>NC_045768.1:107621384-107930090 GCF_008692025.1 Phocoena sinus
GCTCTGCAGGCAGACAAGCTCGAGGTCAAATCCCACACAGCTGCTAACTAGCTGCATGACTGGACAGTCAAATTCCTAAATCTCTCGCAGTCTTAGTTTCCCATCCGTAAAACCTGGCTCCCATGATCATTCTAAGAATAAACATAGGGGCTTCCTTGGTGGTGCAGTGGTTAAGAATCCACCTGTCAATGCAGGGGACACGGGTTCAAGCCCTGGTCCAGGAAGATCCTACATGCCGCGGAGCAACTAAGCCTGTGCTCCACAACTACTGAGCCTGCGCTCTAGAGTCCACAAGCCACAACTACTGAGCCCACGTGCCACAACTACTGAGCCCGCACGCCACAACTGCTGAAGCCCGCACGCCTAGAGCCCATGCTCGGCAACAAGAGAAGCCACCGCAATGAGAAGCCTGCACACCGCGACAAAGAGTAGCCCCCGCTCACCGCAACTAGAGAAAGCCGGCCTGCAGCAACAAAGACCCAACGCAGCCAGTAAATTAATTAATTAATTATTTTAAAAAAGAATAAACGTAAAGTACAGGGTATCCTACACTCCACAACTGGAAGGTAACAGAAACGCTTTTCTTCCCCTTCCTAAGCCCAGCTGTCTTACTCTTTCAAACACACTTAGGTAACAGTAAGTCAGGGAAATTTCAGTTAGTTCATAGCATCATTTATGAAACTGGAGGCAAGTTCAACATCCAACCTTGAGGAAATGGCTAACTTATGATTCATCTCTCCTATGAAGTCGTGTGCAAGCACTCAAATTCTATTTTACTGACATGAGAAAACGCTCATAACATGATGTTAAGAGAAAAAACCAGCATGCAGATTGTATTTATAGTGTGATCTCAGTAATGTGAATGAAAACATGAAAATAAAGCTAGGCAAAACGTTGACAGATTGTTTCTGGGCAGAGGACTTATCAGTGAGCGCTGTCTCTTTATTTATGCCTTTTCATTTCCAGAACAAAAATGCTTAAAGAAACTGACGGCCTTTTCTTGTTTCAAAAGACAAGAGTTGGGCCACCATCATGGGGGGCAAACAGTCTCTTCCTAGACGACAAAATTAATTTAAAGTTCTGAAAAAAAGCTGTTTTCCATATTTGACCAAACAGTGAGGTAGCCCAAGGAGACGGAGAAATGAGTCTTGTTCTACACCTGGTTTGGTTGGTATAAATGAGATGAGAGTGAAGCTTCAAAGTAACTAGCCTTCCTCCTGCGGACGGGGGTGCGGGGGAATCAACGTGTGTAGACGGAGCCCCACCAGTCACTCCTGGGACAGCATGAGATGCTCAGCTCCAGGCCATTATGCAAGTCATGGGCAGGGTCAGGAAGTCTTCTCCCAGGACCCCAAGATTTAAGGCCAACCTAGAGAACTCTCATGTGGCTTATAAACGGACAATTCAGAGGATTCAGAGAAATACGAGAGAGGAAACTGTCTGACCCTTCCATGGGTTTAGTTAATAGACATGTCCATCTGTGAGGATAAGCAGAAAGCTCTGTCCTCGGAGGAACCTCAGGGAACACCTAACCCAACACGCTCAAGTTATAGATGAGAGAACGGACTGACTGAGGTGAAGTGATTTTCCCCAGAGTCATCAAGCCAAGAGGCGTGTTTGAAGCTCTGCGTGAAAGAGTAGGAGCAGAGCCCACGTGCAGCCTTACTGCCCTGATGCCCTCAGGTGAAGGAACAAGGTCACTGCAGCTAAGGAGCACACAAGGCTGAAATGGTGTCTCAGTGAGAAACAGTGCATCACGACATATCGTTTTCTTCCTCTCTGAACACATAGCTGCATTTGGATAGACATATATGTTTTAGAGCATAATTATTCTTTCCTAGAGATTCTCTCAGCTATTTCATCCCCTCAAGCCTTTGCCTTTCTGCTTAGGAAGGTGCACCCCTCCCCCAACTTTTTTTTTGGGGGGGGACTGCATTGAGATTTTGTTGCTGCGCGCGGGCTTTCTCTAGTTGTGTTGAGCGGGGGCTGCTCTCCGTTGCGGTGCGTGGGCTTCTCATTGTGGTGGCTTCTCTTGTTGCGGAGCACAGGTTCTAGGCACACGGGCTCAGTAGTTGTGGCGCACGGGCTTAGCTGCTCCGCGGCATGTGGGATCTTCCCGGACCAGGGCTCCAACCCGTGTCCCCTGCATTGGCGGGCGGATTCTTAACCACTGAGCCACCAGGGAAGTCCCCCCACCCCGCACCCCAACTTTAAACAAACTATACGTATCTGAAATCTGGATTTAGGGGGAGGAAACAACGGAATAGTTGCTGGCTTTCTCTAATGATTTAGCATATGGGAAATAAGAAACAGAGCTAATGCTTATTGATCATAGGCTGTTAGATGCCCTACATATATTTTCTATTCTTATTCAAAAACAATCCTGTGAAGGAAGAATCCCATTTTTGATGGGGAAACTGAGGGTCAGAGGATTAAAAGTCACCTGCTCAGGATCACCCAGTTAGGAAGTGGCCTCTTATAACGCACTGCCCTGAGGCTCCCACAAATAGAAGCTGAGGTAGACAGCTAGGGAGGGGCAGAGCCTTGGTTCTCATATATTTAAACTATTATCTCACAGCAGTGATACAGCTCGATTCCAATTGAGCAGCAATTTGTCTACTGTGTAAAGAAAAAGTCTCCTCTCGTGGGTAGACCTAGAGACTGTCATAGAGTGAAGTAAGTCAGAAAGAAAAACAAACATCATATAATATGCTGATATGTGGAATCTAGAAAAATGGTACAGATGAACTTATCTGCAAAGCAGAAATAGAGACACAGACGTAGAGAACAAACATATGGATACCAAGGGGGAAGGGGGGGGGTGGGATGAATCGGGAGATTGGGACTGACATATACGCACTACTCTGTATAAAACAGATAACTAACGAGAACCTACTGTAGAGCACAGGGCACTCTACTCAGTGCTCTGTGGTGACCTAAATGGGAGGGAAATCCAAAACAGAGGGGATAGATGTTTATGTATAACTGACTCACTTTGCTGTACAGCAGAAATTAATACAGCATCGTAAAGCAACGAGACGCCAGTAAAAATTAATAAAGAAAAAAAGAAAAAGAGAAAGTCTCCTCTGCTTCCTAGAGCCGGCCCCCAGATGCCAATTCTGGGCCAGCCAGGTCCGCTCAGACACTGCTTCCGGGTCTCCCTGCATCAGGCAGATTCAGGGATGAAGGGCTGCTGCCACTGCCCATCCCGGAGCTAGGAAAGGGGCGCAAAGAGAGAGCCCGTGTGCCGAAGAGGAGCTGGGACAAGGTAAAGGCGGACTTCCTGGCCCCGCAGGTCACCAGAGCAGCCCCTGCAGGCTGCCAATCAGGGGCAAGCGGCTCGGCTCGAGGCCTGCCCACCCAGGGCTGAGACTTCCAGGCGCCCTCGGCCCTGGGCACGTCAGGCTGCCCCAGTCCCCACTCGCTCTCTCAGCAGCCCCTGTTCCTCACAGCACGTCCTTCCAACAGAACTTGTTTCCTAGTCAGACCTCTGGGATTATCAGGATGACTCTGCCCTTCTCTAGTGGACGGATAAATCCATGTTGTTCCTTATGTGGGTTCCCCCAAATGCAGACTTATTCCGGGTTCCTGCCCGGAAAGCACAAATCACTTCAAACCACCTCCTCCTCTGTACACTTTGTGCAAGTCTTGGAGGCCAGGAATGCCTCCCCTGCCCCTGTCCTGGGTGGCCAGCACCATCCTCCTCCAAGACCCTCCCTTCTGAACTCCAAAGTAATTTACCTGCGGGCCTCTTTCTTTGTCTGGAAATTACTGTGTCCACATGGGATCTTCCCTCTTAGACGGAGCTTGCTGGGGGAAGAATCACTCAGTGCACATGCACAGCGGTTTCAGAATCCTTACAAAGAAGAGGCAGACCTACTAGAGAATGGACTTGAGGACACGGCAAGGGGGAAGGGTGAGCTGGGAAAAAGTGAGAGAGTGGCACGGACTTATATATACCACCAAATGTAAAACCTTCAACTGGTGGGAAGCAGCCACATAGCACAGGGAGATCAGCTCCGTGCTTTGTGTCCACCTAGAGGGGTGGGAGGGAGACGCAAAAGGGAGGGGATACGGGGACATATGTATATGTATAGCTGATTCGCTTTGTTATAAAGCAGAAACTAACACACCATTGTAAAGCAATTATACTCCAATAAAGATGTTAAAAAAAAAAAAAAAGAATCCTTACCAAGACCGAATGCTCACAGCGCTTGCAGTCCTTTCCATTGCCAGGGGGAGAAGGTAGGAGAAAAGAACTGCAGAGAATACACACTGTCCAGTATCAGTAGCAAGTGGAAAGGACGGAGGTGTAGGAACCGTCCACATCCCAGAGGCTGTCTCCCCTCCCACCCAGCACTGTCCCTGACAGGTGACGCACCGATGACAACTAACGGCTCTCCCCACCGGTGACCACGGGACAGCCCAGGCCACAGTGGACATGTGAGTTCAGGGACTGTGAGTGCTGTGGCCTCCCACCCAGCCCCACCACCCTCAGCGCCAAGATGTGAGTAGCACGCTGGGCACCTGGAGTGCCAGGAAAAGGAGGCAAAAGGGAAGCGGGGCGCAGTCTCCATCCTCAGGTGCTGGTGCCTACTCCAGCTGGGATGGAAGACTCATTTGTGGGAATAATCTGGGCACAGTTACAGAGCAAGTCACTTCTGGATGGAAACCAGGGGTTTGAACGGGAGGGCCTCATGGGGGCTCTAAAGGCCAGGAAAGGGAGGTGACTGGCCCGGTTAAGGACAGTGCTGAGGGTAGACCCCAACTCTGTAGCTCCAAGGTGGAGGCTCTGCCTCAGCTCACAACCTTCACAGCCAGGGAGGACCCCAAGGAGGCTCGGCTGGGACTGAACAGGTTAATTCGGGAAGGGTACCACAGCCCCCAGCAAAGCAAATCAGCCTTGAAGTAACTGCTGTACTTTTTACTATGTATTTGCTCTATGCAAGACACTGAGGAAGCAGAGATGAAGCTGCACAGCACCTGCCCAAGTAGTGATCACATTCTAACAGAAGGACAAGTACAGCAATATCCTCGTTGTCACCACCACCACCATCATCAACGCCCTCATGATCGCCCTGTCGTCATCACCACCCTCATCGTCACCACCAGCATCACCACCACCAGAATCACCACCGTCATCATCACTACCATTATCACCACCACCACCATCATCACCACCCTCATCACTTCTACCATCACCACCCTCATCATCGCCCTGTCGTCACCACCACCACCATCGTCACCACCCTCATCACTTCTACCATCACCACCCTCATCATCGCCCTGTCATCATCACCACCCTCATCGTCACCACCCTCATCACCACCACCAGAATCACCATCGTCATCATCACCACCATTATCATCACCACCACCATCATCTCTGTCATCTTCACCAACATCAATACCCTATGACCATCAACAACCTTGCCATCATAGCTACCATCCTGATACTAATACTCTAATACCTAATCTATGTCAGCACTGTGGATTACATTCATCATCTTTAATGCTCAAATATTCCTTTTAAAGTAGGAATTATAATCGCCATCTTACAAATGAGCAAAGTGGGGCTCAGAGAAGGCACACAGCCTGCCCAAGAACTTGGATTCTGGAGCAGGTCTGCTAGACTGCAAAACTTTCCCTCTTTTGCTCTCCCAGGCTACCTCCATCAACAAATAGTTACCTTAACATGTAATAAATGTTCTAACAGACATAGGCAAGGAGCTTTGGGAGCACAGAGACGGGTGTGGTTAATTCTGCTGTGATAGCGAGCCAGAAGTTCACAGGCGAGGATATAGTCCAGATGAACCCTGGGAGGGCTCTCGAGCCCTGGTGGAAAGAGTGATGGCCATGTGTTCCGAGGAGACTGGGAAGGACGCTGGGCGACCAGGGCACAGCAGCCCTGGAACACTGCAGGAGTGAGTAATGAGTGGGTGAGCGAGAGTAGTGTCAGCTGGGACCAGGACGCGAGGGCCGCACCCCCTGAGCCGCTGAAATGGAGTTAAGCCTGTGTGTCAGGAGGAAACCTGGGAGTCTTAGGCCAGGGCAGTGAAATGCTCAAATCTACTTTAAAAAGTTCCCTGCGGGGTGAAGATATATTGACAGGGATGTTTATGAGTCTGATGTTTATAAAAAGTGGCAACTGCTTACCAGGCTGGGAACAGAGAACTGCTCAAGTGAACCCGTTGCTAATCCCCACAATGGAATGCTCTGCTGTCATTAATCACGGTGATGTGTAGCATCCAGCAATTCATCCTCCAGGTATACATCCCAAAGTTTACCACAATAAAAAATGATGATATGCTGTATCATACAGCATACAGAAATATGCTGTAACATGTTGGTTAAGGAAAAACATATGTTATGTTATAATCCTAATTTTTTTTTTTTTTTGGCTGCACCATGCGGCTTGTGGGATAGTTCCCTGACCGGGGATTGAACCCGTGCCCCCTGCAGTAGAAGCGCGGAGTCCTAACCACTGGACCACCAGGGAAGTCCCCCTAATCCTACTTTAAAATATATATGTATATGCTAGCCCAAATATTAAAAGATACGAATCAAACTGTTAACAGTGGTTATTTCTGAACCATGAGATTACTTTGCTTTTGCGGTATGCGGGCCTCTCACTGTTGTGGCCTCTCCTGTTGCGGGGCACAGGCTCCGGATGCGCAGGCCCAGCGGCCAGGGCTCACGGGCCCAGCCGCTCCGCGGCATGTGGGATCTTCCCAGACCGGGGCACGAACCCGTGTCCCCTGCATCAGCAGGCGGACTCTCAACCGCTGCACCACCAGGGAAGCCCTGAGATTACATTTTATTTTCTTCCTCTGCATATCTGTGTTTCTCAGTTTCTACAACGGACACTATAACTTATAATAAGAAATGTTTTCAATTAAAGAGAAAAGGAAGAAAAATATGCAAGACAGGTTGATGGAATGATGGATTCACTAGGGAGTGGGATGAGAAACATGCTGGGGAGGAAAAAACAGAAGGAGGAGAGCCAGTGAAGCGGCCTTGGCAGCAGGACTTTGATTCATTCATTCATTCAGTGCCCACCTGGGGGAAACTGGTGCAGAAGGAACAGTATCACAATTTTCATTGTTCACTCCTTACCTGTATGTTGGATGCCTGCGACAGAGCCAGTCACTGGAGACACCAATGTGACCAAGATACTCTCTCTTCCCAGAATGTATGTTCTATGTTGGGAGACAGAAAGATAAGCCACCAAGTGGTATGGAGCAAGGCATCCGTGGATGTCCAAAGTGCTGGGGACACAACAGAGGGACACAGGATCTGAGTTAAATGGGACTTCTCTGCGAGCTTGGGGCCTGCAGACTCATGCAGGCCAGCCCCAGGGGAGTGGAGTTTGCTGTTCCAAGCAGAGGACACAGAGCACAGTGTAAATGCTCAGAGGTCACAAGAGAGCCTGGCAGTACAATACCAACAGAACCAGTAGGATTTCTTCCCCTGAAGACATTACAGAACAAGCAGACATGCCTGCCCAGCTGGATATGGGGTTTTCTGTGGCTGCCTCTGCACGTTACCCATCTAGCAGCCATCTCCCTCTTCTCCCTTAGTTTATAGAAGCTCATCTCTGATCCAGCTGCCAAGTGGAGAAAGTAGGCTCCTCCCCTAACCCCGGGGATGAACATGATTGGTTTAAGTCAAGCAATTAATCCTGTATCCCTTTTCCGGTGATTAGTGTAGAAGTAGATATATGACAAAATTCTGGCCAATGAACCCTTAGGAGAACCCTGCTAGGTGGCTTCTAGTTAGGATTTTGCTCCTCAGTAAGAGGAAAGAGCTGCTAAGGAAAAGGTTCATTTTATACCTGCCCCCTTAGATCCAGCTTGGGATGCTGCTCTGATGCTTGGAGCTGTGGCAGCCAATTTATGAGCATGAGGGACAGGCTAGGAGAGTCGCAGAGACAAGGGTCCAACCTCCTAATATTTTTGAACTGCAGACCATTCTTAGAAATGCCCATCTCCAGCATTCTGTTATGTAAGATAATTAAATGCCTTTGTCATTAAGCCTCTGCTAGTTTGTTATTCTGTTCCTGCCGCCAAATGCATCTTACGTTGGTTATTCTATGCCTGCCTCAAGACCAAGAGCTAACGTGACAGCTTCTGTGGGTCTGGCACACTGGGATGTGATCCCGATCGTCATCTGATGCCTGAAAGCCAATATTTCCCTTCCATCAGGTCACACCTCCCCTGCAGCCTTCTACATGCACAAAGAAATAAAGCTGTTGACTGTTAATAAAGCTGTAGTTTCCACCCAGCTATCAGCATCATTGCCCTCAATATTGATGAGTTGCGTGCAGAACAGATTATACCAAACCCACAGAGGAAGATGGGCTGACGGAGCCAGCTCTTCCTTTCCCCCAAACAAAGCACACTTGGTCAAAGAAGCAGGAAACAAAACAAAAGGGAAAAAGTCCACCCAGATCTCATCTACTCGTTGTGGATGCAAGGGTGGCCACGTCTGTACCAGGGGTACCAGAGGGCCGTCTTTGGAGGCCCTGCCTTCCTTTTAGGTCCCCTTGCTCCCCTTCCCTAGAGGCAGAAGAGGTAAAACTCAGGTGAATGAGGCAACCGGCAGGCAAGGAGCTTGAGATCATAGGGACAGATGGCAGAGCTGGGCTGTGCAGGACCCAAGAGCAAAGCAACCAGGGCTGAGTGGGCTCTGCCTGGGAGAGAAGAGAGGGGAGCACGTGTCTGCCTTCTTCAGAGACTGAAGTGCATTTCTGACCGTTGCGTTCGCCCAGGGAGCAGGATGATGCAGCCCTGCACCAACCAGGTCCAGCCACGCGGCTCCTGCACGCACTGTGACGCACCTGGGGAGAACCATGCTCGCATGTCACTCTCACGGCGCCCATCCTGCTCAAACACCCTCAGTGGCTCCTGCTATCTACAGAATTGAGCCCACTCCCTTTCGCCCGGCCCTCCACAACATCCCCCACCACTAAGGGCTTGTCGCCCACTCGGCTCTGGTGTGCACCCAAAGGCCAAAGGCTGGCGCAGGCTCTCAGGCAGCCCACGGAAACCCTGCGAACTACACCAGGGCTTTGATTCCCTCTTCCTCAGCAAGGCGCCCCTTGCCACTTCCTGTCCTCAGCCCACCGGGGCTCCACGCTGGACGCAGCACGTCTGTCTGGGCTGAGGTGCTGCCGGGAGCCCTGGGTGAGCCACAGGCCAAGCTGCTCCAATCACACCCCACCACCAGCAGCCACAGCAGGCCCCGGGGGGCTCCCCAAGCTGAGGGACACCGGCTTACGTGCACAAGGACCTTCGAGCTCAAAAAGAGCAAAGGCCTGAAGGATTATTCCTCTTAAACTGTTGTCTAAAGTTGTGTAAGGGGTTTGTTAGCACAGACATGGAACCAGGCCCCGATTTACACCTCTCCTCAAGTCAGTAGATGTGGGCTGGTCCTATTCTGCAGCTCCACTGCCTCCAGCAAATTGCTCCAGGGTAATCTCTCTCTCCTCTCTCTCTCTCTCTCTCTCTCTCTCTCTCTCTCTCTCTGTCTCCATGAAATGAGATAGGGCCTGATGGAAATAGCATGACTTATGGAGTAAGACAAATTTGGGCTCAGAATT
Source organism: Phocoena sinus (assembly GCF_008692025.1). Taxonomy (NCBI): domain Eukaryota; kingdom Metazoa; phylum Chordata; class Mammalia; order Artiodactyla; family Phocoenidae; genus Phocoena; species Phocoena sinus. The sequence goes on from NC_045768.1 coordinate 107,630,985, forward strand.
GGTCCCAGTCATTCTATAAAATGCCTGACCAGCATTCCTCCAAACTGTCAAGGTCACTAAAAACAAGTCTGAGAAGCTGTCGGTCTAGACAAGTCTGAGGAGACATGATGACTAATGTGGTGTCCTGGATGGGATCCTGGAAGAGCAAAAGGACATTAGAGAAAACTAAGGTAATGTGAATAAAGTATGGACTTTGGTTCATCGATTGTGACAAATGTTCCATACTAATGTGAAGTGTTAATAACAGGACAAACTGGGTATGGGGTATATAGGAACTCTCTGTAACACCTTTGCAATAATTCTGTAAATCTGAAACTGTTCTGAAATAAAACGTTTATTAAAATATAATAATAATAACTGGTCCCAGGCACTTAATAGTGGTGTAACTTTGGGAAAATGATTTCCCCTCTCTAAGCCTCAGTTCCACGTTATAAAATGGGATAATAATAACTACCTCATGGGGGTGATGAAACATGTGTAAAATGTTTTCATAATGCCTAGCACACAATCTGCACTCATTAAACGTTCCTTTTTTAAGTCCCAACCAAGAAATATATTTAAGATTCAATAATAGCAAATAATTAACCCACATTTAAAATCTCCAGTTTTCCCCAAAATGTCCTTTATAACCTTTTTCTTGGCCCAATATCAAGGCTCATGTATTCCATTTTATTGTCAGGCCTCTTTATTGTCCTTTAGTCTAAAACAGTGGCCCCCTCCTTCCCATTTTTCTTTCATGACACTGACACAAATTTAAACCAGACATTCCCAGGAGGTCGAAGAGCAGAAGCTTCCCACCAGAGTGGGAGCTGAAATCTGGCTTGAGTGATGTGGTCACTTTTCACTCAAACCCCCTGTTAAGCCATGCCCTGCCTACCATACACCATGCATTTTGCTAAGGACACTGTATACACTGTCTCACATTTCTCAGCAACCTTATCAAGTCAAGACGATTATCCCTATTTGACAGATGAGAAAACTGAGGCTCAGAACAGTTAAGTGACTTGCCAAAGTCCTACAGCAGTCACTAGCAGAGCTGGGATTTGAACTCTGGCTCAAAACTCAGGTTCCTTCCCAAAAACCAAAACCACAGTCCTTTCAGGGAAGCTCCCCCTTACTGGGAGAGACCGGCATGGAAACAAGCCACTACAACAATACAATGACGAAAGTGCCAACACACAAGCAAGTGGGGGACACCACAGGAACCAAGAGAAAGGAAATGGGAGCCTCAGCGGATACCAGAGAGCCTTCCCAGGCAGGGGGCAGGCGGGGCCCCGGGAGGGGGCAGCACCCTGTCCTGCAGCCACAGAGCGAAGGTGCCTTCGCCAGGAGGACACAGGTGCACAGGGGATGAGACGGGAAAGCAGGTGGGCACGGGGATGAGGAGGGCCCTGAAAGTCTGCCTTCATTTTTGTATCTGCTCATTCATTCATTCACTCACCAAATATCTGTGGCGCTTCTATTAAGTGCCAGGCCTGTCTGGGCTGCTAAGGATACAGCAGAGAACAAGGGTACACAGACGGCAGCCTCACGGAATTTACAATCTAACTGGGAAGGAGATAATAAATAAATAAGTGATACGCATGGCAGTGAACTGTAGGGAGGAGAATAAAGCAGAGGGGACAGGGAATACCTGGAGCCAGAGGGATGGAAAGGCCTGGATGAGATATCTGAGTAACGATCTGAAGGAGGGAGTGAGGGTGGCTGGCAGTGAGAGTGGCAGGGGAAGAACATTCCAGGTGGAGGAAGCAGCCCAGGCAAAGGGTAAATTGAGGCTGGAAGGGAAGAAGTGCCCGGTTGAGGGGCCGCTGAGGGGCCGCACTGGTACCATGGGAGCAGCACGCTATCCCTACGTGTGCGACAAAACAGTTCAGGCACGATCGTGCCGGGCACCACGCTGCCAGCTTCAGGACCACCGGATGTCAGTGACAAGAGCCTTAGCGATCTTCACGCTCATTAATGACCCTGGTGGGGAGGATCTGGAACATGGTGGGCAGGGCCTTGAAGCCCCTATCAGAGCACATCGTGAAGGGATTCAACTATGGCTAGGGCCAGCCCCACAGGAGCCACCCCTGGCCTGACATTCCAGGTCCCAGGACCCCCCATCACACCCCAATACCCCAACCCTGACTGCCGGCGTGGCGACACATGAGAAGGCCATGGCCCAAGCCTCTATAGGATCTCAGCTGCTGGAGAACTGCCATGCAGATAAATTTCACCTGCCAAGTTACTAAACCTCTCCAGGCCTCTATTTTCTCATCTGTGAAATGGGGATAATAATGGCCCCTATTTCATAAGAAAGATGATATGACTTAATAAATGTAAAGTCTTCACAACACCATTTGCACATAATAGGGACTCAATAGCTGTGAGTGGCTGTCCATTATTAGGGTGGTTGTTCCTGCTGCTATTATTATTATTATCAGTATTACTGACAGTAGCCCCAAACTACACTCATAGTCCACCTAAGGGTTTCCAGGACCACCGGGGAGGGAGAACTGGAGAAACGTAGACAATGGAAAAGACACCCCCTTCCCTCAACTTGTCTTCCACCCTCGCACCACCTACCCAACTTACGTGCCTCCCCCCCGCCCATTCACTCCTTCTCCTCCAATCTAGTGTCCCCCTTTTCTCTTGGTGTCAATAGCGCTCCCCAGGAACGCACTGTAAATACATTAGCAGCTCATTAACAACCACAAACGAATACATTTTGCCTCATGTCAGGCCATGTCTAATCAACTGCCGTAATAAATGCAATTCTATTCTAATAATCCTCTGCACTCCCAGAGCATCCTTCATCCAAGGCCTTTCTGACAACCCTTGGCCCCCAGGAAAGAGGCGGTGCCTTGCTGAGTTGCAGTATCCAGGCTTATAAGAGCTATAAGAGTCCTTACATATCTGTAGACCACCCTTTCCCTCAGCTTGAAGATTAAAAAAAGCCCAGAGAGGGGAAGTAATTTCCCAAGGTCACACAGCAGGTTGGGCGCCAAGTCAGTGGGAACCTGGGCTTCCAAGCTAGCATGTATTGCTCCACAGCAGGCATTTAATCCTCTGGTGACCCTCGAGGGCAGGTACCATCAATACCTCTGCTTTGTGGAGAAAGACAACAAGGCTCAGAGAAGTTAAGGACCTGCCCAAGGTCTCCTGATAGCCGTTGTAGGTAAATGCAGAGGGAGGAGACTGAGGAGACTGACCTTACCTACCGTGAGGCTTTCTAGGAGTCTCTCGGTCGAGAAGGAGCAGAGGAAAGGGGGGGTCCGTGGGACAGGAAGGGGAGGAGAAAGATTTACCACAGCATCTCGCAAAGTGACCTCTTGGGATACAGACTCATAAGGCCACAAAAGTGACGCATCAGGAAACAAGGCTGTGTGTATTTATTGGAAGTGCATACTCCTGCCCGAGGGCTCTGTCTGGGTCTGCCTGGCAGAGGCAGGCTCCAGACAGCGAAGGACTGACTTTCACACCAGCAATTTGTCGCCACAGATCCATCAAGAGAGATCCTTTAATATCTGGCCCCCTTCTGTGATGCCACAGTGCCTAGATCTGGCCCCGAATCTGTGTTGCTGATGGGAACCAACACCACCCATTAACCCAGAACTAGTGCAGACAGAGCAGGTCCCCACAACGCATATGGAAACCAGTGCTGGCATATTTATATGGATGCTCTGCCTTTGCTTGGCAGAATGAGTTCAACAAAAATCAAAACGTACTTCAGAAGGGTTCCTTAAGTAGTAGGGATCTGCTTTATGAGGTCTGGGGGCGACAGAAGAACCTCTGGAGTCACCCTGTCCATGGCTCTGTCTTCCAGCCCACCTGTACCCAAGCCACTCATGCGGAGGGCTCCCTGTGAGGCCACCCAACTCCTCCAGCGTCCGTTCTCCTCCTCCTCCAACATCCAGGCCGGCAGGACAGACCCCAACCCATCCCCGGCCACTGCATGAAACCTCAGCTTTGTCCAACCATGCCTTTCCTCACCCAGCAGACAGGCCTAACGGGCCAGAAGGGATTTGTTCGGCTCTCCAGATCCATCATAATCTGAGCGCTTAAAGGTCCCCAATGCCCATTTAGACAATCCCCATTTTCTAACGGCCAGTGAATACTCTGGGGCCGGGTGAGCATTTTTAAAGGTCCTTAAATAGCTCATTTGCATAATCCATATTTTCCGAGCCCCTAAGCATGTGTCCTGCCTTCCTAATCTCAATCTTTATTATGCGTGAGGAAGAAAAGGCTCCCAAGGAGTGTAGCAGCCCTTCACAACCCTTCTGGGAGAACTGATTCTTGTTTTCAAAAATGACCACGTTTTCAAAAGCAGGCACGGAGCTAACCACAAAAGGAAAATATTTAAAGGGAAGCTGTTAACCTGTGTAGGCCTGCAAATGTTCTTTCCTTGAAGGCAGGAAACTCCCCTGCGGGCTCCTAGGGGTCCTAATTACACACTGGCCCCTGCAAATGCTTCAGTGAAGGTTGGAGCCCTCCCCCCTCCCACACTGGTTCCCTCCTGGAGCCTCTAAGAACACAGCTTCACCTGAACATCTCTTTCAGGATCACTTTTCCAGTTTTAGTCTCAGCCCAAAGCCCTTCCTGCAGAAAGGAACGGAAATTTGCCAGGAGAAATTTAGGTGTCAGGATTGTGGGCTGTTCAGCAGGAATCTTGGGTAAAGCCTCTACCCTGTGAGCAACAGGAAAGTTGATTCCTGCAGAAGAAAGCCCCAGGGGATAGTGAGAAAAAGCCCCCAGGAAGATGAATCCAAGACGAGAAAGATGCCCCCTGCGGCCCCTCCACTCTCTTGGATGGAAAAACGATCTGTCCTGTTAGGAAGGACATCCAAATTCCAAAACACCTGCAACCACAGTCAAACATGGGCACCCCGCCCCCTCTCCCCAAACACACACAGAACGTTGAGCCAAAGAAGCCAGGCCTGAAAAGTACATACTGTATGATTTCGCTCCTATAGACTTCTAGAATAGACAAAAAGAACCTACGATGAGAGAAGCCAGCACCAGGGGTACCCTGGGTTTGGGGCTAGAGAGAAGACGTGGGGCACTTCTCAGGCACAGGTAATAGCCTGATCTAGGTGCTGTCTCCCTGGGTGTGTTCACTCTGGGGAAATGCACAAAGGGATACACTTTTTCTTTTTGGAGGTAATCCAAATCCCCTTAGTTCCAGTTTCAACCTCCCCCCAGTTTCTCCTGGCATGGCTCTCAAATCCCCTCCTGCTGCACCTTATTTATCCAGAATGCCCGGCTATCTGTGAAAAGGGTCACTCCTCCTTTGTCCAGATTTTGGATTTAAGAAGGGTGGGGTGTCTTTATAGTAACACGGACATCTCTAAATGGACTAGGGGCTTCTTTGCCGTTCTTTGCCCCGTAACTCCCACACCTGCTAGAAACCCCACCACATTAGAGAGGGGTACCTAATGGGGGGTTGGCGGTGGGAAGGCGTGGAAGCAGCCGGCAGAGAAACTCAGTCAGGTCTGGCAAAGACGGATGTCTCCCTGTTGAGTGTCTTTGAAGCTGGGAATGGGCGCCGGGCCAGGTGGTGCCGGGTTTCTCCAGCCTCAGGCAGGCTGCAGGGCTGGATAAACCTGAGACCCACTGCCAGGCCCTCCAGAGACTGGCTGAGCTCAGAACCAGAAGGAACGAGGGGGCAGAGAAAGCTGGGGAGGAGGGAGACGAAGGGAATGAGGGGGAGGAGTGAGGAAAGGAAGGAGAGAGGAAGTGGGGAAACTGAGCGGCTCTGAGAGCCAGCTGGGCGCTGGTGGGTGGCGGCGCAACCCTGCCGACTCTGGCCTCTCCCGCTCCATCTCGGGCTGCGGGGCCGGCAGCAAATGCGGAGGCCCGAGGAACTTGGACACTCGGGACTCTCAGCGGATCCGTCGCCAACATCCTGCCCTTCCTGCTTCACACAAACACATCCCGCCCCAGCCCACTGGCCTCGCCCCCTGCGCCCTCCGCCCCACGCGCCCTCCTCCGGGCACCTCCTCAGACTCGACGCAGCCGGGCCTCCGGGGGGCTCGCGCCCCGGAGGCGGGGAAAGGGAGAGAGGCTCCACAAAGAGCCCAATTCCCAGGTGGGACGTTCCTCCGCCCCCACCGCGTTCCCTTCGTACCCCGCCCCGGTGGGGAGAGTCTGCGGTCCGCACAAGCAAGTCAGCGCCGCGGCCGCTGGTGACGTCGCGCGCCCAAGCTGGCTACCCGGGGTGAGTGTGCGCGCGCGGCGCGAGCATCCCGCTCGCTCCCGAGCCCCTCCGCCCGGGAGCCCGCCTACCTTCCTCCCGGCTCCGCTCGGCGCCCGTCGCCTTTGCCTGCACACTCCCGCCCGGTGTCGCCAGGGCTGTTACCAGGAAGTCCCAGTTCGCGTCCCGAGAGCGCTTCCCGGGGTCTGGCTGCGGATGCGCGGAGCCCTCGGCGGGGGCGTTCGAGAGCCCCCGCCTCCCTTGTCACGGCCGTGCATGGCATCATTCCCCTGGAGCCCTCGTCCCCACGTCTTAGCCTTCTGCGGCCGGCGTCCGAGCCCCACTGGTGCCCCCTCTCCACCTTAGCTTGGAAACAGCACATCGTTCCTACCCACCGCCTCATCTCTTCCCGAGCCCAGCCCGGAAGGCCCAGAGCCAATCTACCCTTCTCTTCCTCTAGTTTCCCAGTTTCTTCCTAGTTTCCACCTTCTCTCAGACCCTCCAGCGCCCAAATCCTGAGCAAGTCACCTTTCAGATGAGTGATAGAGAGAGAGAGAGAGAGAGAGAGAAAGATAGATAGATAGATAGACAGATAGATCGATGCACAGATAGAGATAAAAATGTATACTGAAGGGACAACCCAGGACCCCAGTTTGGCCAGGACAGCACCCAGGCTTTCACAACCTGCTTAATAGAAATGAAGCTGCAGCATTCCAGCTGCATAAGCTGTGCAAACTGTAAAGTGCTTTAAGCCCCTTTCTAACTAACCACAGTAGCAGCTTAGACTGGAAACCCAAGTTCTGCTTGCAGATAGTTTGGGCACAGCTCCGATTCTGCCAGGCTTGCCTACCAACATCACCACACTAATTCATCCATTCTGTCAACCAGCATCCGCTGAGCCTACTGTAGGCACACACTGTTGGGTCCTGTCGCCCAGAGACCGACAGGGCATGTGCCTGCTCACTAGGGGCTGACATTCTGGTGAGCATCAGACCCCCTCACCGTAACTCCATGCGATAGGTGCCCTGGGAGAGGTTAAGGATGGAGAATTATGAAACACTGGAGGGAAAGCATTTGACCTGGGTCTTGAAGAGAGGGTTGGGAGTTTCCAGGAGAAGAAATGGCCTTTCAGGCAGATGCACCAGGATGCACCCATAGGAGTGGATGCCCCATCTTTCCCGGGATGGGAAGCAGACTGGTGGGACCGGATCACAGTTCCCTAAGGTGACGGTGGGTAGTAGACAGCGTCCAAGAGAAGAGGAGAAGGTTGGCTGATGCCAGGTTGAGAGAGGCCCTGACCACCAGCTTATTTCTTCTGTTCCTGTGCCCTCTGCTAGACCTGTCCCCAGGCCTCTGGGCCAGCTCTTCAAACTATGGACACATGACAATCCGAGACTTAATCGGCCTCCTACTGGAGAAGCTCCGGATGTCACTGGGTTGCACTGCTGTCAGCAGGCCCTCCATCTGTCTGACTTTAATCCCCCCACCCCCATCCAGGCACGGCCTCCCCCTCAGGGTGACTCAGCTCCTGGCTCCTTCCCTTCCTGCCACCAGCTGAGACGTGTGACCGGTTACCATGGTGACCGCAAGGAGCCCGGTTCGTACCTGTCTTTCCGGATGAGACCTGGATGTCTAAATTGCTCCTGAACGGAATGCCTGGGCACAGCTGCTCACCTGCAGAGGTGTGTGTCAGGCGGCATCTCAGGGCCCTCCCCTCCTGCACGAACCCGGGGTGGGGGCAGCGGTAGGGAGCGGGAGACCAATGACAGATGCCTCCACCACGGGGACTCCAGGCTGGTATTTCTCTCCATAAGATGCGGGTCTCCAGAGGGAGGGGGACAAAGCACATGAAGGCAGGAGCTGTGGAAAAACCAGGACTTTCCACTATTCCAGGTCATGACACATGTGTATCCTTCACAAATACACTTGGGAGAGATGCACGCTCATTTGTCAAAGGTTATCATTCTTATCAGAGTTACACACCCACGCTCACAGCACCAAAATACTCTTCCTGGCACGTGGCCCATTACTCTCCTGCCTCAAACATTCCATAGCTCCCCAGTGCCGAGAAAGAAGATTCAAACCAACTCCTCACCCTGGCCTCAGCCTCCCTTTTAAATCTCTCACAGGCTACCGAGTGACCACACTTGCCGTTCCCCGCCCCATGCCACAGCCTCAGGAAACTGCTTCCTGCTTCACAAAGGGTCTCCAGCTGCCATGCTTGTCTTCAGCTGACCATCTGCCTGGGCTTCATTGCATAACCACTTTCTCAAGTCGTCCTCAGCCTCAAGGCTCAGCCCCATTCCTCAGGCCCTTGGCCCCTCTCTTATCCCCAGTTAAAATTTCATCCCCCTTTCCTTCTTCCTGGTTGCCTTTTTGGGACCTATTAGAAGACAGTCTGCCATGAATCACACAGACTTGAGTGTATCTGTCACCCCCAAAGGCAAACACATGGTTTTGTTTATTTTTGTGTCCCTCTGCTTCTCGGGGGGCCTAGCACAGGGCCAAAGTGAATGGGAACTGCATGGCACTGGTTCACCCGCTCTCTCCTCTCTAGGCAGGCTTTGAAGACCTCCACCAAAGATAAATGAGGAGACCTTGGTCGGACAGTCATTCCACGCTCACACATAGATCCCTCACCCCTGGACTTCCAGACCAAGTGAAGTGGCACTTCCTCCATCCCAGCCTTCCAGAGCTGCAGCTGCCTGAGGGGAGGTGGGCTGCTGGGCGTTCTCTTCTGGGGGTGGAGACAGGGCTCCCTGGCATTAGTCAAAGGCGGCAAGAGACTCGGGAAACGGGCTGCAAGAATGCACAGATGGTGCTCCAGCTACACCCAGTCCCAGCGCCAGGGCACGGATCCCACCGAGTGGTGGGGCCTTAGGCAGGGGGCAGCAGGCTCTGGCCCCCAGGACACAGCTGGCCGAGGCTGTGGCTGCAACCCCGAGAGGCCCCAGCTGAGCCTGCACACAGAGCTCTTGGAGGCGAGGCTAACGTAGTTAATTGGTTCCAACCTTCGGCTAGGAGTTATGAGCATTGATTGGGCACCCGTGGGGCTCAGAAGCTGTGACCTCCGTGGATGCTTCACTTCCTTCTAAGCTTGAACCGAGAAAAGGGAAATTCGATCAGAGGTCGTGGTGCTCACTTCCCAGCTGGGCTGAAGCATAAATAGTGGAGGAGCAACCACTAAGAAATCAATGGTGAGGAGGGATGACGGCTCTCCTCCCCCAGGCGGGGCATGGCTGCCTCTCCGGGGAAGAGCCAGGCCCAATCAGAGCAGATGACAGGAAACAATGAGCCACGTTCCCGCTGCCCAGCCCCAGTCCCCTGGCCTGTCTCAGAAGGGCTTGCATCTGCCCTGACTCTTGCAACACGGGGACTTCCGGGCTGGGGAGAGGAAGAGGGGACTTCACGTAAAGGTCTTGGTACTTGAGCTTGGGCTCTTGGGGGAGACGGGGACCGGCCCCGCTTAATGCAGTTTAACGCAGGAAGTTAAACCCTGCCTTTAACTTTGGCCCTATGCTTGACCCCCGAGAAGTAGAGTGACATGAAAATAAACAAAGCCGCGTGTTTGCCTTTGGGGGTGACAGATACACTCAAGCCTGTGTGATTCATGGCAGACTCTGTCTTCTAACAGGTCCCCAAATGCAACTGTGTGTGCCCCCCCCACCTCCACACAGAGACCCCAGCCCATTCCCCTGCCATTCCTCCATCCTCACAGAAGCTCATCCATCGTCCAATCATCCAAATATCAGCTCATTCAAGAATTAATTCAACAAGTAAGAACTGAGTCCCTACTCTGTACCTAGCCCTGCGCTAAGCTCCTTGTGACCTCCCCTGTAAAATGGGGACGGTTCTGTCTGCACTTCATAGGGTATTTGTGAGAATCAAACGAGAAGACAACTGCCATGTGCTTGCAGCCTATGAAGTGTTATGAGGTATGGCTTTGACAGGGAGAAGCCCTTTGGGTGCTTCCGAGAGAGGAATGTTCCAGTCCCTAAGGGACTCCTTCCCCTCCCTTGGTCCTTGCAATCCCAGCCAAGGAGCCCTTGATTGGCATTTACCGGCTAGTTTCTCAGGCCAACTTTGTATTTATTCCTAATATGAGGATTTAGTATATATTTTCAAGACTTTTACAAAAGTATGCTTCCCCAAAATTTGCTGTATGACCTAAGCGGGTAGTTGGCCTCTCTGTGTGTCAGTTTTCTCATCTGTAAAATGGGGATAATAAGGGTAGCTGTCTTACAGGACTGCTGTGAGGATCTGAAGAGTTAATATATATGGGGTGCTTAGAACAGTGGCTGGCACACAGTGGGTACTGTGTAAAGGTGAGCTACTTAGGACCATGATGAGATCTGCCGGTGGGACGGGAGGATTCAAGCTAACATTTTATAAAGGACCCAAGGGAGCCTAGTGGACAAATGCTTGGCTTTAAAACACATCAAGCCCTGGTCTCCCCAGGCCTTAACCAACCTCCATATAAGCTTCCTTGGGAAAGAGGCTGTCTTACAAACTCAGCCTGGAGATTCTGTGTCCTAAGACACTGCAGCCTCTGAGAGAAGACACAACAGAGTCTCAAGCAAATAAATAACCCTGACCAACTGCTTCTGTGTCCGCAACAGCATTTACTTAGCCCCCGCCTCTGGCTGAACACTGGTCTGGACACTGCAGAAAACGAAGAAAAGAAACAAAGCACTGGCCTTGAGAAGCCTACAGCCCACTGGGGAACTTTTCAAGAAACATAACCAAAGCAGCCCCTGCCCTGTCCAGGCAGTGTGTCCTAGACAGAATGGTCCCTCTCTTAGAGAATCTAACCCTTCTTACTCACGTGATTATGCATGGAACAGACAGTAGGGGGCCAAAAGCACAAGTCTAGAAAAAGGGACTGCAGAACAGTGCTCCCATGAGCACTCCTGAGAAAGGCCTTCAGGTCATGCCAAGCCCACCGTCCTGCCCAGGTTACCACGGCCATCATTAGGAGGAGCGGCACTTTTCACTGTGGACTCGGGTTTTTGTCCTCTGCGATCAATGAGCCGAAACGCTTGCAGATAAGAAGTGGCCGAGTGGTCCTGCTGGGTCCAAGGCAAGGTCCACTCCAAGTGCAAGAGCACATGACGACATTAGACAAATGCCAGCAGTCAGGTCCTGGATACAGTGTATGGGACAAAGACTGGGCGTCAAAATGCCAGACTGAGTCATCAATCAAGGGATGAAGTGGGCAGTGGAAGCAGAGGAGGACTGACATGCTTCCACCTGTTTTCTTCTCTAGTCCCTACAACACAATTAAGGTTGATTATTCCCCTTTTACAGATGCAAAAACTGAAGCTCAAAGGGGTTATTTGTCCCAAGGCTCCTCAGTGGTTAAGTGGTAGAACAAAGACCCGAGTTTTTTTATCCCTAAAGCCTGAGTTTTTTCAACTATACCACACAGCCTACAAAAATAGAGCAATCATTTCCATTTCGATATTTGTTCTTAATATTTAATTAATATTTACTTCATCAGACACCCCTTAAACATCCTCAGTGTCCTAGGGCGGCAGCTAGGCATCTCTAACCCAAAGCTCCTGCATCGCCAGGCCCCAGGAAGGGAAGCGCCGCTCCTCCACTCCCTCTCCACTGGCGCACCGCGTCGGCGCTGACAGTACAGCTCCAGTTTGTTCAAACTCCAGACCGAAGGCTCAGACTCAGCTTCTGACGTGCTGAACAAAAAACAGGGGCAGGAACTTGTCTCAATCAGTGAGTCAGGGTGGTGGTGAGAAAGTGCCGGGGCGGAGAGGACAGCGCGGGTGGCGCACGTTTCCCCGGGTCGCGCAGCAACCACCCCTCACCCCGCCCCGAGTCCCGCCCTGGCCGCCACTGGGGGGCGCTGCTCACAGACCCAGCGCGTGCCAGAATCACCTGCAGACCCCTGACCCACCCCGCTCTTTCCCGGCGGGTGGCTGGGGTGCCTCACAGCCCCCCCCCCCAACAAGGCATCTGATGCTCCATAGGCCCCAGTTTGAAAAACACTGCAGGGGGCAGGGGATGCGGGTCCTAGGCTGGGGCAGGCGGCTGCGGTGGATGGGCATGTGATGTCAGCCGGCGGTGACTACTTTCTAAAGAGATGCTTTCTGTCTTAGAATCTAAGATGGTCCCTTGGGGATGGGAGCGGCAGGAGGGGCATAAAGAGCTTCTAGGCCACCCCTGCTCTATTTGGGGGGGGGGGAGGAAACCCACACCCAGAGAAGATGCCTTCAGTCTCTTTCAGAGCTGCTTTTCTTTAGTTACCGTTTCCCAAAGGTGCCCCCTCCACAGACAGCCTTCCTCCACTGAGAATTTCTCCCCTGCCTCTGCATCACCTGGAGAGGCACTGCTCCCCTCCTCAGGCCTGCCTGTCACTCTAGACCTTCTTTCACTACTGAGGCAATCGTCTTTCCCCAGCTAGGTGGGTTGGGCAGGTGGGAACATTTGCAGAAGGGGAACTTAAAACCTTACAGGGTGAATCATGATTGCAATCAAACCCGGGAAAGTCCTCATGACTATATCTTCACCTACATTACAATAAACACATTGCCGCACACACAGTCCTCTACCAAACACGTTTACACATCTTAAAGTAGTCATGAAACATCACGTACAATTAGTTTCCACCCTTTGCTCCACAGAAGTGGTTCAGGAATTCCCTCTCCCAGAGATTTCATGAAATGTTGATAAATTATTGTTGCCTTGTTGCAGACAACATGCCTATTAAGAGATGTGTGTGTGTGTGTGTGTGTGTGTGTGTGTGTGTGTGTGTGTTCTGACTCTCCATCCAAATGTTCACCTTTTTTCATTGGGCTGTTGATCGCTGTCCCCTTGCCCCCCAAACCCCCTGCCCATCTGGGTGACCTGGGACAAGTTACCCAACCTTTGAGTCTGTTTCCTCATCAGTGAAACAGGAATACAACAGAACCTTATTGCAGGGATGCTCCAAGGATCAGAGGACGTAATCCATGTAAAGCGCTTAGTAACGTGTCTGGTACATGATAAACATTCGATAACTGGTAGTATAAATTTGTTACTGGAATTAACGAACCAACGTACACCACGTATAGCCCCGCCTCATGCCTTGCTCACCCACCTCTGTCCATGAGGCCACATCACCCAGGCTTCTCTGAGGTGCCCTCCCACGTTTCCACTACCTGCTGGCAGGTGCTGCCTCTGCTGGCCCCCGTGGCGGCCCTTAGAGTGTGGAAGAGAGTGTAGAATTCATGCTTCTCAAAGAGACAGTACAGGTGAGCAGACAGCTGCAAAGAATGGGCATTTTGAGCCCTGGGAACGCCCAGAACTGGGCTGACCCTCCTTCCCTGGGGTTGCAGGCATGTCCTGGGGTGGGGTAGCAGCCATGGCTGGCCCGGTCGCACGGTCACCACTAAGCTGGTCAAAGCCTGCTCCCTAGCATGGCTGTCTCTGAGTCCCCGTGGATACCGGCAACTGAAGGTACAGGAGGTGTCAAGGGGTCAGATGTCCTCGGATGACGGCTCTGACACGAACAGGGAGAACAGGGAGCTCCCACCTTCTATAAGACCTTTGAGCTGATTGGAGTGTGCCACACGGGGGTGAGATGAAATTCATTTCATCCGAAGTTCAAATGCCTGCGACAAATTTCCAGACACTTTTGTTCCGGCCTCATCTCCTGAACACACACCCATCTGCTGGCACCCTGCACTCACCTCTGCTAGATTCACGTCTACTCGAAAAGAAACTTCAATCCACTGGTTACATTTGATGTCCCTGCTGCCTTTCAACACATTTTTACATAATCTGACTTTAGAGCCTTTTCTTTACAATATGCTTCGCTTCTAAAAGGAACTGATACTTTGGTTGATGGAGTCTATTCAAAAAATGCCTATTGAAAGCCTGCTTGGGCCGGCTAGGATCTAGACACTCTGGATGCAGGGAGGGGTTGGTGCGGAGATGGAGGGATACAGGAGACACATATTTTCCCTCCAAGAGGCTTAGAGTTGGGGCAGTGTCAGGGGAGACAGTGATTCACACACTAGCCTGAACACATGCCCAGCTTGGTGAATACTCCCAAAGAGGTGAACACAAATTGCTTCGGGAACAAAAGCCTAATTCCTGTGTTTGCACAGGCCTGTGATTGCAAGTTTGTGAATTCATGAGTTAGAATTTATGAATATACAATCATGGTGCATGAAATAGAGCTCTTGATCTAATAGTACTAATACACGCTAGATAGACTGTGACTGGATGAGTGATTAGCGAGGCTCTGGACTGTGATATTGTAGAGGGAGAAATATAAACTGCCTATATTTATGAACAGCTGCACTCTTCAGTATGGCAGCCTCGTGAGCCTGGGAAATGTGCCTGGTCCGAACTGAGATGTGCTGTGAGCACTAAACACACACCAGATATCAAAGATTTAGTCCAACAAAAGTGTAACTATCTCATGAACAAATGTTATACTGATGACATTTAAATGATAATTTTTCACACACTGGATTAAGTGAAACATCATTTTACATATATGTTATTAAAATTCATTTCACCTACTTCTCTATTTTTTTGAATGTGGCTACTAGAAAATGTAAAATCCCGAACGTGGCTCGCATTTCTGGTCCACGTTATATTTTATTGGCCAGCACAGATCTAGAACATTTGTATCTGTTACATCATTTAATTCTCACCACAATTCTACAAAGCAGGCATTGGCCCCATTTTAAAGCCAAAGTAACCAAGGCTCAGAGATGTGGTGAACTGGCCCACGTCACACCACACAGCTCATTTGGGTCAGAGGCTCAAGGGCTCACCAGCTTCCTCACCTGTGCCACGGGACTCACGCATCCCTGACGTGGTGCAGAAAGAACGGAAGGAGAGGGAGGACGTGGCATTCGGGCGGTGTCAGTGCCCGTCCTGTGGCACAGCCTGAGAACGACCCCTCCGTCCAGTGCCTCTTGCCTTCAAGGCCCACAGTTACAGCCCCCCGAGGCTGCGCTGGGAGCCCCCTTCTTCCAGGTGCTGCTCCCCGCGCCCCTATATCATGGTGCCCCCTCAGTGCGGCGTCACCAGCACAATGAGAGCGGCTCCTGAGGGCCCACCCTCCTCTCTGCGTCCCCCGGGCTCGACGCTGCGGTCTCTGAACCGTCAATGCTCAAACGACTGCTTCATCAATTCACTATTTAAAGTGAGGACTGGCCTTCCGCACGGCCACACTCCTTTTTGCTATTTTTAAAATAACAGACTTTATTTTATGGAGCAGGTTCAGGTTCAGAGTGAAACTGAATGGAAGGTACAGGGGTTTCCCATAATAGTCCCTGCTCCCCTACACACAGCCTCCTCCACTATCACCATCCCCCACCAGAGTGGTCCGTTTGGTACCACGGAAGAACCTACACTGACACGTCATAGTCACCCAAAGTCCACAGTGTACATTAGAGGTCACTCTTGGTGTTGTCCATTCTGTGGGTCTGGACAAATGTACAATGACATGTATCCACCATTACAGTATCACGCAGGGTAGTTTCGGCACCCTTAAAATCCCCTGTGTTCCACTTCTTCATCCCTCCTTCCCCCCAACCTCTGGCAACCACTGGTCTTTTTACTGCCTGCATAGTTTTGCCTTTCCTAGAATCTCATATAGCTGAAATCAAACAATATGTAGTCTTTTCAGGTTGACTTCTTTCACCTCATAAGATGCTTTTAAGGTTCCTCCATGTCTTTCAGTGGCTTCAGAGCTCATTTCTTTTTATTGCTGAATAATATTCCATCATCTGGACGTACCACAGTGTATTTGCCCATTCACCTACTGAGAGACATCTTGGTGGCTTCCAAGTTTTGCCAATTATGAATAAAGCTGTTATAAACATCCACGCGCAGGTTTTTGTGTGAACATAAGTTTTCAGTTCCTTTGGGTAAATACCAAGGAGCGCAGTTGCTAGATCGTATGGTGAGAATATATTTAGTTTTGTATACATTGCCAAACTGTCCTCCGAAGTGGATGCACTGTTTTTGCACTCCCAGTGGCAGGGAATGAGACCACAGTACCTTTGATGAGCTGACACCATGTTTTCTTGTTTCTAGGGACTCCGGCTTTGTGCTCCCTGCCTACCCAGTACCCAATCTTACAGGTGCCCCTGCAGGCTGCATTTAGCACTCAGTACACTATATAACGTTGCTCCTTAATAATGATTATGCTAATGGCAAGCACTTAACAAGAGCCGGGCACCGGGCAAAGCTCTTCCCGTGTACCAGCCCATCAATCCTCAGAGCAGCCCTGTGGGTGGGACTGTCATTCTCCCTGTTTACACATGTAGAAACTGAGGCTCTGACATGTCCAGTGGCTTGCCCAAGGTCACCCTGCTGCTGGGTGGAAGTGGTGGGATTTGAACCCTCTGCAGTGAGCCTTGGGTTGGGAGGCTGCTGGTACGTGTCTCTCCATCTTTCTCAGCTGTGAGCTCCTTAAGAGCCAGGACCACACCTCACTCACCTGCAATCATGCCTGCGCCTGGTGCCTCCCCGGCAGCCGGCAGCAGATGCTGGCTGAGCCCTCAATGACCCTCCAGTCCTGTGTCATACGCAGAGCTCTTTCCTCCTAAACGAGCTGTCCCCAAGAATCCCGCTTTGTTTCTCTGCCATTCTCTCCACGCCCCTTCCTCCCAGGCCCTGCACCCTCGCAGCCCCAATTTTCCTTCTGGGCTGATGACCCCCCAAGTCCTATACCCAACCTGGCCTTGTGTGAGGACCTCCAACTCTCTTGATAACCCTGACCATCCTTAGCGTTTCTCCCTTTAGAAGGCCCTTGCTGCCCCCTCATATTCAGTGTTATGGACCAAATGCTTGTGTTCCCCCAAATTCATGTGCTGAAGCCCTAACGCTCAATGAGACGGGATTTGGAGGTGGGTGACTGGGAGGTGATTCGGGTTCCACGAGGTCATGAGAGACCAGGGCCTTTAGAAGGAGGTGAGGGGGCCAGAGTCGCCCCTCTCCACAACATTAGGACACAGCCAGAGGCAGCTGTCTGTGGACCAGGAGGGTTCTTATCAGAACCCAACTACACCAGCACCCTGATCTTGGACTCCCAGCCTCCAGAACCATGAGAAATACGTTTGTTGTTTAATCCCCTCAGTCTACGGTTTTTGTTGCAGCAGCCCATTCAGCATGTCAAGTAAAGGACCTCATGGTCTCCCCTGCCAAGCCACCCACCCCCGTTTCCTCAGTGGGCTTGAGACAGGCCTCCTGCCTGTCTGAAACCTGAGATTCTCTAACTCCTCTCTCTTACTCATATTCTCACCTCGCAATTTTCCCTTCAAAACTTCTCTTGGACACACTACTATATATAAAATAGGTAACCAATAAAGACCTACTGCATACCCCAGGGAACTCTACTCAATGCTCTGTAATGGCTTCTATGGAAAAAGAATCTAAAAAAGAGTGGATAGATGTATAACTGATTCACTTTGCTGTACAGCAGAAACACACAACACTGTAAATCAGCTATACTCCAATAAAAAAAATTTTTTTTAATTAAAAATAAAAAACTGCTCTTGGACTAATCCTTTCCTTTTCATCCCTGCTGCACCATGCTGGTTGGAGCTATTTGCCATCCACTTTGGAACAATTGTTATAGTCTAACTCAGGGGTCCCCTGCCCCCGGAGTAGTGGCCCAGGGCCTGTTAGGAACCGGGCCGCACAGCAGGAGGTGAGCAGAGGGCGGGGGAGCGAAGCTTCATCTGCCGCCCCCCATCGCTCGCATTTCCGCCTGAGCCATCCCCCACACCCCCCCGTCCATGGAAGAATTGTCTTACACAGTCCCTGGTGCCAGAAAGGTTGGGGACCGCTGGTCTAACTGGTCTACCAGTCCCTCCTACACACAAATGTGCAGTAGTAATAACACCCAAGCCGCAGACACACGTCACTCCACAAGCTGCTATGGCTCCCGGGTGCTCGCTGAATGAAGACCATTCTTTATTCGGTAGTCACGACCTGCAGTAATCCGGGCTCCCACCCTGTGCCTGTCTCAGCTCAGCCTGCGCACACCTCCGCCCCAGCCCAGCCAGCTCCCTCTCTCTCTCCTGCCCAAGCCGGGCTCACTTCCCTCTCTGAGTGGCTCCACATACCATCCCCTGGCCTGAAATGCCCTCATCCCTTTCCCCTTTCCATCTGGATGCCAACAGGTCCTCCAGAATGGTCCCAAATCCAGCCATGCCAGGACAATTGTCCTGATAACGTCGGCCTCACGGGATCGCTCCTTCCAGACTGTCTGAAGCCAGAACCCCGTGCAGCCATTGTTTTCTTTTCTCCTAACACCTAGTAGCCGGAGTCCTCTGTGCACCAAATGGGTGTTTTACAGGGAGGAGGCACCCAGAAATCCTCAGACTGAATACCCTAATCAACTCAAAAGTAAAAAATAATTCTAGTGACAAGCCCCAGTAAAATATAACCTTCCTCTTGAGAAATATGGCTTGTGCCTGAAGGACAGTCCACCAGCAATGACCCCCCGCAAGGGTCCCTTAGAACCTGAGACCCTGCAAGTCGAAGGGACGTTTCTGGTGGGGCAGTGGGTTGGGGGTGTGGACAGACGACTCAGTTAACGTCCTTGTGGTTCTGAGGACAGGACCAGGTTCCCCTGGCTCAGCCTCCTGTTTGGCAGGAGGGAAGCGGGCCCTGCTGGGCACGTCAGAAGACTCATGGCACAGACTGCTAACCAGCCATAACAACGATCTCCAAGGTGTGGAGGTGGGGATGGTGTGAACTGAAGCCTCCCTACTTCAATACCCTCATCTGAAAGCCCCCAGATGGGGAGACCAGCCAGGGAAAGCCTCCCTCAGACCCATCATCCAGCACACAGGTCGCTACCGTTTAATAGATGTGAGCCACGTGCCAGGACTATGGAAACGCTCTAAGTGCTGTCCCATGTAATTATTACAAGAACACTATGGAGTAGGTGGTCTTGTTACCATTTTAAAGACTAGACAATGGAGACCCAGGCACAACTGGAAAAGCAGAGCTGGCATAGGGGACGCCCAGCGGCCATCTCCCCGGCCCACAGTGAACCTCCCATCTCTCTAACCGCCCCTCCCCCACCATGGGGTGGGCCCTGCCAGCCTTGGGGAGATGACCCTGTCCACTGGCTACTGTTGGTTTGGCCAGAGACGGACTGACTCAGGCTGGGCCAATCAGAGGCCCTTCCCCTGATCCCTCCCTGTCACCAGAAGAGCACTTGACCCAAACTGAGCCCAACAGAATCTGGCACTGAAAGAGAAAATGCTGAGGCGGGCAGGTGGAGGGAAGTGCCTGGGATCCTTTGGACATCCACCTCCTGGTCCATGGTAATCCCAAGGCCCAAGCTGCACTCTTGCCTTGGGTCTCATGGGATAGCTCCTTTGGGTTGTGCTAGCTCAGTGGTTTCTCTTGCGTCTAGAAGGCTGCTGAGCGATGAGGTCTGACCACACAAGCCCTGCAAAGACCAGCATGGCCCACAGGGGCTCCTGGCTCGGGAAGCTGGCTCCATGGTGGAAAGGTCCACTCCACTCCCACCATGGAGACGGGCCATGAGAACAGAACCACAAGGCTGTGAGGGTCCAGGAAACGAGTCCAGAAAAGTGGAGACTCAGGAACACTCAGCAGCTGTCCACCAGCACCTGAAGACCTGCCACACACAAAAGGAGGGATTCACACCGAGCTGGGCGAGGGAGAAGAGGGAGGGCAAATGAGGGCGAGGCTCACAGCAGCCAATTCCAGTGTGCCTGCAAGGACCCCACTGGAAAGTCACGCTCAGATTGAGTGCCAGCTCCTCCCCCAACCCCCCCCCCACCACTTCCCTGGCTAAAATGAACCTCACATGTGAAACTAGGACTTTATTCACACTTCCCAGTCAATACATCTCATTTCTACTCAACGTTACAGTAAATAAATATACAAATCTTCACTCCCTACTAGACTAGAAAGAATGGAGGCGGAATCCATGACTGATTCATTTTTGTAACCCAAAAGCACCTGGCCCCCAGTCTCCAGCCTGTAGGAAGAAAGTGTGGGAGGATGTGTATTGAATGAGTGCACCTCGGGACCCCCAGCAGGTAGCCCGTGCCCTACCATAGGGGTATCCCCATCCAGGGCTTCTGAGAGGGAGCTCCTGGTGGGGGGTCAGGAGACAGGGTTTACCACGAGGTCCCTTATAACTCCTGAGTTCCAGCATTCTGGTGCCCCTCTAGGGGAATCTTGCCTTTGCTCATCTAGTATTTCCTTTGCTTCCTCCACAACTTGGCACTAGATGTAGGGCTGAGAGCCAGATAGCAACGAAAGCTGTCAAAAAATATCTCCCCGCCAGAAAAAGCAAGGGAAAACAACATCTTGGTGGGTTCTTCCAGGGGAAGAAAAAGTGAAGTAGTCTCTTTCTGCCTTCTATGTGTTGGCCTAAAATGGCAGTTTTGCAGAGGGAAAACATATTTCTTCTGAGCAAAGCTGTTTGTGGTGTGAAAGATGGAGTGTGTGTGCTGAGCACCAAGACACAAATTGGCCTGAGGCTCAGCTACGCGTGCTATTTTCACAGGAGTTTAGGTTGGGGAGGGAGCGGTTGAGGAAAGGAAAAAGAAAATCTTTGTTTTGTGAAAATGGAAAAAAAAAATGTTGGCCTGGATCAAATTCAGACCTGGCATCTGGTACGAAGACGGCTTGTAATAGAGACGTGCTGGGCGAAGGAATGGCTATCAAGGGGCAAGCACCCCATATGCTCACTCCAGGCTCACCAGAGAAGGCACAGGCTCATTCCGCAGCAGGACGGCTTGGCACCTGAGCCATCCACAGACTCGAGCACCCAGCGTCTGCTCCAGGGCATGGCCAGGCATCCTTCTGAACCCTGCCCCTCCTGTACTCCTGGGACCCACCTCCCAAGGCTCTTGAGAAGACTGAAGGAGACAGTGTCCATAGAGGCATTAGGACAAGCCATGGCCCCTAGTAAGCACTGAGGAGTGGTGGTGGCTTTGCTGGTGATGGTGACTGTGATGTGATCGTGATGGTGATGATGGTCATGGTGATAATAATGATCACGATCACGACGACGACGGGAATAATGATGATGACGGTGACGATAATGGTGGTAACGATCGTGACGGTGCTGATGATGATCGTGATGGTGACGATGATGAAGGTGATAATAATGATCGTGATGGTGACGATGGTGATGGCTCCTACCTCACCCACTGTGGGCACTGCTCAATAGCCCCTTCTTCCCCTCACAGCTCTACCAGCCCCTCAGACTCAGAAAGGACCTGCCTCAAAATATGCAATGGAGAAAGCAGTGCTGGGAAAGCTGGAAAGACGCATGTAGATCAATGAAGTTAGAACACTACCTCACACCGCACACAAAAATAAACTCAAAATGGCTTAAAGACTTAAATATAAGACAGCACACCATAAAACTCCTAGAGGAGAACACAGGCAAAACATTCTCTGACATAAATCGTAGCAATGTTTCCTCAGGTCAGTCTCCCAAGACGACAGAAATAAAAGCAAAAATAAACAAATGGGACATAATCAAACTTACAAGAGTTTGCACAGCAAAGGAAACCATTATAAAAAATGAAAAGACAACCCACAGAGTGGGAGAAAATACTTGCCAATGATGTGACTGACAAGGGCTTAATTTCCAAAATATACAAACAACTCATACAACTCGGTAACAAAAAAACAAAAAACCCAGTCAAAAAATGGGCAGAAGACCTACTTAGACATTTCTCCAAAGAAGACATACAGATGGCCAATAGGCACATGAAAAGACGCTCAACATCACTAATTATTAGAGAGATGCAAATCAAAACTACAATGAGGTATCACCCCACACCGGTCACAAAGGCCATCATTAAAAAGTGCACAAACAATAAATGCTGGAGAGGGTGTGGAGAAAAGGGAACCCTCTTGCACCGTTGGCGGGAATGTAAATTGGTGCAGCCACTATGGAGAACAGTATGGAGGGTCCTCAAAAAACTAAAAATAGAGCTACCATATGATCCAGCAATTGCACTCCTGGGCATATATCTGGAGAAAACCATAATTAGAAAAGATACATGCACCCCCAATGCTCATTGCAGCACTATTTACAATAGCCAAGACATGGAAGCAACCTAAATGTCCATCGACAGAGGAACGGATAAAGAAGATGTGGTACATATACACAATGGAATGCTACTCAGCCATAAAAGAAGAATGAAATAATGCCATTTGCAGCTACATGGATGGACCTAGAGATTACAATACTCAGTGAAGTAAATCAGATAGAGTAAGACAAATGAATTCATCTGTATCATATTTTAGATTCCACATATAAGTGGTAGCTACCATTTATATGTGGAATCTAAAATATGATACAGATGAATTCATTTATAAAACAGAAACAGACTCACAGACATACAAAACAAACTTATGGTTACCAAAGGTGAAAGGGAGGGGAGTGGATAAATTAGGAGTGTGGGATTAGCACATATAAACTACTATATATAAAACAGATAAACAGCAAGGTCCTACTGTATAGAAAAGAGAACTATATTCAATATCTTGTAATAACCTGTAATGGAAAAGAATATGAAAAATTATATATATATAATATATATAATATATATTATATATATATATATATAATATATATTATATATATATATATATATATATATATATATGAATCACTTTGCTGTACCAGAAGCTAACACAACATTGTAAGTCAACGATACTTCAATTAAAAAAAAAAAAGAAAGGACCTGCCCCAAAGTCCACCTGGACCAGAGTTGCTCAAAGAGCAGTCTGAGAACACCTGCATCAGAAAGCTCCCTCTGTGGGTGAATTATTCGGATCCACACAGGGAGCCAGTACTAGACCCAGATCCTCAAATTCCAAGAGCAGTGTGCTTGCCACCCTAGCATCGCCTGTCATTTCTTCCACAGTGATGTGCTGAGTGCCAGCTGTCTGCAGATCGCTGTCCGGGACCACAACCAAACCAGACAAAGTTCCCACCTTCGACAAGCACACATCCTGGGCGGAGGAGGAAAGGAGACTATGGGAAAGTGGTGAGTGCGAGGTGACGGTAACAGAGGAGGGGCTGAGGGAGTCCAGAGGAGAGAAGCAGGAAGCCTGGAGGGTCTCAGAGGTCAAGGAAGATGGTATGGAGCACAGGAAATTTAACTGAGCTTTGCAGGATGAGGACTTGCCCAAACTAAATAAGGAGAAGGACACTGAGGGTAGAGATGAAAGCACGAGCAAAGGCCAAAAGGCAAAATGTTGAGGATGTTTATGGGAAACAAGAGGAAGCTCCAGGTGGGACGGGGCCACACAGGGCACAGGGCCAGCGAGTCAGAGACACGGGCCTCACGCTGGGCTGAGCAGCCTGGCTCTGACCTTATACGCAACAGGGAGCCCTAGGGGGCTTTCCAGGAAGGGGGCGGCGTGCAGCTTACGAAGGTCAGCTTGACGGCAGCTTAAAACTGGACGGAATGGGAGACGACCTTGGCCCTGAGCTCAGGCCCCGAAGGGCACCAGCACCCAGGGAGGCCAGTGGCTGCCAGGCCTGTCTACCCTCTTACCTCCCCGTCCCCCGGCCTTTGATGGGGATGGGGCTGACAGATGGCAAGGGTGTACGTGTGACATTTAATGGCCTCAGCATGCTCACCTCCACACACCCCAGCCCAGCCCTGCCTGCTCCCTTGCACCAATGAATCAACACAGGCTTCCCCTGGGGTGCGTTGCTGATGTGCTGGCCACCGGCAGGTACCCCAAAGACTCTTGAGTTTCAGTCCTCTCTGAGCCTCAGTCTCCTCATCTGTCACATGGGGATGATGACACTTACCTTAAGGGGCTGCCCTGAGGTCGAGAGACAAAGTACGACACGCGCAGCCCGGCGCCCAGCCCCACAACCTGGTGGCTGCTCGGATGATGATGATGACGATGACAGCGATGACGTAGCACCCCATTTCCAGCTCGCACCATCGGCATCACCGCCAGCATCAGCAGTACCATCGAGTCATCTTCCCGAGTCGCGGCCGCTCCCGCCCCTCAACAGCCCGCAGGAGCCAGGAGACCAAGACACCGACGGGGTCCTTTGCTTCGGGCCCTGAGCAGAGTATGGCTCCAGGAGCAGCGGAGCGCGAGGCCGGATCTCGGCACCCAGACAGGCTTGTCTGACTACCCCCCGGGGCAGAGGATCATGTGGGTTGAGCTGGGCTCCGTTCATCCACACAAAGGGTAGCCTGGAGGGGGACCCCGAGGCCCGAGAGTGAGTTCTGCTCTGCAGCTACACTTCTGGAACCTGAGCCGCATCGCGGGGTTCTTGATGAAGAAAGAATTCAGGGCTTCCCTGGTGGCGCCGTGGTTGGGAGTCCGCCTGCCGACGCAGGGGACGCGGGTTCGTGCCCCGGTCCGGGAAGATCCCACGTGCCGCGGAGCGGCTCGGCCCGTGAGCCATGGCCGCTGAGCCTGCGCGTCCGGAGCCTGTGCTCCGCAACGGGAGAGGCTGCAACAGTTAGAGGCCCGCGTACCGCAAAAAACAAACAAAAAAGAAAAAGAAAGAATTCAGAGGCCTCAAGTGTCCCGTGCTGCCCAGAAATAGCAGGAGAAAGGGTTTCACAGATATTGATAGTAAGGGCTCCTCACAGGTGTACGGACAGTGGTAGGTCTGCGTACAAAACACTTTCAGATCCATCCTCCTGTGCGGAAGGCAGGAGGAGATTAGTCAGTTGACGCTGCAGACGAGGACACTGGGCACGGCGAGGTGAGGGGTCTCCTTGAAACGCCGCAGCTCCTGGCAAGGAGAAAGGCAGGTCTGACTCTGCATCTAGTACTCCTCTGTGTCTGATTGAAAGTTACCTGTGAAAGCCCCTTCCTCACTGGCAGAGAGAAGAGCACTTTAGAGCTTACAGGGCTTTCAGAAACTTTCTAGTCTGCTCTCCTAGGTGGTCATCTGTGCTGGAATTGTGAAAGGAGGGGGACCTAGAGAAATACCCTCTGTGTCCCACCTCAGCGAGTCATATGTGTTTAAAGTAAGAAGGACCCCACAGAGATCTCTGACCAGGTCATTTTCAAGCTGTTGAACTAGAATCTCACCACGCACTGTGGGCCAGCGTCAGCATCACCTGGGAGCCGGTCAAGAATGCAAATTCTCAGGCTCCCGCAGACCTGCTGAGCCACAATCACTGTGGGTGCGGCCCAAGGATCTGAACTTTACCAGACCCTCCAGGCGACTGCACGCTACGTTTTGAAAATCTGGCACGCTAAACCTGACGCACGATAAAAGCTGAGAAACACTGCTCTCAAGAAGTTGAAGGCAAGTCTCATTAAGTCGATATAACTATGTTTTCAAACCACAAGAAAAGCAACCTTAATGCTCTAAGTTATGTGCCAAATTTGGACACCTCAGAGGCCACCAATACCATTGACTTGGGCTTATGTCACATTTGTGCAGTGGGACCCGGAAGCCCCTCATATGTGAACTCCCTGGAACATGGCCGTGGCCGTGTAGAGGTCTTTAGTGAGCACAGAGCTGGGCACACCCAGCCCTGTTAAACACAAGAGCCTGGGCACTCCGAAGGCTCCCATGGGCTGCGCTCAGAGAACGCCAGGCGTGTATAATCTTGAAACACCTTCCAGACTCAGCATGAAAGGCACATGTGCAGCCTCAGATAAAACGCAACCCATCATGCTCTCATCATTCCACAGATGACGTTAGTGCCTTCTGTGGGGTTCTGTCTGGATTAGTATCCTATTCACAGGCATGATAAGGAATGGACGTGGGTTAGAGATTCTACTGTGAAAAGACAATTATGCAATACCCTCCATCACATTTCTGGATCTGTTTCACTCAAGATGGAACAGCTCAACAATTATCAATTGAGCTGTTAGAAAACTCTTACAACTACTGATTTGAGCTGATGAGGATTTTCTTAAGACTGTGTTACACACACACACAATGGATGTAATTAAACGCCAAGACTGATGTGTAAATATATTAACTACAATCCCTAATTTCGAATATGAGTGTTGTCTGGATGGACCCATTTTTCTCATTTACTGATTCTAAGTCTTAAGGTGGGGACCCTTTTTTTTTTATGAGAACATTATTGGTATCTGTTTTGTATTTTGGGACTTTGTGTCGGATTTAATTTGAGAAAAAGATGCCTCTGTTTTAAAAATGTTAGAAAATTACTAATTTAGGCCAGCCCTCTCATTTTATAGATAAGGGATCCGCATCCCCATGAGGTTTGGGGATTCACCCAAGGTGACACAGGTATTTTAAAGTATAATTAAACTAGGAAGCAGGGAAATACTTGTCCTGCAGGGGACACTAATAAATGGAGGGGAGAGAGGAAGAATACACTTCAGGCACTCAGAGAAGCAATTTGAGTCGTTTAATAAATTACGTGGCTTTCATCCTTCAGGGATTTGGAGAAATAACTAGCTTTGTTCAGTTTGGCCAGAGGGGGTTAGGTGGGCTTCTGTAGCTTTAGCTACCTGGTTACGTCCACCCATTTTCTACCATGGAAGCCCCAACTCTCAGTTCACACACACTCTCCGCGCCAGGGAGGGCAGGTCTCTCAGATCCAGCCACAGCGACGGGTTCAGGGAGGACCAGAGCCCAGCCGGAGCCAGTGAGACCAGAGGAGACTTTGGCAGAAGGAAGAGTGAAGGGTGGTAACTGCCATAGAGGCCCAGAAAGGAAACAGCTCACCACTCAACCCCACTTGACCGATGAAAGGCCAAGAGGAGGAAACATGCAAATGTATTCAAGTCTCAAAAACCCATTACAGATCTACCTTACAGGTTTGAAATAGAAAAGAGGCGAAGTGTGGATAAAAAAGGCAGAGGGGGGCTTCCCTGGTGGCGCAGTGGTTGAGAGTCCGCCTGCCGATGCAGGGGACACGGGTTCGTGCCCCGGTCTGGGAAGATCCCACATGCCGCGGAGCGGCTGGGCCCGTGAGCCATGGCCGCTGAGCCTGCGCGTCCGGAGCCTGTCCTCCGCAACGGGAGAGGCCACAACAGTGAGAGGCCCGCGTAACGCATAAAAAAAAAAAAAAAAAAAAAAAAAGGCAGGGGGAGGCACCACCGAAGGAGCGAGACTGAGGACCTGGGGTGACCAGGAGTGACCGGCCAGTGAAACCAAACGGAACTGCAGCCTTGAGGGCCCTGCAACCACTATGGTTGGGCCAAGCCCACCCCTCCCCTCTTACCAGACACCCCCTGTGGGGGGCACGAGTGTTTATGGGCTGGAAGGACGTAAGGGACCTCTGTGTGCCTCTGTCCTTTTACAGATGATGACAGTGGAACCCAGACAGGGACGTGGCTGGTGCCAACAAAGCACTTGGAGCAGAGACTCATCCACGGTGAGCAGGAGGAAAGAGATTGTTGGGTATGAGGGGAGGAGAGGTCACCTGAGGACCACACGTCCTCCACAAGGATCTGTGCCAACTCTCATTTGTACTCACCCCTTCCCCAGCACAGCCCCCAGGACAGCGGGTGCTTGAATACATGTCTGTTGAATGAATGAGCGATTGTCCCAGGCCCTCCCTGTGCCCCTGCTCCCACTCAGCACGCAGACCGGGGTGCTCACGCTGGAGTCCACGGAACGAACTCGGGGAAGCTGCTCTCCAAAGAGCAAAAGGATGTCAGCCCGTTAGCAGAACAAGCTTCCCATTCACTCCTTAAAAGCATAACTTGCTAACTGCTCATGCACTGAATTATTCACGCCTCCACGGCTGGGGTTTCCCACCTTTCAACAATCATTCACCTTTTCCATCCTGGCTCCAGCCAGTCCCCCACCTCCCTCAGTTTAGGGAGGGGAGGAAGTATGAAGAAAGAGTAACCCCAGGCAGTTCCTTAGAAAGGCCAAGGCTTTGCAATGAGAAGCCCAGGGTGGGCGGCCGGCAGGCAAAGGAGCCCCCCCCTTTCCACTGCCCTTCAACCTACCTTCCTTCCTTCCTTCCTTCCTTCCTTCCTCCTTTCCTCCCTCCCTCCCTTCCTTTCCTCCCTCCCTCCCTCCCTCCCTTCCTTCCTCCTTTCCTCCCTCCCTCCTCCCTTCCTTCCTCCTTTCCTCCCTCCCTCCTCCCTTCCTTCCTTCCTTCCTTCCTTCCTCCCTCCCTCCCTTCCTGCCTTCCTATCTTCCTCCCTTCCTTCCTTCCTGGCCCCAGCAGCCTCCTTTCCTCCCATCTAAAGGGGATCATTGGTCATATGTGTCGCTTTCTCACAGAGAAAACCAAACCTCAGAATTTGGGGGCCTGAAGAGGCCTCCTAGATTCAGGTGCGTGTGTTGGTCAGGCGGACATATGAGGGTCCTCTGTGTCATCTTGGACATCTGCTCTGGGTTCTTTACAGACATCAGCACATTCTGTCCCTTCCATCGGAGTTAGAGGCCACTTCCCCAGCCGCTGTTGGAGTGTAAATGCTGTTTAGAAACTAGGGAGCAGTTCGCTGTACGGTGCATCTCTATAATAAATTCTAGAAATGTTTTTCATGAAGGGTTCATAAAAACATGGAGAATGCTTGTAACAGAATATTCAGGGGAAATAAGCAGAAGAGAAAAGTGTAGGGAGAGCACGATATCAACTTGGCTTTTGAAAATAACGCTGACCGTGCAAATGTTAACAAAACAAAGGAAAGGAATGAGAGGTGAAAGTCGATGACCTCTGGGTAGGAGGCTGTGGGTCATTCAGAAATCAAGGTTTGATATTTTCCGAGTTTCATCCCATGAGAACGTACTGCTGTCACGGTCTGGGGGTTGGGGCCTGGTCTGGTGGACACACATCATTATCAGCTATGAACATCTCAGAACAAATGGAGTGGACAGACCAGCTGAGCAGCTGGGCCAGACAAGACAAGTGAGCAGGGGAGTTGGGGTAGAAGATACCAGTCCCAGAGCAGGAGCCGGCCAGGACCCGAGGACAGGGTGGAGGAGCAGAGGGCTGGGAAGGAGGGAATGGTGAGGGAGGTCAGCGCCCAGGAGAGGAGGGAGCAGGGACGGAGCCCTGGGAAGTGGGGGACGGGCAGGGGCTTGAGGGCAAGCCCACCTCCATCGGGCCCAGGCCAGGGAAGGCAAGACCTTGGGGCTTCACACCATTGGTGGAATGAGACATTAAAGATGGTTTTAATATACTCAAACTGTTCCAAAAATTATAGATATACAAATATATATATATACACACATGATTATGTGTATAAATACAGAAACTACACATACATGTGTGTAAGGCCTGTCACCTCCCCCACCGGGGCCCACAGGCCAGCACCATATTCCAGCCCTGTAGAAGCCCTTTATGCCCACACAAGCAAAGAGGAACACACTGTCTGATTTCCCTGTCTCTTTACCAACAGGAAGCATCTGAGACACACCTGCACCCTGCCCTTTTCACTTCGCACCACTTTGTCCGCTTACCACTAACACCAGGGTCCCCAGCGTGGTCCCTCTGCGGCCACTGCCATTGCAGAAGTGGGGCAGCTCTGCCGGACGCCCCTGGCACTCGGGCCCCGAGAAGGCCCTACACATGCCTCCCCCTGCCGGGTCTCTGGAACTCAGTGAACGTGGGTGGAGGAGACTGGCCGCCCCGCCAGCTAGCCCGGCCTGAGCGCAGCCCGGCTGCCAAGCTGCAGTCCAGGGATGGACGCAGCCTGGGGGTCACGCTGCCAGGTCCCCGGGTGCCGCAGTGCCCCCACCAGCCCAGGATGGCCCAGGCCCACCCAGAGGGGCTCCTTTTCAGGTGGGACCTCCATGGAGTGCCCAGGGCACGCTGGCTCCCCAGGGACTCCATGCATTATGAGACGATAAAAGATTTAAGCTTATAAAATATAAAATATTAACTTAATTGTCATAAATAATACATGCCCAATGCACTTCTGCTGAAGAAAAAGGGAGAAAAAGAAAAATGACAAACGCTCTAAGTGGGAGGACTCGCAGTGGGACGAGGATGAGAAGCCAGGGTTGGGGAAGTCTCCCAGGCAGGCCATCGTGGAAACTGGAAATGGGAATTCAAGCCTCCCCCTCCCAGGCTGCCCACCTCCTCCATGCAGCCTGCCCTGACTTCTCCTTCCTTCACCTACCTAGGGCTCTCCGGAAGTTCTGCCTTTAAGAAACTTCCCACTCTCTGGCTTGAGGAGCTAATTTTTGGTTATGCATGTCCTGGTCTCTTTGCCCGCCATCCACAGAGCCCCTGGAGGCAGAGACTGGATCTTGTACGTCTTTGAATGCGTCCTCCTTTAGACAGAGACATCCCCAGAAACTTCCACCACATGAATGAACTCCCCCCCCACCCCCAATGGCCTGAGCCCCTAGGCCTCTCTCTGTCACCACAGCCAGCATGGAGTGTGCTTTGTGGCTTATCAAACACAACTACAAATGTTCTCTCACATCACCCTGCCACCAACTCTGTCTTGTAAGCACATGGGGTGATGGTTTTCCCATTTTACAGATGAGGAAACTGAGGCTTGGGGAAGATGAGCAACTTGCTAAAAGACATTAGCTTTCTAACCTCAACTCCAAAGACCTTTGCTTCCCCATGGAAATATCTTATTTGTTCTTTGCATTATATTTTCCACCCTAAACTCACTCTTATAAATGTTAATTCTATCCATCCAGTTCTGATTGTCCCAATAACCCCAGGAGGTGAGGAAGGGCAGGTACCCCCATCCCAGCCCCTACCTCCTATGGTCGGTGGGACTAACTACGCTAAGCTTCTCTCTAAGGGAGGTATTATGACTACTTACCTCGCAGAACTGGTTCCTGGGAGGGGTGGACTAAGTGACTCATCTATAGCACTCAGCGCTGCACAGGGACTGCCCCAGCTGGTCTGGCCATCCCCCTCATCCTAGCCACGGGGAGAAGCACGGGGTCTGGGAGACAGGGGCCACCAGCCTGCAGCCACTTAGCATCTAGGTCTGCAGCTGACACAGAAAGCAGAGCCCTCGCTGCCTGCCCAGAGTCGATGGACGTGTCCAGAAGGCTCCTCTGGTGGTCCCCACCGTGACTTCCCTGTCAGCTGGCCTTCCCCACCCAGCACACACACCCACACACACACGTGCAGCCCTCAACGCTCACCGTCCTGCAGGGATGGGGGACACAGGCGGGCAGGGAGCGAGAAGGCAAGGCTTCCACAGAGACAGGAGTTCCTTTTCCCGCCAGGGAAGAGCTGAACTTCCTCTCTGACTGATCCACTCTAAACAGTGTGTTTTTTCAGAACTGCAGGCGAATAAAATTGAAAAACAGGGACAGGATGCTGCTTGCTGATGGCGTGTCATGACCAACTATTAAGGCTTCCACCCGTCGGACCAGCTGTCCCCAGGCCCAGACCCTCCCGAGACCAGATGGAGGGCAGAGCCCCACAGAAGCTGAGAACCTGGGGCTCACACGGCCCTCCGCCCCACACCCACATCATTGACGAGGGAGGCGAGGCCCCGGAGGGAAACGCGACTTGTTTTAAGGCCAAATCGTACGCTAACGCCAGGCTGAGGGCCGCCTCCTCGGCACCAATGTGGAGTCCCAGGACCCGGGTTCAAGTCCCAGCTCTGCCGCTCACCAGCCGTGGGAGCCCCTGCTCAGCCTCAGCTTCCCGGGGCCTCAGTTTCCAACACCTCCTCCCAAGCAGAGTTACTAGGAAGAGTAAATGCCCCACATTGGGCCTAACAACCAACTGGAACTTAATACATGTTAGTTCTTCCTCCCAGACCGATGCCCCGCCCACTTGACACGCCTCTGATGGGGCGTCCACCTTCTACACACGCCACAAGATAGATAATCCTTAGCTCTTGATGAATTACAAGTGCTCCCCCCAGCTTTTTCCTGTTCCCCGTCTTTACTGAATTTCCGTGGTCTCCACCACATCCAGTATGCTGGTGTGTCTCAGTGGACACCACCAAGGAAACTGGAAGAATAGAAACATGTAATATGTCTCCACATTTCTAAGTTAAAAGGCAACGGCCATAGGGTGACTATTATTAAAAACAAACAGAAAATAAGTATTGGTGAGAATGCGGAGAATTGGGACCCTTGTGCACTATTGGTGAGAATGTAAAACGGTGCATCTGTTGTAGAAAACCATACGGCAGTTCCTCGAAAAGTGAAAGAATTACCATATAATCCAGCAATCCCACTTCCGGGTATATACCCAAAAGAATGGAGAGCAGGGTCTCAGCGAGATATCTGTACACCCCCATTCACAGCAGAAATATTCACAGTAGCCAAAAGGTGGAAGCAAGCCACGTGTCCATCCGTGGATGGATGGATAAACAAAGTGTGGTCTATACATACACCGGAATATTACTCAGCCTTAAATAGGAAATTCTGACACATTTCAACACGGATGAACCTTGAGGACATTCTGCTAAGTGAAATAAGCCAGTCGCAAAAGGACAGATACTGCATGATTCCACTTCTAGGAGGTACCTGGAGTGGTCAGATTCATGGACAGAAAGTAGAATGGGGGCTGCTGGGGGCTGGGGGGAGAAGGAAGTGGAGAGTTATTTGAGTACAGAGTTTCAGTTTGGGAGGATAAGAAAGTTCCGGCGATGGATGGTGGTGATGGTTGCACAATGATATGAATGTACCTAATGCCACCGAGCTGTGCACTTAAACACGGTTAATTTGGTAACTCTTATGTTGTGTGTATTTTAACACACACACACACACACACACACACACCAGCCACAACAGCAGCTATGACAGAACTACATGGTCCCAGGAACTCTGCTAAGTGAACCGTGCTTTTTTCAGTTGCACCTTACGACAACTTTATGACTAGTGGTAAAAGTCCCAGTTTTACAGATGAGGAAACTATCCTTAGCGAGGTTAACTGCCTTCCTAAGAAGTTCTCAAGCATAAGCCTGTTGGACCCCAAAGCCTGCGTTCTCTTGACCACAATGAACAGGACTACCTTTTCTGCAATAACAAAGTGATTTTCTGTCTCTGTCTCTCTGTCTCTAGTCTCTCTGTCTCTGTCTCTCTCTCTCTCTCTCTGTCTCTCTCTCTCTCTCTCTCTCCCACACACACACACACACACACATGGTCACAGCAGTAGCCAGAGGTCACATGTTGCTCTGGTGACACTCAGTCATGTGGAAAATTAGCGCCTACGTGGATGGTAGGGTTGACCCTGGAAGCCTTAATAGTTGGTCATGACACGCCATCAGCAAGCAGCATCCTGTCCCTGTTTTGCAATTTTATTCGCCTGCAGTTCTGAAAATACACACTGTTTAGAGCAGATCAGTCAGAGAGGAAGTTCAGCTCTTCCCTGGCAGGAAGAGGAACTCCTGTCTCTGTGGAAGCCTTGCCTTCTCGCTCCCTGCCCGCCCGTGTCCCTGCGTCCCTCTCATGAAATGGATTCAGACCTGCAGAAACCCACAGAGATCTCTTCACACGCCTGGCGGTCTGGCTCGTGGACAGGGCCTGAGCCACGTCTATCTGTTCCGGGAACGCTGCTGAATGTAGACTTGCATGAGACACACATGACATTTGCAGGTAGACTCACTTTAAACACAAACAATCAAACAAACACACCCCCACCATCCAGGCCCTAGTGGGACGTCCTGACTCTGAGACAAGCCGATATGCTCCATCGTCCCTGACACCCTCCTGCTCTACTCCTGAGGAAGTCACGGGGCTAAAGAGGGAAAATGGGACCCGGAACATCAGGGGCTTCCCTGAAAACCTCAACAATTTGGGGAGTTTTCCCGAGAGCCTCCTGTACCTCATAACTCAAATCAACAAACAAGCAGGAATGGAGGCCCAGTGACGTGCCAGCCTGTTTCTGGGAATGAGGCAGACAGCAGTAAGCAAAACAGACGAACCCACGGAAACACAATTTCAATGGCGGCAGATAGACAGCTGATTACTTGCTCGGGCAGGTAAGCAAGTAGTAAGATAATTTCAGAGAGTGTTGAGCGCTGTGTATAAAATAATTAACTAGGTGACGTGACAGAGTTACAGGCAGTGCTCAGCCTTCCAGGCCAGGGCTGGTCTGTACATCTACCCTCCTACAGCCACCGCGAGATGGCTGGGGATCTAAACTGAATAGTCCGCAGGTCCCGAAGTGCACTCCTGTCCAGTCCTGTAGCTTTCCGAGCTGGCTTACGTTTGAGTCCCACCTTCCTGCCTGGACGGGGGCATAGCCAGCTTCAGGGTCACCAAAGGCCAGGCCAGGACTGCATGCACCCCTGAGAGACACCTGAGGAATGTGTTAAAAATACAGATTCCTGGGGCCAACTCCCAGGTGTCTGATTTTCTAGGTAGAACTGGGAAATCTGTATTTTTTTCAAGCACCCCAGGGGATTCGGATGAGCCCCGAGGTCTGCGAACAACTGATCCAGGCAGTCCTCACAGGGCCCTTTCAGGCTGAAGATGCCACGGGGGGTGGGCTCCCTTGCTGGGTTACTCTTGGACTCACTCAAGGCCCATGGCCTTTGGGACTGGAGCTACTCCTGGCTCCGTCGAGTCCTGGGGCCGACCTTGGCCTCTGCTCCATTCCTCCGTGGCCCGAGTGCCTCTGTACCTCCCTACCACACTCCCCCCAGCCCGGCCGCCTGTCAAGTGAATGAAGCGGGGCTTGGCGGGCTGCCCGGGCACACGGCGGTGGCAGTAGCTGCCAGGTTTCATCAATGGGATCAACAGGGCGTCTGCTGGGAATGAGTCAGGACAGGCTCCTTGTCACGGCTGCCCTGGCTGGCACTTTGGAGGTCACCCTGCAGAAGTGGCTGGCCTTGGTGGCAGGAAACTTTTCTGGGGAGGGTAAGTGGGTCTGGGCTTTGGGGAGCTCAGAAGCCCTCCCTGGGATGGGCATTGCTGTTCGCTGGCTTGCTGCGAGGCAGCTTATTCTTGTAAAAGTCTTATATGGAGTTCTCCTGGCTAGAACAGACCTACTGGCTTCATGAAATCTTCCCTTGGCTTCTCCCACTGCCTCATTTCATTCTTATTTGGTGAGCAGTCAGAACCTCTGTCTGTTTCCGTTTCTCAGGACGCGATCGGGCAGAGGCTCAGAGCTCTCCTTAAGCTGGTGCTGTGCGTGGTTAGTCTGTTTATCTGTAGAGAGATGGATGCCTGAAGCAGAACCAGATGCTGCGAACACAGCCTCGGGCTTGAGGCTGGCTGCCCCCCGCCCCGGCTCCCCAACTCCCCTCCCCAGGCCACTCCACTGGGGCTGCAGGATAGCACCGTCCAGGGCCTGAAGACCCCAGCCTTTCAGGCCCCTGGCATCTGCCGACACCACCACCACCAATTCTTCACTGGGAAACCCGAGGGGAGGAGGCTAAACAAGAGAGAAGGAAACTAAACAAAGCAGCCTGGGCACTCAGACCCACCTCTGCGAGGCAGGAACCTGTGCAGGTGCTGGATGCTCCCACCTCCCCCAGGGGCTCATAAGGGTGGCTCCGAGGGTAACCCCCGGCTGATAAAACCCAAAGGGGGGCTTCCCTGGTGGCGCAGTGGTTGAGAGTCCACCTGCCGATGCAGGGGACGCGGGTTCGTGCCCCGGTCCGGGAAGATCCCACATGCCACGGAGCGGCTGGGCCCGTGAGCCATGGCCGCTGAGCCTGCGCGTCCGGAGCCTGTGCTCCGCAACGGGAGAGGCCGCAACAGTGAGAGGCCCTCGTACCGCAAAAAAAAAAAAAAAAAATCAACAACTTAAAACCATCCTTGGACCTCACAGTCTCCTCCAGCCACCACCCTTATTTGTCAGCTTCCCCTTGGAGCAGAACATCTCAAAGAAACCATCAATACGCACTGCCACCACCTGTCATTCTCTCTGTTCAAGCTTTTGTCCACGCCTCCCACCAAAAGCACTCATCAAAACTCAGCAGAGACCTTAGTCTTCCCAAGTCCGATGATCAACTCTCAGTACCCATCTTACTTGGCCTTGTAGCAATAACCAGTGGGCCACTCTCTGTTGAAAACCTTTCTTCTCTTGGTCCTCAAACATTTCAGGTCTCTTCTAGCTCACTGGCCATGCTTGGGCTCCCTGCTGCCCCCTCTTCTCCTTGTCCTCCAAAATGTTGGAGAGCTCAGACCTGAGCACAGGTCTCTCTCTTTACTCTCTCCCTAGGTGATCTCATTCAGAGATCTACACACTGAAGGCTCCCAAATTTATGTCTCCAAGTTCTATGTCTGCCCAAGTGACTTAGTCCATTACTGCTGCTATAACAAAGATACCATAGCTCACATGGCTTATAAACTACGGAAGTTTATTTCTCATAGATCTGGAGGCTGAAAGTCCAAGATCAGGGTGTCAGCACGGTTGGGTTCTGGTGGGACCCTCTTCTGTTTGCATCCTCATATGGCAGAAAGCAATGAGAGGAAGGAAGTTCTCTTGTGAGAGCAGTACATTTCATAAGGGCACTAATCCCATTCATTAAGGCTCCACCCTCATGACCTAGGCATCTCCCAAAGACCCCCCTCCTAATACCATCACATTGTGGGGTAGGGTTTGTAGTGGGCATCATCCAATCCATTGAGGGCCTGAATAGAACAAAAAGGCAGAGGAAGGGTGAATTCTCTCTCTCTGCTGGAGCTGGGACACCCATCTTCTCCTTCCCTTGGACACTGGTGCTCCTTGATCTTAGGCCTTCGGACTTGTACTGAACTACCCCACCAGCTTTCCTGGGACTCCAGTTTGCAGATGGCTGACTGTGGGAGTCCTCAGCCTCCATAGCTGCACGAGTCAATCCCTCATAATAAATCTTTCCCTGTATTTATATATATCCCATTGATTCAGTGTCTCTGGAAAACCCTGACTAATACGTCCTCCCACAGCCAAAGCCCTCCCACCCATGACTTCCGATTAGGGTGTCAAAATCCCAAGTCCTCTCCTGCCTCTGTATCCCTACATCTCTCCTGTCCGCTCTCTCCACGCCAGCCGCACTTGCTTCCTTTCTGGTCCTCGCACATTCCAAGCATGTTCCCACTCTGGGACCTTAATATTTGCTGTTCCCTCACCTGGAAGGTCCACCCCCAGATCTTCTCAGATCTCATGTGCTCTTTCCCATCACGAAGGGCTCCACTTAAATGTCACAGCCTAGATGCCCTCCCCTGACCTCCAGCCCCACAGGTGCCTCTCCTTCCCTGGCTTTTTTCTCCATGGCACTTATTATCATCAGAGATTATAAACGATTTATTATATTTGTTTATTGCCTTCCCCATGAGACTCCATGAAGGTGGAAATCTTCTCTGTCTGGTTCACCACCATCCAGTGCTTACGACGGAGCCTGGTGCACAGGTGTTGCTTGGTAAGTACTTGTCTGAGGAGGGAGGGAGTGAAGGAAGGAGTGCTGAGGGCAGAGGGCGTCTCTTCCGGCCTGGCCTGCTTTGCTCTCACTCTGGTTTTCTCCACCCGTTCCCCCTCACCTTGAGTCACAATTGGCTGTCTCTCCTCCCTTCTCTCCGTTTCCGGTCAGGATTGCCTTATCCACCCGGGGCTGGCCCAGAAGGAAAGCTCGGGGACCTCCATGAACCAGGTTCCTCGCTTTGAGACTCCAATCACTGCAGCCTTCCTCTCTTCGGGAAGCCCTCTGGGCTCCCTGAGGGCTGTTGGTCAGGGCTGGAGACATCTCCATTGCTGAAACCCTGCAAACTCGACCAGCCATCCGTGCCCTGTGGTGTCCTTCCAGCTGCCTTCCCAACCAGCTACTGATCCAGGCAGAGCAAGGTAGAGAAAGCTGTGAGACCTAGTCCACCTTCTGGTCTTACAAGTGAGGAAACTCGGCCTCTATGCAAAGCAGACCCTCCCTAACCATCCACCCACTTTTCCTGCTTCTTTGCTTCCCAGCAGTTACAGCAAAGTTTAACTATTTAGCATATGAGTCTGTTTATTAGCTGCCTGTCCCACAGAAGCTCCCACTAGAAGGCAAACTCATCGGGGCAGAGACTGAATGTGCCTTGTTCACTCTTGTGTCCCCAGCATCTGGCACTTAGCAGGTGCCCCATAACCAGCTCTTGAATTAATGAATGAAGAGGAGGGTAGTAAGTTGCCTATGAACACCCTTCAGGGAACTGGAAGGTGAGAAGAGGGAAGGGAAGCGAGAAGAATGCAGGGCCAGAGCACCCTGGGGGGAGAGTCCCAGAACAGAACATCATGGACCACACGAGCACCAAAGCCCGGCTTCCTGATTCTCGGGCAGCACGCTTTCACTGTCTTCCATTTGCTACTTCAGAGTCCTTCTTTCAGCACCTGGACCAGCATCTGTACATGCCGAGCACCGTGCAGGCAGGGGGCATACAGCAGCGCTCCCGACAAAGCCCTCACCCTCCCAGCCCGAGCGTCCTGGGGGAGGCAGATGGAGTGCCTGATTCCCACTTCACACATGCTCAGAGAGGTTCTATAACTTGCTCAGGGACACACAGCCCTGCAGCAGCAGATGCCGGGTTTTGATGTATGACTGCGTGCCTGCCCTGTGTGCAGGAAGGCCCTGGGCTCGCTCTCGCCGCTCGCCACTCACACACCTCCACCTTTTCCCCTCTTGCTCAGCCCCACTGCCTCCCCTCCCTGCACCTGCCAAATGAGACCCGGTCACATCCACACGTCCAGTGATGCATGCTCTGTCCTCAAAGCCGGCAAATCAAGAGGTAAACAGGTGTGGGACTCAGTGCCCCAGACTAGAGCACAAGGAGGGACAGGAGGGAGAGACGGTGGAGGGAGCTAGAGAAGGCCTGGCAGGGGCAGGGGCAGGGGCGTGAGGATCCAGCCGCCGCTCAGACGGCAGCGCCGCAGCCACTGGAGTGAAAATGCACAAGGCACCCGCCTGGTGAAAGGTCCCGGTAAATACCTATGTTACCATCACCTCTGACAGCAACGATGATGCCTGTGTGTGTGCCCATGCGTGTGTGCGTGTACACACCCACGCGTGTGCAGCTCCTCCAGTGGCAATCCCTTCCCTGCACCCAGAGAGCTGCCAGCCTGACCCAGAGCCGCTGGGACAACCAGCCAGGGCTCTGCTGAGAAGGGCACCCGCCCCACCCAACCAGAGTTTTGGGGACTTGTGCACCACTGCCTGATCTATGGCCGGTTACCTGCCCCCTCACACCAGCACCCCCAGGGCTCAACCCGCGCAGATAAAACTGTCACTTGCCCATCAGGGCTATTTGGGGTCTAGACTCAGACACTTGGTGGCAGCACTGAAGAGGCTTTAAGTCAGGGGTGGGCCCTGCAGAGGTGTCCAGGGGGCTGACTCCCGGCTGGCCCTTCCCCTGCCCTGCGGTGACCTGGGATAGGCGCAGTGTGTCCTCTTGGATAAACCACCTCCTGCTCCGGGCCTCGCTCTCCTCTGCTCTGAAGAAAGGAGGGGCAGGACAGGAGGTGGGGCTCCTCTGATGTCTAAGTAACCCCCAGCCCTCCAGGGACCTCTCCCTCTCCTGGGAGTCACCGTCCCCCACGGACCTGGGTGGACCCGTCAGTCACGGGCAGAGATCAATCCCTGATGCTCTTGCATTGATTAGAACGAAAGCTGGCTCTGGGGAGCTGGACCTCTCCCTCACCACTAGACAGTGCAGAGTGGGCAGCGGGCGGCAGCATCTCCCAGGCAGGACCACAGCCCGGCCCGGTCCCCCTGCTCCCCTTCCCGGCTCCCGTGGGCTCCCACAAACATAGGAGCTCCAACCACCCCCTGGGCATGTGGGAATTTATCAATGGCTCCCTCCCTCTGGAGCAACTTTCACTGATCAACTCTGTTTCTAGCCTTCTGTTCCTGAGAATCCCCACGGGGGCCAAGATTCACTAGCTCTGCCTTGCGAAGAAAAACACCCCCCGTCCACAAAACACTTTTCTTCTTTTGTTCTCTCCAACAAACACATCCCACCCCAGGAGAAAGGAGGCACCTCCCACACCCCACCTAAGCAGAGAGTGTAGGGAGATATTCTCTAGTTCCTTCAGCTTCCTAGAATTCGGTGATTTAAAAGCATCCTCAAACACACACAAATGCACGTGCAGAAACACGGGAAAGGGAAAGAGCCGCTGGACCACTGTGCTGCAAAGGTGGAATCATGATGGATGCTTCTTCTTCTTTAAATTCTCTCTACTGTTTTATGAGAAATAAAATAGGATGGGAATAGTGAACAGGGAATCAAAGGGTCCAAGTTCCAAAAACACAAGACTGTCATGGTTGCTGGGTAGGCAGCACCCAGCAATGGTATCTTATAAATCAACGCCTTTTAGTGACGTTAGCAGCTTAAGGGAATGGAACTTCCTTCCACAGGAAAGAAGGCACTGTGAGGGGAGCCATATCCTCCTTCTTCCACTAGACATGGCCTTTCCCATGTCCAAGGCAAGAAACATCTGGAGACTGAATGCTGAGCAGGACCAGAGGAGGACAAAGACTGCTCAAGGAATTCAGTCTTAACTACTAACTCCCCACTGAGGACCATTAGAAGCCATGAGTATGAAGCTTGTGTGCCCTGGACAAAAATGTCACCCATGTACAGGTGTTCAGGTTGTGTACTGCCCAAGGATGTAATGTCTTGGGGTGGTGTGCCATTTACACTGTAAACATAAGCCAAGTTATCTAAAGAGTGTGTGGGTGGGCATTGCGGTTCCAGGCCTCCTGACTGAGTCCCACAGCAGCAGGAGAAGGAGCCCTCCTACATACATCCACCTGGAGCACTCATTAGTACGTGCCCATGTCATGGCACCATATCCCAACTACGCCCTGGGAGGGACCTGAAGTCATTTCTTTCTCCTGCCTACCCCCTCCGGAAGCCCAATTCCTGCTCCCTCTGAGAGAACAACATGGAATGGTTGCCTCACCTTGGTGGTGGGTGGAAAGAAGGTGCGGGGTGGGGAATGGATAGGGTGTGATGTTGCTGGCCTGTGTGTGAAGCCAGCAGTGGGGGCTGCCGCGGCTGCTGCCCACCGGGCCCTGAGAGCTCCCCAGGCAGCAGTGGGCTGGACCACCTTGTACATAACTTACAAGAGTTACTCAAGGCAGGGCCCGCTTCCTAATTCATGCAAAGGCCCTGTGGGCTAGCAGAGGCCTGGGTGGGGGTCGGGCCTGTGCTCTCCTCTGTAAGAGGAGAAAGCCAAGGACTTCCCTGGAGGTCCAGTGGTTAAGACTCCACGCTCCTAATGCAGGGGGCCTGGGTTCAATCCCTGGTCCGGGAACTAAGATCTCGCATGCCGTGTGGTGTGGACAAAAAACAATACAAAATTTAAAAAATTAAAATTGAAAGGGGAAAGCCAGAGGGCAGCCCGAGGGGGCACATCCTGGGCTTTTGTTTGGACGTTTGTGGGAAGAGGGCTCACCCTCCCTGAGAGCTCCAGGCCCCGCCTCCAGGCCCCGCCCTGCATTCACAGCTCTCCTGCCCGAGTTCTGCTCTGTAGCTCAGGCAGTAACCTTACAGGGAGGTGACTCTGTTAAAAACAGAAGGAGGCCTCCTGCCACTTCCATGAAACCCTGGGAAGGCAGAACTAAGCTGAGCCTGACTGCTATTCCCAGGAGACTGCCTGCTTTTTATTTATGCGTTTACTGGGAAGTTCTTTACTTACATTGTTGAAATTTTCATTTCCCACAAGCTCCTTGGTTCCCCAGACCCCTCCCATTCCCCATGATGCGGAACTACCAAATTGCTGCTGACTGCCAGCAGCTCACAAGGCTCTTGTGAGAACTGCTGGGTAAATAGTCCCCGAGTTCACTGGGAAAGTGGCGAAAGAGGGGACAGCAGTTTCTCTACAAATAACTGGGCTCATGGCTGAGAGACGAACAGCTCCCCCAAAGGCAATTCCGCCGACAGACTCATCCTCATAAAAGCATCTCTCACAGCCGGAGTCGGACCCCAGCTTTCCCGTGACGGGGTGTTGGGACCACTGAGTTCCAGAACCCAAGTGGTCCACAGAAGCAGCCACACCCGTGCAACAATGAATACCTCTGTTGATCTGGGGGAAACCTGACGATTATTCCTACTCTTCGCAAGCCACTAGCTTTTCTCAATGGAAGAGGGAGACATTAACCGCTTTTCAATGTCCCTCCGGCCTCCTGTGTCTACCTTCCTGCCCCTCTCACCTTCCCAGGCTCCAGGCAGCTGGTCAGCTGGGAAGAGGAAGCTTTCTGTGTCCTGCATCACCCCTCTTGGCTCACCCCCGGCCTCACCTCTCCCAGCCCAGGATGGCCCAGACCCGGCCGAGGAGCCCACAGGCAAGGTGGCTTCCCCCAACTTCGGTGCCCGCCAGCCCAGATCTGGGGCCTCGTTCTCGGCGGCCTGGTTCCCACGCTCCTGCTCTCTCCCTTCCCACGGCTGCTGCGGCCTCCCCACTGCCTGGCCCCACCCCCTTCAAGCCTGGAATAAGGAGCTGAAGCCCCACGCTGCTCGAAAGCCTCGCTCAGCGCCCAGAGACCCAACCCATCTCACAAGCACCTGCCTGCTACTCACCCCCACTCCCTGTGCCCCAGTTTTCCACCCAAATGAAACGATAAACAAAAATAACATCAACTTAGGGGCTTCCCTGGTGGCGCAGTGGTTGAGAGTCCGCCTGCCGATGCAGGGGATGCGGGTTCGTGCCCTGGTCCGGGAGGATCCCACATGTCGCGGAGCGGCTGGGCCCGTGAGCCATGGCTGCTGAGCCTGCGCGTCCGGAGCCTGTGCTCCGCAACGGGAGAGGCCACAGCAGTGAGAGGCCCGCGTACCACAAAATAAATAAATAAATAAATAACATCAACTCCCCTACATGGCACCCTCCCCCCCGCCCTCTTTCATCCCCTGCTTTAGTTGTCTTTATCACACTTGCCCCTACCTAACTCACTACACGTTACTTATTTCTCATGTTCTCCATCTCCCCTGCACACTAGAATGGAAGCTCTACAAGGGAGGGATCTTCGTCTGTTTTGTTCACTGTTGTGAACCACACAGGGCCTGGCACACAGTAGGGGCTCAACCACTGAGTGATGAATGAATGAATGAACGAACATACAACGAGAAGCGACACATGTCCAGAAAGCACCCCTCTTCACGTGCATCATCTTAGCTCATCCTTGTGAGAGCGCTATGAGGTAGGAACTTCTACTGTCTTCATGTCACACCGGCAAGAACGTCCAGTGAATTCCCAAGTCACAGAGTCGGCAGGGAGGTTCAGGAGCCCACTGTAGCTTTGTTCAGCGTGATGGTCCCCGAGCTCAGAGGAATGAGGAAGGACCCAGGCCCGACTGACCCCAATGCCCAAGCCCTTAGACATCGCTCTCTGCTTCTGAGCTCCCTTCCCCATATGCCACATCTGAATCACAGCCAGAGCACAGGCAGCATCTCACAGATCATGAACATACAATAAGCACTTGTTAAATGAATGAAATGAAAGAAAACAGCTTTAAAATTGCTTTGTCTGGGCTGATTGAACCATAATAGAGTCAGTGCATAATACGTTTTGAAGACGGCAACAGATACAGATTAATGGGTAAATTATATACGAAGTTTCTCATAAATATAGCTAACACTTTTCCACACGTTAAAGTTCACTCTGTTCTTCACGTGTTACTTAAGGGCACGTCTACGGTAGTTTGTAATTATTCTCATGCGTGACACTGTTCCTGTAAGTATTTCAACCCTAACCTTCCTCTTCAACATCTAAGTATTTCTCTTAAACTCATATTTTGCAAGTCAACGTAAATAACTTCTGTCTTGACCAACAGCAAAAACGTTGCTTTGAGCCAAATAAAAAAAGTTGTTTGGCAGATGGGGGAGTGGGGCAGTGAACAAAATGGGTGGAGGTGGTCATAAAAAGAAAACAAATTGTTGCCTGTGTCTTATCACACGTTTGTTGCCTTAATTCTACACGACCGTCTTCATCCTCCTGGCTTATTTGATTCCCATGCACCATTCTAGAATATTCCAAGACTGAAAGCTCCTTGAGAGCAAGGAGTATGGTTTCCTCATTCTGTCTGTGTTCCAACAGCACACAGCATGAGTACCTGGTAGGGGGCAGTGTCTTTCAGTCGAATTGGATGAATCTTTAAACGTGGAGGGAGAGTAAATATTCTGCAACATTCTTCCTGATTTTGAAAGGAATGTATATTCACTTTAGGACATTTAGAAGACACAGAAAAGGATACAGAAGAAAACAGAAATACCTTGGCATTCGTTGGATCCCGTCACCCTGAGATCGGTACTAGCACACGGACCACCCGGCATGGCGCAGTGACTTAGCCTCTGGACCAGAGGGATGGGCGGGTAAGGCTGCCTCGGTGCAGGCCGGCCTGGCACGGCTGTAGCAGCCACCAGGAGGTCCTGAGGACGCCTGGCTTCCCACAGAGCTGAGTGCCAGAGAGGAACTCTGCTACTTGGAGGTGCGGGAAGCTCAGAAGATGTGAATGTCGTTGCAGGGGGCCCATGTTTTAAAATACAGTGTTTTGGAAAATGTGTGTTTCCAACAGAACGCAGACGCCTAGCACTGAAAAGATACTTGATTATTCATAGATCCGATAGGAGGGACCACCCTGGGAAGCACCAGGGTCAGCCA
This sequence comes from Phocoena sinus, assembly GCF_008692025.1. NCBI lineage: Eukaryota > Metazoa > Chordata > Mammalia > Artiodactyla > Phocoenidae > Phocoena > Phocoena sinus. The sequence goes on from NC_045768.1 coordinate 107,675,568, forward strand.
GGAGGCAGCAGGAGTGGGGGACTATATCAAGAGGCTTTGCTGTGGTTTCTGCAGGAAGGAAGGGCAAAGCAGGGTAGGCAGGCTCAGGATCAGCCAGTCTGAATCACTTCAGTGCGTGCTGGGCACGGGGCTGCCCCCAGCTGTCTGGTACCTGGCCCTGGGGTGATTAGGGAAGGGGGACAGCGCTCTGGAATGTGAGGGCTGGGTAAAGGAGGTGGCGGCGGCGGGGACTGTATCTGAAAAGTGCACCGGCAGGTGAGCTACTCACTATCTCTACGAATGGGCTATCCCCGGGAGGGGAGCTCCCTCTATGGTCAGCGAGGTCCCAGATGTCAAAGCATCGAAACACAGGCAGTAAATGACAGTAACACAGCCCTTCTGAGGGGCACACGCTCTCGGGCTCAAGGAGCCGGTTCATTAGCCCTGGGCCTACAGGCCCCACTAGGCCTGAGGCCCACTCTCCTCCAGGAAAACGCTCCCCCGGCCTCCATTCCAGGGGCAAGGCCGGGCTGGTTCACACACCTGCTTGCGATCCTCAGGCCACTCCCGGGAAGGACAGAGAGTAGTGAAGGACTCGCCCCGGTCACCCGGGGGATGGTAAGGCTGAGTTCATCACAGGACCAGTGCTCCCAGTGATGCGGAGCTGGGTGGCAGAGCCTAGGGTCCCTGCATGGAACCTCAGACTGTCAGGTGGGGGGACCCTGGGAGTGCATCCAGACGAGTCCATCATTTTTCAGAAGAGGAAACTGGCTGAGAATGACACAGAATCAGGATTGCAGTCTAGGTCCCCTGTTAACTCTTACTGTGCTCTCCCCACCCCACCACCCTGAGTGATTCAATAGGAAATTATTTTATTAATACTAATACAGCTGTCAACATCATCGTCATCTTCCTGATTTTCATGCGAATGGAAAAACCCAACTCCTTCGTCCCCAGTGCAGTAAGAAAGCACCGACAGCCCCCAAACCCGGATGGAGACTGGATTTTTCAAAAATTAGGTCAGGCAACCAGGATCCTTGGGGGTTCGACTGGTCTTAAGCTCTGATTAAAGCCCGCATCTGAATGAGCAGAGTTTCGGGCCTCCAGAGTGGGGAGGAGAGAAGAGGGCGCAAGGGCGGGGGGTGGGGTGGGAAACCGAGGCCTCCTGAGCAGAGGCCGCAGAGGCCCTGGGGCCAGGCCAGGGCTGGACAACAGGGGTGGCAGGACTGAGGTGGAAGTGTAGGGAAGTAGACTCTGCTTTTTACCCACTTAAGGCTCAGAACTGTTCTCCAACCAGGCCGTGAACTTCCAGACTTCTCCGCCTTTGCATTAGTGGCCCCCTCTGCCCGTCCCACACCCCCTCAACCTGGTAAACCCCTCCCCAGCTCTCAGATCCAGTTGCACTGTGCTCTCCCCTGTGAAGCCCTTTGAATCCCGCTCCCTGCCCCCCACCCCTGACCCCAACTCTGGAGGAGAACCCATTGTGCCCTCCACAGTGAGGGTTTATTAAAAATAACCACTGAGAGCAACTAGCTCATGCCTGCCACTTAGCATACATTGTTCTTAACTGGCCCAAGTTCCCTGCAAGTAGGTGTTAGTATCCCCACTTTACAGATGAGGAAAAGTGAGGCTCAGAGAGCTGAAGTAACCTGCTCAGAACCCTTCATCCAGCAAGTGAGGCAGAATCTGGACCCCACCCAGTTCTGCCTGAATTCCACACCCAGCGTCTATCCTGGTGGCCAAACTGCCTGCCTGGCTTTCTAGCTAGACTGTGAGATCTTTGAAGGCAGGGACCCTGGTTCCTAATGTCTGGCAACTCTTCAGAGCTCAAAATTTTTTGATGGATGAATAGACAAACAAATGATTGGATGCATGGATTGTGGGATTCTCCCACCTTAATGCAAGACCATTCCACATGTGTAGGTTTTATACCAGACCAAATGTGTTGCTCTAGTCCTTTTATTCCCACAACTGGTAGGAAGATTGAGTAGGACGGTACATCAGGGTGACAGCTGAGCTGCTATATCAAAGACACCCCAAAAGGCAATGGCTCAAACAAAATACGATTTGGATTCTCTTGCATGGGCTAGTCCAGGTGTATAGGCAGCTCTGTTCCAAGAGGTTCTATCAGAACGTAAAATGGTGTCGCCTCTCTGGAAGACAGCCTGGCAGGTCCTGAAAAGTTAAACCTAGAGTTACATGGGACCCAGCAACTCTACTCCTAGTTCTGTACCCACCACACAAAAACTCATCAAGAATGTTCACAGCAGCATTATTCATAATAGCCAAAAAGCGGAAAAAACCCAGATGTCCATCAATTGCTGAATGGATAAACAAAATATAGTACATGCATGCAATGAAATAGCATTCGGCTATGAAAGGAATGAAGTACTGATACATGCTACAACACGGATAAAGCTTGAAAACATTATGCTAAGTGGAAGAAGCCGTTTACAAAAGACCATGTATTCTAAGATTCCATTTATACGAAATGTCCGTAACAGGCAAATCCACGGAGACAGAAAGTAGATTTGTGGTTGTCAGGGGCTGGGGGGAGGGGAGCAAAGGGGAGCGGCTGCTAAGGAGGACAGGGTTTCTCTGGGGGATGATGAAAATGTTCTGGAATTAGTGGTAAAACCACTAAAATATATGCTTAAAATGTTTTTTATTGTAAAAAATAAAAAAAGAAGCCATTCTATCAAGACTGGCTAATGGGTCAGCTGTGCCCTTCTCAACCCATGGCTTCCAAGGTTGCTATACTTGCTGCCTTTCCCAGCCAGTGGAGAGGAAGGGTGGAAAGCCTACATGTCCTTCCCACGTAAGGAAGCTGCAAGCATGAATTCTGCTCAGGGTCCATGATGAGAGCTTGGTCTCATGGACACACCGTGCCCATGAGAGGCTGGGAAATGTGGTCTAGCTGAGCAGGCCAGCCGTGTGCCTAGAAAGAAGATGGATTCTGGGGGGGGGGGGACTGGGCAAGATAAGAATCTTTGTCCCAAATGGTAAATTAAATGATAATTGACTCTCATTTGGTTATTTACTCTGCAGATATTAATAACAATAGGTAGCACTTATATAGTGCCAGGCCCTGACTTAGGTACTCTGGGTGCATCATTTTAGTTAATTACATTAGAACTTTATGACATATATTATTACACCTATTTAAAGGTGGGGAAGCTGAGGCACAGAGCATTAAGTAATCTACCCAGGGTTACCCATCCAGTATGCAGCAGAGTTGAGAGTTGAACCCAGATCCACTACTGTAGAGCTGTTTGTTCCTGAGCAGCCAGAAACCGTGAGACAGTGAGACCTGGTATGATTTATGGGTTCAGACCATTCATACTTTTCTTCTCCTTGGTGCTACTGGTCACCTGGGTTCGTGCCCTCACTGGGTAGACCTAAGGCACAGACACTTAAGAAAGAGCTCAGTGCACTCCTTCAATGAACGACAGCTTGCTCAGTGCTCTTGAACTTTGGTGGGTACCAGCACCATCCATGGAGCCTAAGGAAGCCTGTCCTTCTGCTGGCTCAGAATCTCAGAGCAGCGGCCAGCATGTTCCTACAGGTGGTCAGGTGTAGGTCAGATGAAGAGTCTGAGAATCACTGGCAAAGATGACCATCAGCCAAGTTTTGCCCACGTGGCCAGAGCATTCTCTCTGGTCAGGCCCCTGGGGCTAATTTACCATATTGGATCCTCCCCGATCCTCCCATGAAGCCGGTAGGTATTATCATCCCCATTTTACTGTTGAGGAAGCAGAGGCCCAGAGAGAGAGCTGGGGCCCCAACCCTCTCCTATCGCCTGTTCATCCACAGCGCCGGCCCAGCTGTGATGCCCTCCAGGGACAGACACCGTTCGCTCTGTGATCTGCCTCAGGAGCTGAGCACTGGGAGAATCGGAACTCTGCCCCTGGATCGCCTATAGATCACCCTCATCCAACACTGTGATTACTCACCCCACATCTGCCACCTCCTCAGACCACCGGACCTCAAGTCTTCACCAGGAGTCACCGAGAGACTGCTAAAAATACAGATTGCAGAGCCTGTCCCAGAAGGCTCTGATTGGAGGGGTCTGGGGTGCGGCCTGGAACTTGAATTTTTATCAGACACTCCAGGGCCAGCCTTGTTTGGGAACTACCTTTCAGATTGAGTTCAATCCCCTCATTTTATGGGATGAGAACACAGACCCAGAAGGGTCTCGCCCTGTGCATCAAACCCTGACTGGCTCCCTCCTGCTCTCTGGCACAAGCCCAGCTCCTCCCAAGCTAGTTCCCCCTCCTAAGGCTCTCTTTGCAAAGCTCCCTTACCTCCCTCTGGAACAGTTCTTCCCCATCCTCCTCCCACTTTGCCTAATTGCTGCTCATTTTCTCAGCTCCACAGCACCTCCTCCAGGCAGCCTTCCTGGATCCATTAAATGGCAGGTTAGTGTTCTCTGACCTCGCACTCTATCATAGCACTCGCCACGCTGCACTGCAAGACCTGTTTACTTCTCCGTCTCACTTCAGTGTGGTGAAGGCAGGGACCACCTTGGTCCCTGCACTGGTCCTTCCATATTATACTGTAGATCTTTGTTGAATGAATGAACGAACCAACGAATGGATGAAATAAACAGCATGAGCATCCCACAGGCCCCTGGCTTAAGCTTCTTCTCGTAAGGAGATGGGACGGAGTCCACTGGGCCCCGGGCACTGGGCGGCGCCGCCGGCCCCTTGCGTGGGCGGGCGTCGCAGTGAGAGGGAGGGACTGTCCGGGCGGGCAGCTGCAGAGCCATCTGCTGCGCGGGCGGCGGCGCCCGCCCCAGTGTTTGTTTACAAACCCGGCTCTGCGTGCGAGAGAAACACGGCTCCTCTTCCAGGCGCGCGGCAGCCGCTGCCAGCCCAGGAGGAGGGGCCGTCGGGGGCCGTCCGGTAGGGCGTGGCCAGCATGCCGCCTGTCCCTTGCCTCTCCCGCATCTCCACTCCTGCCCGCGCTCCAACCCACGGGCAAGGGCCCGAGGTCCAGTCCCCCTCCTCCCCGCAACCAGCCGTGCTACCCCATCCAGAACACGGACCGTGGTAACAACAGTATCTATATTATTAAAGCGCGTTAAGGATTAAGTGAGGTAATGCACACAGTGGCATTTTATTAAGCTATTGTGGTGTCACTGTGGGTGATTCGATGGATCTTAAGCATTTCACAAAATGTCTCTCTAGTCTGATTTATCCCCCAACTCAGGAATCCCCTTTCAGACAGTCCCAGGTGCAGATGATAAGGCCCAGGTTAATATTCATGCAGGAAAAGAAAAAATTCATTTCAAAAAATAAAATCATTCTGATATGTGTGTTTCTAGTGTTCCCATTTTGGGTACGGTTTGGTAAGTACGGTATGGTATGGAATGGTGGCTGCCATTCCACCCTGCAGCCACAAGCCCCAGGGTGAGCTCAGAGTTTGGGGAGGGTAGCAAGGGGTGGGTGACTAAGGAGAAGAATCCCAGGCAAAGTCCACTCCTAAGCGCAGGTCTGGAAAGGGGGGCTGGCTTCCATCCCAAAGGTGAGGATGGTCACTCAGGTTCCAAATGGCTTTGGGCGGTGGTGGCTGCGAGCAAGGCTTTGGAGGGACAGCTATGAGAGGGCAATACTGGCAGCCCTCCACTTTCCCCTCCACCACCACCCCCCACCGGCTCTACCACAGACCTTCCCCAGACAGCGCCTGTGTCTAGATCTCCTGCTTTCTCTGTAAGCCGGCGGGGCCTCCATGGCGCCAGAACTGGGCATGACTTGGGGGTGTTCCCCATACGCTCTCCAAGGGTAGAGGTGGTTTCGTGCTTGCCCTGGATTTTTCAGTACCCAGGGGCTTGCTTCTGTATGATTATTGGTTTGTTCGGGGTTTTGTTACAGATTGAAGACGTTACAAAGTGATGACAAAGAGAAGGTCATACCTTCTGCCCACAAAGGGACTCGCATTCTAGTGGGGGAGACAGAAGAAGCAGGAACTGCCACTATTCTTTGTCTACCTACCCTGTGCCCAGTGCTAAGTTTGGTGTTTCTCTGGTAATAAATACTTATTGCATCACGCACTGGGCCCTGAGGATGTCTTGTAGTCAAGGAGAAGCATTTAAAAATAATTCCAGCGACAATACATGTGCCATCAGGGAATACCTCCTTTAATCCGGACACCAACTTGCTAACAACGCTGAATAGTAAATATGATTATCCCCGCTTTACAGATATGGAAATAACAACTCAAAGAGGAGAAAACTTATCCCCAGTCTCCAGGCCGGGGTCTGGAGTCAGGTGCAAAGCCATGTTCTGACTGCAACAGCTGCCTGGGGGAGGGGGTGAAAATGGCCAGTTTCCTGGTTCCCGACTGGAACAGCTGGGTTATAGGAGCACATTCAAACCGTGGATGGTGAAAACTCTTCGCTGAGGCTAAAGCAGAATAGGAGTCCACTTGGGGAGCCCATTTAAAAACTTCTGAACCAGTAAAAACGTAACTAGGAGCCACCATCTGACAGTCCCATCTGGCAGAAGCTGAGGCCCATCGGGCCCACCCCCAGGTCTGGGTAGGTGAAGAGAAGCCTCTCCCCACTCTCCCTCTGTGCAGATCCACTCATCAATTCTGTCATTCAACACACCCTGAAAGACTGTCTTGCCTAGAGAACTCCAGCCCCAATCCCGGAGATGGAGACACAGCAGACGCAAGGTTATTAGGGCTGGAAGGGCCCTGTCCAGGGTGCTGAGGGAGGACAGAAGAGGAAGGAGGGTTAAAAGTCCAGTCCCCTCTAGCGGGAAGCCGGCGGCTGAGAGCAGAGTAGGCCCATTCAGCCTCCTTGGCCCATAGACTGAGAAGGAGGAGGAGGCTGGGCAGAGGAAGAGGGAGGGCGGGAGGACAGCTGTCGGCCAGCAGAGCGAGGACTTAACCTGAGGCCGTTAAAATGAGTCTGAGTCGCTGTGCACGGGTCAGGCGAGGATGCAGCCGGCATTAGATGCTGCTGCCCTTAGCTCCCTGGCCTGTGTCCCTCAGCTGCGCTCGGCCCTCTGAAGAGCAGGCAGGAATTGTAACAGGGTGAAAGCAGGATGGCAGCAGGCTAATACACCAGGGGAAAGCAATCTGAAAACACAGGACCTCACGGCAGGGACAGGCTGGGATAACCAGGATGCTGAGAGAAACCAGACCTGACAGCAGACAGCAAGTTAGATCTGATCTGGAGGTGAGACAGGGCGGGAGGAGAGGCTGCTTGCATCTCTCCTCCCCACCTGTATCCCGACTCCTGCCCAGCCTCACCTGGCTGGGGCCTTCTGGCTGGAAAGGCACTCTGCCCAGGGCATACGAGGTGCCTGCCACGGGCTGGGGTGTGGGTTTCAGGAAGCAACACCAACTAAGTACCCCAGGAAATCTGGGGAGCCAAGGCCGGAGGGTGAGGAGGAGCTGCTGGGCTTCCTGAGAGACCCAGGGGGTGAACATGTGATCTGTGAGCCAAATGTTCACAGGCAGAATCAGATCCCCAGTGAGGTTGATGCCTTGATTTCTATGTTCCTTCACTTAGCCCCACCCTCCCTCAATCCCCCAGTAAGAATTTATAAATCACGGGTGCAGAGACCAAGGTCTCCGGCTTCGTGAGTCAGGAGTCATTTCTTCAATGCCACCTCTCCTCTGCGTGCTTGGTACAACATAGGACCCAAACAAACTGGGGATTGAGCAACTGATTAAATGCACTACAGATAGAGAGTTTCTTTTACAGCAATTTCACTGAGTTCTTCAAAAGAGCAAAGAATCCCACAGGAATAAACATAATTTTCCTCTAATGAGACATGGTCTTAAAGTGTGAGTTTCATTTATTTTATGGAACAAAACCTTTTTTTAATACTATGATATAAGCAGCTATGTATCTACCAAAAATGTTTCCCTCTTTCTTCCTGGGCATGCAGTCAGACTGCATTTCCCGGCCTGCTTAGCAGTCAGTGTGGCCACAGGACCGAGTTCTTGGGAAGTGTGTGGAGGTGAGCATCCTTTCCAGGTCTGGCCAATAAAACTCTCCCATGGGTAGCTGTCCATCCTTTTTCCCCATTCACTGGCTAGAAGTGAAGGACTCTAACACCCCTGAAGATGGAAGAGTGAGTAGTCTGGGTTCTTGAATCACCCGTGGAAGGCTGCCACGAATTACCCCACTATACTCCTATGTGGACGAGAAATAAATTTAAATCCTGTTAAGCCACTGACACTCTGGCATTTATCTATTATAGCATCCAACATTAGCCTACTCCCAGAAGCACTTATTATGTGCACAGTATATGGCGAGTCAGGCTGGGGTGGCATATGTACAAGTCAGAGTCCAATTTGAACGTTTGGGGCAGGGGCCACGCCAGGAACGTCCCCAGAGACTTTTGGCTCAGTGCAAATTTGGGGCACATTGCCCATCCCCCCCCCCAGCTGCAATGTGGACCTGGCCACAGATACCCACTAATCACCTCTGATCAACTCTCCCCCTTAGCGGCTATCCTGCCAGACATTTGGACTTAACTGACAGCCCCATTCTTTTTCAATTAGGGATTAGTGACTGCATCTCCTTCTCTTCGAACTTCTTCCTTGAGCTAATAATTTCCCTTAAAATCCTCCAAACTTGCCGTAGGGTCTGACAAAAAGCTTACTGAGTGCCTTGCTCCATCCCTCAATTTCGCTCAGCCTTCTAAAGTTCCCTTTTATAGCAACGCCCATCAACCCCTCCATTTACACCGTGTTTTGGGTTAGATCTCTTTCATGCTTCACTTCCCTACACGGCGGCCTCCTCACGCCCTCCAGTCTCTTCCTCCGCTCTGCCCTGTTTCCCATTTCTTTTCCTATAAATGGCTCCCTCCATACTCAGTGCACTTCCCCCCTTCCCAGCCCTCCCACCACAACCCCGCTCACTCTCTGAGACACATTCCCTCCCCATTAATCTGCCAACTAGGAAAGAAAAGTTAAAGCTTCCCTTCCGATCCCTATTCATCTCTGTCGAGACATGTGGATAACTATTAAAAAATTAGTTGGCCATTACCCCTCGTACTCCCCTGTCTCCTGTGGTGGTGGCCCATTGTCCTGTGATCTCAAACGTCCTAATTTCTCATCACGCTAAGGGGAGAAAAAAACCTCCATCTTTCAGGAAAGGAAGCATAACAATTTGTAGGGAAGCAAATAAACTGGTTAGTCAAAAGGATATTGCAAGAACCATCAGGATTCGTTCTCGACTTTTACCTCTTTAAACGTTCCGTTTTCTGCCATCTTAAGAAATATACACATCAACTTCTATCAGATCTCCTTCTACATTTCAAATACTTGCATCCTCCATCCTTTCATTCCTTTTTTTGTCCAGGCATTTATACGTCTTCCCCTTCCAAAAAGATATATCACAAGAAGGCACAAAAATAATAAAATAACTTATAAAAGAATATAAACCAATTAAGGAAGGGGTAAGATTTATGAATCTGTGTACCTAGACTAAGGATTCTTACTGTCATTGGGCAGAAAACTGAGCCCTAAACTCTGATGCAAGTAGAGTTAATGACAAAATAGAACGGGAGACAGGAGGGGTGACAAAGATCTCAATGGTTAATATTAGTAAGCATACCGTGCACGACTGTCTTGTTACTCTTGTAATAAAGTCTTGGAAAAACTTTAAAAATATTTCTTCACTTCCTGCCTATTTGCTAAAAGGATACGACACAACAAAAATCATTATCATAAAGACAAGAGACATGCTAAGTGGGAATATATATGTGGAAGGAGGGATAATTATAACTTTCTTTTAAAAGCTAGACTCAAGGGGATGAACACAGTATGAGTGCAGAACTTAGCTGGAAGCTTCCCAGCACCCATGGTAAAGATGAGAATTCGGGGAGTTCACGGAGCTGGATTTTTCCTAACTACAGTTACAGAGAGCATTGCCTCCTAGCTATGAACTATAACAGGAAGTTGTCTCATGGGTCTTGTCACTGCCCTTAACATTCAGAAAGAACTTTCCAAGGATCTTGTTTTTTAATCACGTAATCCTCAAGTTTCTTGGTGTACTCCACTGTCCAAAGCCTTCGTCATCTTACCCGACTCTGCCTCCAGTGTGACTTTATCCTTTGATCGGGGGTTTCTCAGCCGCTTGGGCACCCTGACCTTGATTTGCACCAGATTAGCCACACCAACTGCTGTCGTGTCTACATTGTTTTCCTTTAACTCCACTTGCATTTTACTTAATAAATTTCATGTCATCCTAGGAAATCACAGCTCTGGCGTGCTAGCTGCAGGATGTTCTCCCTAATACCCAAAAATAAAAAGAGCCTATAAATACAGATAGAAGCCTATAAATACAGATACCATTCTTGAGATTCCGTAAGTGCAAGTCTGATGTCACCAGCTCTCCTCCTCTTTGCTTTGTCCCAAGACAGCTCATAAGGGAACATTTGCCTGAGAATGTTTCCCTCGAGCTTCCACTCAACTCTGCCCATGCTGGTGTCAGAAACCATCACAGCTGACATCCTCCTTTCCTCTCCGCAGCTAATGGGAGCGTTTCTATTCCTTCCTGGCTTGTGAATGACCTCCTCCTTCCTCACATTCCACCCGAATTCTGCCTCTTCCTCAAGTCCCACCTTCTCCATGAAGTCATTCCTGGTATCAACCTTGAACCTGGACTTGCTTCCACGAACTTCCAACAGCACTCACCTGGCTCCCAGCAGCGGGCCTAAAATACATAGTAAGCTCTTGTGTATACGCTCTAGCAGCTAAGCACATGCTAGATGCCCAGTAAACATGGCCACGTGTCAGGGCTGAGCACTGAATTTGGGGTCAGGAGCCCTGGGTTCTTGGGTAAGTCATCTTCAGGCTTCTGTTTATCCAGCTATAACACGGCAGTGAAGCTGGCAGAGGGGACCTCATACTTCCGAGGTCCCTGCCATCTTGCCCCCACGTTTTGCTCCTGCTCTCTGTGGTGCCCCACTGCCGGCTGTGTGGATTCCCCCATGTGCGTCCTGACTTTGGCTTTCTCTGCTGCAAGCGTGCCCTGCATTTCCCACTGATGTGCCCTTCCAGTGGATTCTTCAGCAGTCAGTAGCTGTTCTTGTCTGTAGAACAGCTCTCTCTGCTTCTTGCCTTCTGCTCATGGCAGGCACATCCCAGCATCCCAGACAGTCCTCTGTCCCTGATCCTCCTTCTAGAACCGCCCTTAGTATCTGCTCCTTGTACCCAGACTACTTTCAACCTCCAATTTCTCTGCTCAATTTCCCTGTTTCCCACCATTTCTATGGCATCTTTAGGAAGACACTGACATTTTTGTCCCGTATAAACATAAACCATTTTTTCTGCACACAAGCCACAGAGCATTGGACTGACGACGACAGGCATTCTACTCGTAGTTCTACCTACTTGCTGGCTCTGTACCTTTGGGAACTTGGCTTAAGCTTTCTGAGCCTCAGTTTCCACATCTATCCAACAGGGATGACACTGCCCGGGCTGTCTCTTAGTTACCGAACGAGACCGTGCCGTTCACGGTGTGGCTTTCTGCAAGTCCTACCTCTGTTCCTTGCTACTTCTTGGGCTCAGCTCAAGTCAGCCCCAAACCCCACAATCTAATGAGGCCAACTGCGGGAAGAGCTTTTCCCCTAAAACACATGCACAGATTTTAGAGTTTACACGTCACTTTGTCATACACAGCCCTTTGATCCTCACACACACGCAAACTGAGGTACACGGAATATTATTCAGCCTTTAAAAAGAAGGAAACCGTGACACACAGTACAATGTGGATGAATCTTGAGGACATTATGCTAAGTGAGATGAGACAGTCACAAAAAGGCAAACCCCATCAGCCCTCTGTATCCGAGGCTTCCACAACAATTTACACAGCATTTACACTGTATTGTTGTAAGTAATCTAGCGACGATTTAGTTCACCGGAGGACGTGCTAGGTTATATGCAAATGCCACAACACTTTATATGAGGGGCTTGAGCATCTGCAGATTTTGGGACCCACAAGGGTCCTGGAAGCAATCCCCCGCAGATACCGTGGGACGACTGTATTGCATAATTCCACTTATGTGAGGTATCTAAAGAGGTCAAATTCGTAGAAACAGAAGGTAGAATGGTGGTTACTAGGGGCTGGAAGAAGGGGGAAATGGGAAGTTGTTTAATGGGGACAGAGTTTCAGCTTTGAAAGATGGAAAATTTCTGGAGACCTGCTGTCCGACACCGTGAATATACTTACCGTCACTGAACTGTACACTTAAAAATGGTTGAGATGGTACATGTTATGTCACGTGGAATTTACCACAATCAAAAATCTTTTTAAAGCTATCCAACCAGTCCAATTTTTAAAACGAAGTTCTATAATCAATGTGGCCATTTTCCCGATGAGGAAGCTGAGGCCCAGAGAGGCTCACTGAGGACATGCATCCAGGTCTTCAAAATCCCAACCTCCCACCCCCAGTGCCCTGGGGAAGCACAAGAGGTACACCTGAGCCACAGGTGTGAGCACACAGGGCCCCAGAGCCCAGACCCCTGTCCTCCCACACAGACTGAGGCACACAGGGGGCTGCCGCCTCCCTACAGGGCTCTCTTCCGCTGAGGGTCCCGGCAGGAACATCCCGCCCTTCGCCACAGCACAGAGGACCCTTCAGGCAGGGCGGTCCTTTGTCCCCAAGACCAGCTGAGCCCTCCTGTCCCCCCGCTCCCAGGCTCCTGGGGCCTGCAGTGTCCTCACGGTCTGGATGTCTGGCCACTGCCACCCCACACCCGGCAGCTCCAGCGGCCTCAGGCCGGGGTGAGCCCAGGGCTGCCTCTCCCGCCGCTTACACGACTCAGCTCAGCTGGCACCTCGCAGGGAGCCTTCCCAGGCCTCCATGTGGAATGAAACTGCCCTTCCCTGGGTCCGTGTCAGGCCTGCTTCCCATCTGGGGCTCGTCGCTCTGCTCTGCCTTTGCCTATTTCCTGTGGCCTCTCCCCTGGACCCTCAGCTCCCAGAGGCAGGAGCTGCGAGTCCTCCCTCACCCCCCGCTGCTGTGAGGCCATGGAGCGAGATGGGGCTGCACAGGTGTGGGCGGAAGCTGCAGGGAAAGAGGGACAAGACCCCAGGCCAGGGGGAGTGTAAGGACAGGGCTGCAAGCACGAGAGAGGCCTGTGGAAGCCGTGGCTTAGGGCGCCGACGGAGGCCGGCGGGGAGCGCAGACGCAGCGGAGGCTGGCGTCTAACTCACTCAGCTGCCGAGGGGTGGCTCTGACTGTCCCATCAGGGCAAGGGCGAGAGCATGGCGTGGCAGCTCGAGGTTCTAGAATAAACCTGCATTTGTGGCTTGAACTTGCATCCCTCCCTGGATTCCCTCGAATCCCAGACACCTGGACCAGGGTGATCTTGACCAAGTCACCTCCCCTCTGAGCACAACAGTCCCCTTCTCATATCAGAAGGGTTGAATCTGACAATCCCTGGGTCCCTGGGGTGGGCCCTGCACGGTTGGATCCAAGAGTCCAGTGCGGGTCTCATGTTGGAGGGAGAGAGAAGGAAGGGAACTCCAACTCTGCCCAGAGCCCCGCGCTGCCCCCGGAACTCTGGGTACTGGGACAGCGGGCCACACCTATCAGGCAACAGCATGAGGGTGTGGAGGTGGCCTGGGGGGACGCTGGTGGCAGAGGCGTTGTATCTGTGGTCAGATATGTGAAGTGTGCCAGGAGCTGCCTGCTAGCGGTGCCACCTTGTGCTACAAGAACCTGTGACTGGCACAGTCTGAAGTCAGGGTCCTGTCGGCGTTTTCCTGAGAAGGGTAATCGTTCATCAGCTGTGCAACTGATATCCAGTACCTTTACCCAAACTCCAGCTCCTACGGAATTCATGCATGCTTGCACGATTTGCACATTGGGATTCCCTCCCGATGAGCAATACCTAAGGACCGTAATGAACTCTGGAGGCTGTGTTTAAACAAATGTGTTAACACATGCTGGCTGAGAGCCAGCTCTGTGCCAGGTACCGTGCTGGGTCTGCGGGGGGGGGGTTAGAAGGGTAATCCAGAGACGCCTCCTGCCTGCAAAGATCCACAGCCAAACATGAGAGAGGAGACCCATACAGGAAGGACTGCTGTCCAAGGCAGAAAGGGAGACGTGCCCAAAGGTGACAGTGGTCCCATAACTGCCCCCAATTGTAGACACTGTAATAACAGCCCCCGTCCATCTGGAACAGCCCAGATGTAGCCTTTCATTCTAACATAGGCACCGATCAATGCCGAAGATGAATTAAACTGATGAAAATCAATCCCAAAGCCAGCTTTTCTTTCCAGACAAAAAATTTTCATCAACGACGGAGAATTAGAAGATGCCACTAAATTCTGAGGCCCGCATTGTACAGAGTTCAGTCACAGGTTGTGAAACTAGATTAAGAAGTAGAAACCCTTGCCAAGAAGCTGTTCCGCTGGCCCTCGGCAAATGGAGAGGGGCCGAAGTGGACCTCGGAGTTCAGAGTAAAGCGACAGGCCCTGAGGTGGACAGTCCTGTCCAGCGGCCACTCAGGAGCCGCTCCCAGGCAGGTGGCCCGGGCTCTACGGCCCGTTCAAGAGGCCCGAAGTGCAGGCAGTAGGTTCTGGATTGCTGCCAGGAAACAAGCCAGAGACACAGAAAACACCCAGTGGTCTCTTTGGCTGGTTTGAAGCAAAGAATTGGAAGGGAAAACAAAAAGTGTTGAAACATAGATTCGGGGGACATCATGAAAGGTTAGGAATTTTAGACGTTTAGGGTGCTTGAGCAGGAAGGTAACACTTCAAAGAGGCAGGTTTGCCTACTCTCGGGGCCATAGGGAGCCGGACATTTTTTCAAAGTCCTATCTCTGAGGTTCCCGGCGACAGCCACAGGTCTGCTCTGTACCAGCTCCAGCAGCCGCAGAAAGGACGGAGCCAGGGCACGCACAACTCTGGTTAGCAGAAGCTACGCTCTTTCTCCCACCCCGGGTCTCCCCGACCTCAGCAGCACCCACACGGCCCGTGGCCCACTGTCAGTTGCCAGACACAACATCCGAGAGCCGCCCTGCAGCACTGCCCAGCCCCGCCTGAGCAGACAGAGCTCGCGGCCTCAGGATTGATTCATGCATTCATCTACTCAGTCACTTCCCGGGCCCTGGCTGTGTACCAGGCACTACGCTGGATGTAGGGGATGGATAAAGAAATGCAGATGATTCCTGACTCACAGGCCCTGCCCTGGAGAATACAGCCTAGACCTGCGTTCCCTCAGCAAACACTCTCTGAGCCCCAGAGCTCCGCTGGGCACTCGGGGACACCGCCCCGGCCCCAGGAAGTTCACAGTCCAGTTGGGGGAGATGGGCGGAAAGACGGCAAAGTGTATATGCTGCCCAGGGTGAGCCTCGGGGCCCTGGCCCCCAAGGAGAAATTTCCAAGTGGAGGCCGCATGCCAGGCCCCAGTGAGGCGATAACGAACTGTTCTGGAATGAAGTTCTAATGCTGGAGCATCTGTAAGAAGCAGTCTTCTGGGAGCAGGATGAGAACCAACAACGCTGAGACCCAGGATGAGGGACGAGGGCTGACAGAGCGGCAGGAAAAACCGCTGGAGCTTCGGCGGAAACCACAGTCGTTTTCCCACAGGGCAGTGGGCCAGCCCTGGACTCGGAGCAGAGCCTCGGGACAGGAGAGGTTCCAAATGGCCCACAGGATGCGGCCGGTGGCACCATTCTGGGAAGCCGAGGCACTGGGCAAGGTGGGGAGGGGAGGGGAGGGGAGGGGAAGCTGCCCCAGCCCTTCAGGGGATCCCACAAGGTAGCCCATCACGTCTGGGGGTGGGATGTGGGAACACTGTCAAGCCTTGCTCCGGGAAGAATATGATGGGTCCACACCAGCCATGGGTCCCTTGGTTAGAAATGAGCCAAGTGCCCCCTACTTTTTCCTATCCGAGAAATAAACAGAGACTGGGTATAGACAACGAAGCTGGGCCTGAGTCTGCCCTCTAAGCCGACCGCTTTACTAGGGTCCGGGTCAGTTTCCTCCCAGGGTTGGGATTAGGGGAAATGTTCCCAGCTTGATTCCTCCTGGTGAAAGTTGGCTCTTGCCAGTCAAGGTTGGTGACGAGAAGGACTATAATGAAGCCCCCACACGAGACAGTCCTTTACACTCACAAAGGACTCCATACACGATCACAACTTTATCCTCGAAACAATAAGAGAAGCAGGTGCTATTGTTCCCAGTTTATCGATTCAACAAAGTGACCTGATCTCCAAGAGACACGTGCACACCCATGCTTACCGTGGCGTTATTCACAATAGCCAAAAGGTGGAAGCAACCCAAGCGTCCATCGAGAGATGGATGGAGAAACATAATGTGGTCTATCCACACAATGGAATATTATTCAGTCTTAAAAACGCAGGAAATTCTGACACAGGCTACACTGTGGATGAACCTAAGTAAAAGAAGCCAATCACACACACACATACAATATATGGTTCCATTTATACAAAGTACCTAGTCAAATTCATAGAGACAGGAGGTAGAAGCATGGTTGCCAGATGCTGGGGAGAGGAAACAGGGAGTTAGTGTTTAATGAGTATGGAGTTTCAGTTTTGCAAGATTAAGGAGTCCTGGAGATGGGTGGTGGTGATTGGTTTACAACAATGTGAAACTACTTAACACTACTGAACTGTACACTGAAAAATAACTAAGATGGTAATTTTGTTATGTGTATTTACAATTTAAATTTTTTTTAAGTTTTTGTAAAAACTGACTTGAACCTAGATGTCCTGACCATCAGGTCACAGGCCTGCTCTCTACACCACCGGCTGAGGAGTGATGGTGGCATGGACACCAGGAAGAGACACAGACTGGATCAGACCAGCAGCTGGGTAAGAGTCTCACTGGCCTTGTGACCTGGTCTCTGCCGCTCTGAGATTCAATTTTCTAAGCTATAAATTGAAGCTGAAACACAATAATGAAGTAAAGTATCCCAAGCCCTAGGCAGGCACTCCGTGAAAACCAGAGTAGGCTAAGGATGGATCTGGCTAAGTCCAGCCAGGACCCAGGTCCTCAATCTGCCCATGAGTGGATGGGCAGAAGAGCGTCCACTCATCCATGGCAACCTCGCCTCCCAAGCCACGGGGGTGAGAAAGTCCAGTCTTTCACAAGTGAGAGTCTCACTCTCTTGTTGCTTCAAAGAGTAGAAAGTTACGCCCAGCTGCCGAGAAGCCCAGGCAGCATTGAGCAGTGGCCAGAGTACAGGCTTGGGGGCCGAGGGGCCTCAGCGCAGCCTCTCACTGTGTGACCCTGGACAGGTTGCTGCATTTCTTCAAGCACCGCTGGGAACTGCCGGGGATGATGGCTCCCCCTCAGGGTGACTGAGAGGGTTAGAGGGGGTCCTGGGCTTTGAGCGTCTGCAAAGAGGGGGGCTCAGTAAGGTTGTCTCCTTTGAGAAGCACCATGGAGAGCTTCCTAGAAGGTTCTGGGGGTGTCCAGGGCCCACAGCTGCAGAAAGGAGGTTTTAGGGCTGACCGAGTACCCAGGCTGGGGACGGGAGAAGAGCCAAGGAGGGTCCTGCCCACAAGCAACCTTCCCTCATGCTAGCTGGGCAGAATGGACACAGCTGCTGAGGGTGTGCTGTGGACCAAATGTGTCCCCCCAAGTGTATTGAGGCCCTAACCCCCAATGTGGCTGTATCTTGAGGTGGCGCCTTTGCAGAGGTACTTAAGGTTAAATCAGGTGGTAAGGGTGATAACCCATGACGACTGGTGTCCTTATAAGAAGAGGAAGAGACACCAGGGATGTGTGCACAGAGGAAAGGCCGTGTGAGGACACAGAGAGGTGGCCACCTACAGGCCAAGGAGAGAGGTCTCACCAGAAACCAACCCTGCTGACACCTCGATCTTGGACTTCCAGCCTCCAGAACTTCGAGAGAGTTAGTCTGTTGTTTAAGCTGCCCAGTCAGTGTTACTTTGTTGTGGCAGCTCAAGCAGAGACAACAGGATATCATCAGGCCCACATCACTTCTCTGCTCAAAATCCTATGAATCTCTGCCTCCCTTCCCTCCCCACTGTGCCCATCCACCCTGGCCCTCTCTCCATCCCCGACCACACGGGCTGCTCCCACCTAGCACAGCAGTGTCCACCACGAATGCGAGCCACAGATATAATTGTTTTCACACGTGTGTAATTTAAACTTACATTTCATGTATGTAAATTTAAATTTTCTAATAGCCACATGTAAAAAGTTCTTCTGGAAGATGAAATTAATTTCGCTTAACTCAATATATCCAAATATTATCATTTTGATATGTAACCAATATAAAAATTATTCGTGAGCTATTTCATATTCTTGAATTTCATTCTAAGTCTTTGGAATCTGGTGTGTATTGGACACTTACAGCACATCTCATTTGCACCGGCCACGTTTCGACCACGCTCGACGGCCACCCGCTACCATGTTGGAAAGCACAGGCCTGCGGTGTTCTTCCTCCAGACTCCACAGGGTTGACTCCATCTCCACCTTCAAAGGTCACCTTCCTATGAGGCCCAAGCTGACCACGCTACTGAATAACACCCCTCTGTTTTAGTCCATTCAGGCTGCTATGACAGAATCCCATAGACTGAGCAGCTTATAAACAACAGACATTTATTTCTCACAGTCGTGGAGGCTGGAAGTCCAAGATCAAGACTCGCTTCCTGGTTCATAGACGGCCGTCTTTTTGCTGTGTCCTCACAAGGAGGAAGGGGCGAGGGAGCTGTCCGGGGTCTCTTTTATAGAGACACTGATCCCATTATTGGGGGCTCCACCCTCAAGACCTAATCGCCTCCCAAAGGCCCCACCTCCAAATATGGCCACCTTGAGGGTTAGGATTTCAACAAATGAATTTGAGGTGGATACAAATACTCAGTCTAAGCACCCTTCACAGGGTAGCTGCAGGGCTGCTTGAGGATGCCACACAAAAGCATTCTGCCCTGACTGCTTTATCCATGTTAGCTCCTAATTAAGTGCCATTATTATTATTTTTTTAATAAATTTATTTATTTTTATTTTTGGCTGCGTTGGGTCTTTGTTGCTGCGCGCAGGCTTTCTCGAGTTGCAGCAAGAGGGGGCTACTCTTCATTGCGATGCGTGGGCTTCTCATTGCGGTGGCTTCTCTTGTTGCGGAGCACGGGCTCTAGGTGTGCGGGCTCAGTAGTTGTGGCGCACGGGCTTAGTTGCCCCGCGGCATGTGGGGTCTTCCCGGACCAAGGCTCGAACCCGTGTCCCCTGCATTGGCGGGCGGATTCTTAACCACTGCGCCACCAGGGAAGCCCCTGGGCCATTATTATTATTGTTATTGTTATTCAGAAGCAAAGCGCTTCTGCACCAAGTTCCATAAAATCTGGTAATAACTGAAAGAACCTGGAATTTGGACTTAACGTGTCCCACGTTTGAATGCCAACACCAGTACTCGCTTTCTGTGATCTTACAAGTCCCTTATCCTAAGACCCACTTTTATCATCTGTTAAATAGATGGAGTAATACCCAGGGTTGCAGGAGAATAAAACAAGAAGACAAATGTGAAAGTGCTGGCAAAGCAGAAACAGTTGTGAACTACATTCTCATTTACAACTCCAAAATCTAAAAAACTCGAAACACCAAAAGCTTCTTCATAATTCCTGGAGGCGAGATCTGCCCCCAACCGACAGGTTATTTATAATCTTTACGCGCCTGCACATTCTTGTGCTTTGCTGGGGAAACATCCACGGGTTTGATTACGAGGTGCTGCCCAGAACCTCACACTCAAGAGTTGTGCGATATACACACCTTTCAAAAACCCCAAATCCTGAGTCCCAAACACGAATGGCCCCAAGCATTCTGGATAAGGGACCACAGACCGCCCAGTATAAACCTTTCGTCCTCATCCTCACTGCATGCCAGGAAAAGAGTGTAGGAGGAAGATGGGCAGCCCTGGGTGGGTGAAGGCCCAGCGGGACACTGTGCACTGGGCAGGGCCCAGAGGAGGAGGTGACTTTCCAGGCCCAGGCCTCCTTGGGTCACCTTTGGCTGAAGCAGCTAGAACAGCCAAGGAAAGAGCCTGGGGCTGTTTCCCCCCAGCCCCCTCTATAAAGTAGAAACCCTGCACCATCTTCCCAGCTCCAGAGCGAATCTGGGCATGGATTCTGGTCTCCATGGCAACCGCTCCAATCTGTGTCAGTGTGAACGCCAACAGAGTCTGCTGCTGCTAAAATTACAGGAGGGGGAAACCCTCGCACGCTCAGCCTTTTCTGCTCCTCAGAATCAGGACCCCAGGGGATTCACAGGAGAGAAGCTGAGCTCGGGAACAGCCTCAGGGTCCAAGTGCACTGGCCCGAGCTGGCCCTGGGGGTCAGGGGTGAGATCTGGGTGAGTAGGGGGGCAGGGGTGAGGAGAGCACTTACCCTCAGTTGGAAGGGCCTCACCGTTGGCCTGGATCTTGACCCCGGGCCATCCCAGACAGCTGTGTTGTTAGAGCTCTATGGGGAAAGGTATTCTACAACCTCCCTTGGTACCTTATTCTAGGGTTTACTGAGTCTTGCTGAGTCTACTGGGAAGACAGACCTATTTTTAAAACTTCATTTGGAAGGATAAAGTAGGGGAGGGAACTCCAGAGGGAAAGGGGAGCGGACACTGACTGAACTTCTCACTCTGCACCCTGAGCCTTTATCAACATCATCAACTTCAGTCAGCACTGAGAGCCTGTGGATCACTGTCACCACCTTACAGATGAGGAGAAGAGGCCCAGAGAGCTCTCGTGACCATCCCCACACCCGTCCCTGCTCGCAAGCCCGGGAACTTTGCTGCATGCTCCTTCTGCCAGGCACGCCCCCCACGAGCAGTCTGTTCCAGTGCCTGTGCGGCCCCAACACCCACCCTTGAGACCCCGCAGCAGGGGCGCCACTGTGCCCGGAGCTCCTCGCACTGTGACAGCCCCCCAGCACTCAGCATTCTCACCTCAGAGCCAGCAGTGTGCGTTTCTCTAACTCCACCCCCAAGACCCCCAAACGAAGGAGTTTCATCCTAGAGGAAGTCTGACACCAGAAATGCGTCAGGGCGGGACGTGCACTGGGGCCCTGACAGTGACCCAGGCCTGCTGGCACGTCACGCTGGCCGTCGGGCCCCTTTGCATGTGTTCCTCACTTACTGTCCAGCGCCCTGTCCTGTTGCCAGGTCCTAGAGCTGCCCTGTTTTCCCAGTCTAAGGATCTCCCCGCCCCAGGTCCTTTGTACGCCCTATACCCTTCCTGGAACAGGCTTCTGAGCTCACCCCGTGCTGGCTCTTCCTTTCCGTTGGCTTGACACCTACCTTCTCTAACAAAAGTCCCCACCTCAGTGTCTTCTGAAGTAGCCCCTACTTATTCTCCTCCAGCTCTGCAGGCCCACTAGGCACGGCACTGATGGGTGCTCATGACTGACTGGTGCAGAGTCACCCAGCCTCTCTGGCCCAAGGTCCCCTGTGCCTGACAGAGGCCGCCCCCGGGAGAGAGGGCCAGGCTGGTCTCAATGGCAAGCCAGGGAGGTCCTAGCAGTTGGCTGTTAAGAGCCCATCTGGAGGTTCTCGGCACACCAAGGATGCTGAGAGAGGAAGGGGGTGCCCACTCAGCCAGCCCTGCAGGTGGGATCTCAGAGTGATGCCATCCAGCCCCCAAGGCAAACATCCCCTCCTTGAGGCGGCCCCGTCCCCATAAGCAGTCTATTCCAACCAACCTCAGCTGACAGCCAAGGCAGAGGGACCCATGGGTCGAACCAAGACCACAGGGGAAAGTGAGCAAGGCGGAGAAGCAGGGCACCAGTGGGCCTTAAAACTCCAACCACTCTGCAGCCTGCACGCTGCTCCTCCAGGGCAGGAAGCAGGACCCGAGGGCGGGGGGCCGATCTCCAGCCACCACTTACAGGAAGAGAACTCCTTCTCCCCGGCAGAAAACGTGACTTCTGAGCAGACGCCCAGTGTATACAGCCGTGCGTGGGCAGCTTCTCCTTGTTGGTCGGCAGTGGCAGAAGGAAGGGGTAGGGAGACACGACCTAAGTATGTATCAGCAGGGAAATAAATGAATACGTTTTGGCGCATCATCAAACAGTTTGATTCAGGTTATATCGCACAATGGAATAAATGCAGCCTTTAAAAATAAGGAGGTATTGAATAGATCTGTATTTCTGACTGGAGGTATGCCCACGGTGAGAAAAGCAAGTTGCAGGTGATATGTCTCCTATTATGTTATTTTTGTGAAATAAAATCTGTGCTCTATATATGAGTTTGACTGAGCATAAACAGTGCGGAAGTCCACGTCACCCCAGCAGTTAACACCTGTCACGTGTCGGAGGGGAAGGTAGGCTGGGGCGGGAGGAGGGGCAAGGAAGAAAGGGGAATGTGGTTTTGCTTTATACACATCTTTGAATTCTGTTACAAAGACCAGGTAACATTTTGTAATTAAAAAACCAATAAAGGGGGACTTCCCTGGTGGTCCAGTGGTTAAGACTCTGCGCTCCCAATGCAGGGGGCACGGGTTCAATCCCTGGTCGGGGAACTAAGATCCCGCATGCCACATGGTGCGGCCAAAAAGGAAAAAAAAAAAACAGTAAGGTAAAAAAATTCCAGAAGGTACCCAAATACCCCCAAAGGAGAGCACACGCTTGAGATCAGCGTCCTTCCTCAAATGGGCAACACCCTGATACATCTGCAGATACCCACATCAAAAAGCAAGAAAAAATGCCCACTTGCAATTTTTCATTGACATCTTTTTTTGTTCTTTGCCTAATTAGAAGAGCCCGGCCTCTCCAGTCATTTTCACCCCCATAATAAGACAGCTTCCTAAGCAAACTAACAAAAAGAGGTCTCTTCTCACACAATTTGTCCAAGCTACAGCATATGCCAAATCAGGGATTTGTCTCTTTATAAGAAAGGACAGATTTTAGGAGGAAGGTAAGGAAAGAGGAAAAGAGAAGTCAGAACACGTCAAAAGAGATACCGCTTGCAATTCCACTGACCTGACTATCAGGCCCATTTTAGCAGTTTAACTATTTATCTATTTCTCCCAGCAGAATGTAATGATCGAAACCTTGGAGACGTAAAGGCAGTGCTTGCCACTGGGGCGAGTCTGTCCCCAGCCTGCCGTGCTGAGGACGAGCTCTGCAAGCCTCCCTGGCTGCTCTCCAGAGCTGTCTGCACAACCCACTTCTGTCCAGCTGGCCGGCCAAGAAGTCTCTGCTGAGCATTGGCTCGTGCCAGGAAACAATCTGGGGGAGGAGACAGACAGCCCCCGCCCCCAGAAAGCATATAACCTAGTCAGAAAGAGAAGGACTCAGAGGGAACGGCATGAGAGCAGTGTCTGGCTGTTCTCGGCAGTTTACACCAGCCGGTCAGGCTCTGTTTGCCCGTCTGTGTTGCCAACCTCTTTGGGAAGGAGAATGGATCTATGTTATCATCCGCATTTTACACAGGAGGAAACTAAGGCTTGTTGAATAAGATACGTATAATAAAATGACAAAATGTACAGGACACATCAATGGTAAGTAATCATGAAGGAAACTCAGGGGTCTGTGATTATTTGGGAAACTTTTGGGAAAGCCGAAAGGACTAAGTTTAGGTAAAAGTAATACAGGGAACCAGAAGAGGTCGCCCCTACTTTCCAGGCTATCTACCTCAAAATGGCATAGTTTCCATGCAGAGAAGACCAAATTCTGAGGAAACTAAGACTACTGAGAAAAGCGAAGGTGCCCGAGAAATCCAGAAGATGGACTGGAACTTTAGCAAGACCTAAGCTTCCTAATGCAATAGTGACTCAAATGGAATAAATCTATTCCTGCAAGGGCAGAATTACACAGTTCTCTGTGATCCAGTGTCAAATAGGTTATCCTTTGATTAAGGTCTTAGCATGGCTGAGAGTTTTGTTGAAATGATTTCCATTATCTGCACAGCAGTTCATCTCAAATCTGTTTGGCCCAGTGTATTTCAAATATGATTTGATCACACACCAAAACTGTGGGCATTTAACGCATTTTAAACGAGAAATTAAATGCATTTGCCTTGCCTTCTCTCCTGGGGCTGTTCCATCCCAGAAATTCCCATGTCAGCAGGCTCGGATGAGCCCTCAGTGGTAACGTGGCTCAGCCTGGATTTTCCCTCCTTTCCCCATGGCTCTCTACCCCGAGTTCTGACCATCAAGTTGAAAGGGAAGCTTACAATCAAAGAAGATGTAAACAAGAATAAGCCCTGTCGGCTTAATGGGGAGAGAGAGAAGCTTTAACGTGCGTTAATTAGTGGGGGGATTACTTCGCAATAGCTCATTAGGAGTCAGCGTTAGTCCCACTGACCTCCTCAGTGTCAGTCGGGCTGCAGCCTCACGGCCGCAGTCAAAGGCGGCACAAGCACGTGCTCCTGGTCCTCGTGGCCGGATGGGCACCGACAGACCAGAGAGGCTGCGCACAGGTCAGGGAATCCGCTTAAGGATGCTCCTGCCTGCCCGCCCTCTCCGCTAAGACCTGGAAGGAACGAATGGCCAGGGACCCCAGGTGGAGGGGAGTCAAAAGTCAAAGCAGGGCAGTTTGGGCTCTGCTGCCAGACGGCTCCTTCTGCCGCCAGAACATGCTACCACGTGGCCAGGAGCAGAGAGCTGGGAGTAGGAAATCTGAGGAGAATATTTCTGCCCTGAACACAGAAAACGTTGTCCAGCCGTGCTTGCGGGGGCATCTGCAAAGCGCAGCTTCACTCTCTGTAAGATCTCGCTGACAAGCGGGAGTCCAGAACATCTCATCTTGGGATGGGGCTCAAATAATAACATGCCAGCCGTCCACACCTCGCCATAAGGCAGGAGCAAGAGCCCGGCAAAGTTGGAAGAGGCACAGTCCAAATGGCTGGTGAATCTCAAAATCTGAGCTGAAGTAACATGGGTTCAACCTGCAACCTGGGACAAGGTCAAAGAAGGGCCCTCTGCTCCAAGAGTGGCCCCCAAAGCCTCCCTTCTGCCCTCGACAACCTAGCTTTCCTGAGTCCCTCTGGACTGGGACACTCTGCCACGATCTGACAAAGCCCAGGATTTAGTGGACACATCCCACTTTCCTGAACAGGGACTGGGCCGTGCTGCTACTCTGATAACTCAGGGTTCAAGGACTGAAAAGGAGCTGAAGAAGCCAGAAAGGATAACAGCAGGTCCCTGGGGGTGGCCTTCCCATGAACGAGAGCGGGAGCAAGTGAGCAAGGCTTTCTGGGCTCCCGGCCCTTTCTACAAAGCCAGGGGGCGGACTGACATCTCCAAACGCCCCTGCCCTGGAACTCACGGCTCCCACCACAGAACGAGGCTAATCTCAGGACCGCCCTCTTTGAGACTCAGTGGCCGGTGGATGGGGGCAGCCTGGCTGCCTACAAGAGCTGGTGGGGGCCCCTGCCGTCACCCCCGCGCCAGGCTGGCAGGGAGCCCCAAGTGCAGCTGGAGGGTGGGGGCGAGGGCTGACCACAGGGCTCTCCCCACCCTCCTGCTCCTCCCCCTTCCCCGCCCCCGAGGGCCGGCGGAGCACACAGGCCTGAACCGTCATCTCCTCTCTTATGTCATCTGTCATCACCTCTCTTATGTCATCTCTGTGGGATCTGACGGGCTGTGGCATCCTCACTGGGGTTCGGGCTTTATTTGTGTGCTTTTACTGCGCTCCTGGGTGGGCTCCCCCCAAGCCCCAGTCAAAGCTTTCCCTTTCACCCTGCACGCGCTTCCCCTTCAAGACCTGGGGCTGTTTCCATGGGGGAAGAGGGCGAGGAACTTGTTCAATGTGAAAAAGCCAAACGCACCAAGCTGTCCACACCCGCATTAGATGTCAACGTTAACAATCTGAAAACAATCTAAGTGGCCAAACAAGAAGGAAATGTTCAGTATCAATGGCGCTCTGGTAAACTGTCATAACTAAAAGTAATTACGAAAGACACATAACTGGGACTTCCCTGGCGGTCCAGTGGTAAAGAATCCGCCTTCCAATCCGCCTTCGATCCCTGGTAGAGAACGAAGATCCCACATGCCTCGGGGCAACTAAGCCCTCGTGTCGCAACTACTGAGCCCGAGCACCTCAACTGGAGAGCCCGTGTGCTGCAAACTACAGAGCCCACGCACCCTGGAGCCTGAGTGGCACAACTAGAGACAGAAAACCCACACGCCGCAACTAGAGAGAAGCCCGCACGCCACAACAAAGAGCCCGCAACGCAATGAAAGATCCCACACGCCTCAACAAAGACCCCGTGTAGCGCAACTAAGACCCGATGCAGACACATAAATAAATAAAATGGATGTTAAAAAAAGACACAACCGTAAAGGGAAGTGACTTGTATTATATTAATTAAGAAGGGGAACACAGAATTTGTATGCCTACTATGACCGCAACTACATATTTTAAATTTTTGTAAAGAAATGCAGTAATACATATCTATATTTTAAAGTTTTTGAGGTAGGAAGATAAGTTTTAAAAAAACTCCTTTAGTAACATATTTTTACAACAAAAGAAAAAAATAAGGAATCTGGTGCAAAGGTGGCCCTCAGTGGGGTTCCCTAGTCCTGTCTCTGCCTGGTCTCACCATGTGGCCCTGCCCAGGCCTCTCTGAGCCTCGGTTTCCACACATACACTGAGTAATAAGTTACACAGTGTTAACTGCCAGTGTATCTTCCAGTTCTGGTTTTCTACAGTTTTGTCCACCCACAAACAGTGCTTACTGACCTAATTAAACTATGGCCTCGACCATCAGTATTTACCAAACCAAGGGAGATGGAAATCTGGCCGGAACACCATCTGTGCGCACTGTGCCCTCAAGAGCTCAGAGCAATTTGCCACATACGATTTCAGCCGTGCTTGACTTTGCACAAATAGAAGCTACTATCTTGCTTCGAGCCTGGATCACTTAGCACTTCTTCCCAGAATTTAGGTATGATTTACACTATCGTCATTTAAAAATAAAACTCTCCTGTCTCTAAGAATTGCACTATTTACGAGAGAGCATATCCTGATTGGGAGGGAAAGAGAAAATGTTTATTCAGAAAGTTCTTCATGTTTACATAGCACCTCACACTAATGAAACATCTACCGGATCTTAATGGTGAGATGAAGGTGTAAATTTAGAACTCCACCCACCAGCCTGGCGTTATTTCTGATTCAGTCCAAATCTGTTTGAAATAAGTTACCAGACTTCACCAGCTTTCAGAGTTAATGTGTGGGATCTATTTTTTCCCCTTTTACAAAGAGGCACTTGCCAGTAACAGTTTAGCTATTTCCCAAGACTCAGAGAAGGTTCTCCATCCTTTTCTGTCAGTATTGGGACTGATGCCAGCTTCGAGGGAAGGGGCAGTTACTCACACACTGAATGGAAGAGAACTCTAACACCCTTCGTCTTCCTCACCAACTCACCATCGGTCAGCTCCTACGGAAACACCGGCTTAGACCTATGAGATGAAGCACCTGCCGGGTAATGGAATCCAGGGGATGCTCCTCATCTATCTACGAGGCAAATCCCAATCTCCTTGGCCTGAGAAAAAGGCCTTTGGGGCCTGGGGCCCCAAGCTGCACCCCTAGACTGTTTCTCATCTCCCAGCTCTGCCTCTGCTGGGGATGGCCTCACCGCCCCGTCCCCACTCTCCTCTGTCCCCACGGTCACCTCCTTCTCTTTCTTCCAAGCGCTCCTTTCTGGCTTTCCTGACCCTTAGGCACTGCCTTGCCTTCTGTCGCCCCGGAAGAGCAGCCCGCACCGAGCTCTACAAGCATCAGTACTCACCTCATCCCACAACCCTCACAAGTTTACCTCCGTGCCCCCTACCCTGTGCCAGGTGAGCTGTTTAAGGGCAGGGGCCACATCTTCCTGTCTCTGTATCCCCGGCAACAAGCACGGTTCATTCGATTCAATGGGTATTCACGGCATGCCTGCCCTGCATGCCAGGTGCCAGGTTGCACTGTTCCTGCTCTCAAGGAGCCCACAGCCCTGTGCAGGGGACCTGGCCCGGGGAGAGTGCCTGAGCACATGTGTGTTAGATGTGAAAGGGGTGTGTGTGTGTGTGATGACTACATTAATCCTCAAACCAATCCCATGAGAAGAGCTAGTTTTCCTCATTTTATAGAATGATACTGGCCAGGGGTGGAAGAGTGCAGTGGACAGTGATGGGGGGGAGGGTGCCAGGGTGGGTAATGACCCAGCATGGTGCCCAGGAAAGAGCCTGCCAGAGGTCAGGCTGCTAGTAACCCCTCTAGTAACCCCTCTTTTCTGGAGAGAGGTCAGCCACCCAAGACCTCTCCTCAAAGATTCTCACCCGTGGGCTGCTGGTGTGGACCTGGGGACAGCAGTGGCCTCCCCCTCCTGCCACCTTTCCCCCAACTCCTTCCCACCTCAGCTCAAACTGTCTCTCCAGAGGAAGGCTTGCTGGGCAAGAAGACTCAGCTCTCGCCCCCCTGCCATTTACATCAGTGCCCACCTCTCTGGAGAATTAAGTGACTTGGTTTGTCCTAGTCCAGTTGTTCTGTCAGGTCTTTTCGGTGGTTTCCGTGGGCCGGTGTTCTACACATCAACAAGACTGGTGTTTGCCAAACTGGGATCTGCAGATGTCCTGCCTCAGCATCACCTGGGGAGCTGGGAAGACGCACCTGAGACTCACCTCAAATCTACCGGGTCAGAATGTCTGCAGTGGGGACCCAGGGCTTCACAAACTCCCCGGGGGCTTCTCACGCTCACTGAAGACTGAGCAGCACCTACAGAAGGAACCAAGTCTCCAGGTGGGCCTGGGTCCCCTGGAGGACACTCAGCAAGTGCTCAGGGCACAGCAGCTGTCCACGTTCCCTCAGGGCAAGAATTAGGAGCAGAAGTCAAACGTGTTTTTTTTTTAAAAAAAAAAAAAAACAGTGGAATGCACGTCCCTAACCCAGACTCGTGCTAATGCACTGCCTCGGTGGTTTATGAATGTTTGCTTAAATGTAAATAAGGTATTTGAGAAAAAAAAAAAAAAATCACACTACAGGTAAAACACAGAGGTTTAATTCGGTTGACCTATGGAATATTCTGGAAGTCTGAGCACTAATGAGCCCAAATCCCTGGCTGCAGATAAGCCTGGCACACAGTAGGTCTTCGAGCAGTGCTAGCTGTTACCGTTGTTATCGGTAACTGTCAGCTTCTGGCAGAGGCGGGCATCAAACATGCAGGTGCTCATCAGATCTGTGTCCTGTCACTTTATTAGTGCAGTCACTGAAAAGGATCCTAATGGGATGAAGACACTATATCCTGCCCGGCCCACATAAAGGCAACCAGAGACCGACACCTCTGAAATGTCAGAAAGAGTAAAAAGCTTTCAATGGCCTCAAGTTGAGCTGTTCACACTAGAAAGCCGCATGCAGAGGTTAAGTGACTTACCTCAGCTACAAAGTAAATCCCCAGGGGAGGCAGGAATATAATCCAGGTCTCCGGTGTCCCACTCTGATAGCATCTCCTTTCTAGATCCTGCTGCCTCCTCGGTGAAAGGGGAGACTTCAAATAAAAAGTCAGTGCAGTAGTTTGCTCCGCTACCAACAGAGGCAGTGGTGCGGCTGCTGCCTGCATCCTCTGAGAAGATTTAACGCCAGAAACATCTGAAACAGAACAGAGGCCTCGGAGGTCACTTGGCCAGTCCCGTCCCACAGGGCTCGGGCCTGCCCTTCCTCGAGATCGCCAGGGAGTGGCTCCGTGGCAAGGCCGCCCCCTGCAGGCGTCTGCCTTCGCTCAGGGCTGAAGTGTGGACAAGTGGAACACCCTCCACCCAACACACGCTCACTCTCCTCTGTCTTGCCCTCGCCACCCTCTGTTCCGGGGTCTGGAAGTCCTTCTCTTTAGCCGCCTCTTTTCCTCCTACCAAATCTGGTAAAATCAGGGCGGGGCTGCACTGTTCCAAGACGCTGAACCTATCCTTTGAGGAGGCATGCGACAGTGTCTCCACGAAGAGCACTTTGGGCTGCCATTGTTGGTTGACCACCCACCTCCTTCCTCCCCTCCTTCCCTGCCAGCAGAACTCTGACCTAGATGACTTTCCTCCCCTCAGGGAAAGCGGCAGATCTCAGGTTTGGAGTGGATTCCAGTGTGCCCGCTAAATCTCAGCAACCCCGTCCCCTCTGGGATTAACTTTAGTCACGGTAACATGACGGATCCTGGCCAGTGAGGCACTGTGGAAGCCCACTGGGGGAAGCATGGAAAGGTTCCCTACTTCTTAAAGAGACACCCGTGGAAAGAGACCTTCTCTTCTTCCTCTGGCCACTGTCATATCGCAATACTACACTGGGATCACTGAAAGCCACTTTGCAGCCCCAGTGGGACCCAGCCTGACCTTCTGAGGATGGCGGAGCAATGAGACGGAAGGAGGCTGGGTCTGTGATGTCATCTTTGAGCTACTGAATGAACCAATCTTAGAGCGACATTACCTAGTGACTTCTCGTTAAATGACATGACACATTTTCCTTATTACATAGGCTACTTTGAAGTGCATTTTCTGTACCTGTAGCCCAAAGCGCCCTGATCAGCAATCTCTCTTCTCAATATGGTCTTTGCATTTAATTGATGAGACAGAGTATAACCAACACTAATTTCCAAACTATGTATAGGACCAACATACTACACGTTAGTGTAAGTGTTTAACATTTTAGAAATTTTTCCTGCATGACTGGAATGTAAGTTGAACTCCTTCATTTCTAAAACCTAAATCCATAGTGGAGTCTTTTACATTAAACCAGAGTAA
The DNA here is from genome assembly GCF_008692025.1 of Phocoena sinus. Lineage (NCBI taxonomy): Eukaryota > Metazoa > Chordata > Mammalia > Artiodactyla > Phocoenidae > Phocoena > Phocoena sinus. The sequence continues at coordinate 107,706,203 of NC_045768.1, forward strand.
GTAGCCCGATGGTAAACGGGAAGGGTTTTCATGATGTTTACAGCTCTAGGGAAAGGGTAGTCACGTAGTGTCACTTTGTTCATCAACATAAGCCGGCAGGCTCCCTGGGACAGGGAGAAGCTGAATATTAACCGAAGGCTGTGTTCCTTTTACTGTGGTATTATTTAAATTCAGGAAAACACAAACAATTTTGCTTGAAGTTAAGACAGTCTGGAGGTCAAACCATGACTTTAAGACAAAAGGAATGCGACAAATAATCAGTGCCTCTGTAGGCTCCAGTGTAAGCAGGGATGCGGAGAAAGCTGCATGCATTCATGTGCAGCTGTTATCCTTCTTTGGACCTGGAACTTGCTTTCATCCTCCTTGTATCTGAGTTCCTGACAATGGAGGAAAATGGAAATTGACTTCCCCTTCTAGCCTAAGAGACTATTACCCAGTACAAAGTCCCTCAAACCAGAAAATGAAGCCCAGGTTTGCACTGGGGATGGGGGATGGGTTGGGTGACTCCCAAACTCGCCCTCTGGAGATTATACCTGGGCTACTGGGAGGCAGTGGTTTCTGCCAACCCAGCCGGGAGTGCTGCGTGTTCTTTGTGAACTCCCACAGCATCTATGACCTGGATCTCACACAGATTGCTGGACAGACATAGCTCTGCATTGTACTTTTAAACAAGGACAACACAGAGAGAGCCAGTGAAGAACGATGGCACTGGGGGCGTTGAAGCCACGGGCTGGGCCTGAGACCAGGGAGGGGCGCTGGGCCGCAATGACGCGAGCACTGTGCCGGGGGTCCTGAGGAGACTGGGTGCCAGGCTCAGCTCCGCCCACCCTATCCATGGGAACACCTCGCACATCTGTAAAGTGAGAGAGGCTCTAAATCCCATTCCAGCTCAACATTTCCGTGCGATGTTTTTTCACTTGGCCACACCCTCGTTGGCTACTCATTCAACAGATGCTGTATTTGTGAAAGCTCACTAGGTACTGGGCACTACAGGGATACAGGGGGAATGAGATGTGCTTCCTGCCATCCAGTGGGAGATGCTGGCGGGCCCAGGCAGTGGGAGGAGCAGGCACTGCCCAGGGTGGGAGGAAGTCACGCCCAACTGCAAGAGGAGTGGGACTCAGGCAGGGGAAAAGGGTGGGGCTGCCTGACCCTACCTGAAAGTGTCAAGAAATGGTGGCATGTCCGTCCGCTGCCTAAGAAGCTCAGAGGGCAGCGTTTACAGTGCCGAACCTGGAGCCACATATGTGCCTGACCACAGTCAACCAAGAGAAGCCTTCTGTTTCTCTGTTTCTCGAGAAGCATGGCCTTTCAAGAAAGACAAGACTGGCTTGGAATCCCAACTCCACCGTTTACTACATTTGTGATTTCAGGCCGGTTAACTTCTCTGAGTCTCCATATCCTCAACTTAAAAATGGAATTCACACCTGTCTCATAGAGTCAGGAAGATGAAGGGAGATGATATAGGAAATTGGCTAGCACAAGGCTCAGGCCATAGAAGGAGACCAATGAATGGTAGCAGTTATTATCATGTTTGCCCTGCCCTTGCCTATTAGGTGTGCTGTCACGGTGGCAGCAGCAGGGGTTGCAGGGACATTCTTTTTGAGGAGGCACCTGGTATTACTGGGGCTGGAGACTGGAGGATGGCTGATCCTACTGTTCTAGCTCCAAGCATGGAAGGCTACAGCTCCACCTCTTTCATCCCCCCTCCCTGGAATTCCATCTAAACCTGAATGTACGGTGGCGGCAGGGCTTGGAGGGCTACCAGACAAGATTTTCAGATTTATGGACAGATCCTATTCTCCCGATTAAGATCTTGACATAGAAGACTTCATTTCATGAAGGGACCATTCTAATTTCAAAGCAAAAGAAAAATATACATGAACCTGATTTTTAAAGAACTACTGCCTCACATAAAATGGAAGACTCAAGTGTAGAAGATGAAAAATATGTAGATGAAAAGATTCCGGGCAATATGTGCATCTGGCAATATTTTAATGATAGAATATTAAGTGGCTTTTGCACCATTTTAATGCAAGGGAAGCCCTTCATAACTGGAGCCTCTGTCTTTGTCTCATGGTCCATCTAAGTATGAGGCGCCTCATGAAAGGATCCTGCACGCCACTGAAGAGGGAAAGGGCTGGGAAACACAACGTGCGGGAGCTGCTCCTCGCTCTTCCATGCAGTAGCTATGGGACCTCAGTGTCCACGGCAGGGCAGCACAGGGACTGAGTGAGCTGACCTCTGAGAACTTGTCTGGGACCAGTGTTCAGATCTGGAAAACCATTTGCTCTGACTCTATCAGCACCTTCTCCCAAGACATGACTGAAGTGGTTGGCACGGTGCTAGATGCTTTGTCACCTATGTCATCCTACTGAGTCCTAGCAACATCCCGGAAAGGGAAGCACCCTCAGGGCCACTTTACAGAGGGTAGTGGTTTCCACGACATCACACAGCATTGTGCGGGGCAGGCGGGGTGGGTTAACAGGGGCGAGAAGAATAGGACGGCATAGGAGAAAATTGCCAATGTGTCCGCTGGTGATACAATCCAACTCACCCATCTAAACAGAATAACAAACCAAATTTAAAAAAAAATCCCAGCTCCCTGAAAAAGCAGCATAGGGAATACAGACTGCATCTCCGTCTTAAAGCAGGGCTGACAGTGACTCTGAACCAATTTTTTTTCTGCCTACCTGGTAAACTACCACCCCCAAGTGCTCTTCCTGCTACCCTGCCCCACCCCTGGGGCCCCAGAACTAATCACAGTCCTGCAACTAAAGGGTTGTCCTGGCCCAGCAGGGGCCCCAGCCTGACGGAACATCATTTGATTCAGGGGCCTTACAAGTCTTACAGTAGTTTAAATATTACTCCTGTCTATAAGAGCCTTCCACTCAGTCAACTGTGGCCATTAACTATCCAGCAACCAGCTCCCAAGCGGTCACTCAAGCTGGCTGTGAAGCCATTACTTACTCTAAGCTTTTAAGCCCCAGTTGCATTTACAATGATGGCCTTTTAAACACATGCCGAAGAGCGCATGTACTATTTATGTTCACGTTCCTTAGAGAATCAAGACTGGGGAAGTGGACTCTTTCTAGAATCCAAGTCACCATCCCTGTCCCACCTGAAGACCTCTCTGTTGGGTCAAACTGGTGAATCAAATACCTAGGAGGCCCAGAGCAGAAAGATGTGTGGTCAGAAGGCTCAGAAGCAAGGTGGCGGGAGAGCGGAAACCGAGGCAGAAAGCATGCCAAGACGCAGCCAGGGCAGGAGGGGCTCAGTCAAGTGGCGGTGGCGCCAGGGCAGCAGGGGCTGGGTTTCCTGGGTCTCTAGGGGCTCTGTCCCACCTCACACAACCCAGAGACACAGAAAACACGTTTCTGAGTGTTAGGAAGGTCACATCAACACTTAAATTCCAACAACAATGTTGACCACGCTTTGAGATTACCCAGTAAGGGAGGGATGGTGCTGTACCAGTGAGAAGCCTGCAGCCGTGGAGGAACTTGATCACGTTCTGCAGTGTAACTCCTAATGCCAGCGCCGGCCTGGTCTTGGCAGACGGTCTCTGGACCCTGTTAGGCAGGGCTAAGCTGGCACTGGTTCCGTTACAAACTCACATTTACCTCTCTGGCCAATAAAACAGACATGCCAAAGCTTAAAGCAAAGAACAGGGAAGAGGAAACCAATTTTTTTTTCTTCTTTTTTAGACAGTGTCATACTCAATATGGTGACTTCAGGACTTCATCAAAGTTTGTTACTGAAAAGGAACCCCTGTTGGTTTTTGGCAGTCCAGCAGCCCTCTCCCCATTGGCTGGGCCCCTAGCCTCCAGTGTCAGCGGTCTTGGTAGCAGGTGGTGGCCGCTGCCCACCCTGGAGGTGGAAAGCTCCAGCCAGTTCCTACGCTGGGAACAAGCCTTGGGGAGAGGACACGTAACTCGGTCTCAGCCAATCAGATGCGCTGACCAGGCCGCAGGATGCCTGGAGGTTCCAGGGGCACACCTGCAACTCTGAAGAGCTTGCTCCTGCTAGGGTGACTTTGTCAGGGCCCCTGCAGCTTCTCCCTGGTCATCGGTCTCCTGTCCAATCCGTATTCAGGCACCCAAATTCTCCCTATACCTTCACACTCATTCTTCCCACCCCTCCCCCACTCAGCCAAAGTTGGATCCCATTATTTGCCACTGCGGAGGCCAGACGCGTCATTCACACTAATGGTAAATGAACAGGACCAGCATTCTTGAGGTCAGGGCTCCACTAATGCCAAGACTCAAAACAAGCTGCAATAGACCCACTGTTCTAAAAGACTGGGATCCACCAGCAGATCCTGAATCCTGCAAGGAGGATAAGGTCTCCCTGGAATGCTACGTGGGCACCACTGCTGGGGAGAGCCCAGCCCTCCACTACGTTTAGACAGCGTGGAGTTTAATCCCACAGTGAGGTCATCAACAGTGAGAAATGATGAGTCTCCCATCACTAGAAAGATTCAAGCTGACACAGAAGGCAGAGGAGAGACTTCTTTCTGGGAAGAGCGAAGTCCCGGAAAGACTCCTTCCAACTCTGAGTTTCAAATGGCCTCCCTGGGTAAAGAATAACCACAAAAACAACCAACCAGCCTGTGACTGGTTGTTGGAAGCATAAAGTCAGCCACAGTTAGACTGGAAACTGCTTCCTGGGAGTGTACTGGAAAAGGGAGGGGTGCAAAGAACATTAGTAGCTTTCAGAATTCACAGACACCTGTTTCGAAAAAGCGCTAAGAAAATTCCATTCAGTGTGAGGTCAGAACGATTTCAGACTCACACCTCATAAAACTGTGATATCAGAAGACAACTTCAAATCCACACCTGTGTATCAGCTTACATATAATAAAGATGTTGTTAAATATCTACTTGAGCCAAAAAAAAAGGATTTTACAGAAACCCAATCTGACCTAAAATGATAATTCTGACCCAGATCCCTTTGCAAAAGGATAAATCTCTCAGAACCGGTCTTACACAGCCAAGCATAAAACAAGGTGTTTCATTAAGGACGGATTCAGATCATGATGCCAACGCCGTTTATTTGACCCACACCTCACACTGCCTTGCCCTGTTACTAATTTTTTGTGGCACCATCTTCCTTTTCTAACTTCATGCCAAGTCCCTAGAAAGGTGAGATTATGCCTGGTGCCCTGGAGTCGGGTTCTCAGTAAATGTGGAGGCAAAATGGCTCAGGAAGAATGTCCCTCCTTCCTTCAGGTGACAGATGGAAGTGAAGGCGTGACACGCTCACTAAATCCAATGAGCTGAAGACACTAAATACTTAGATTCGAGCAAGGAGGATTAAACCATAATGTTAACATTGCTTTCAACGTTTTGGACATACACTCTGAAATTTGTTTATTTCTTCAAGTATATTTAATGATATTAAGTATATGATATTAAATACATAAGCATATTTTTGTACTTGCTCACAAGTGCAAAACATTAAAAATGAATAGGATGGTACCTGCCGTTTGGTGCCTAATTTGGTAAAATAAAATAAACTGTAATATGATAAACACCATCTTAGAGGTATAAGGCATTCAGGGGATTTTGTGAAAGTTGTGATTGTTTGCGGCAGAGTAAATCTGGGTAGGCTTTATGCGCCTTGCACATAAAAGAGGCTAAATAAATGGATGAACGGGTGGGTGGCTGGCTGGATGGACAGATGAATGGATAGATGGAAGTGGGTGGATAGAGAAATGGACGGATGGATACATGCATGCATCGATGGATGGATGGAAGGAAGGAAGGGGGGTTGGGTTAGTATAGCTAGGGAAAAGTGACAAGGAAATTCCTGCCAAGAAAACCACACAGGCCAAGACAAAGGGGCAGGAAAGCATCAAGCATAACTTGGGACCCCATGGCAGCAGGTCCAATGAGGGAAGCGCTAAAGTAAAGGCTAGAAATCGTCTGGGACCCAGGAGTGGAGGGTCATAGTGCCCCATCAGGGGGTTTAGACCTTGTCTGATGTGGAATGCCAGATGGAGGGAATGGAATTTGACTAGTCAGGAAAAAGGAAATCTTAGAAACCTTCTGAATGGGACGGAAGGAATATTTATTATATGCTCACTGAGTGCCAGGCTAGAGCTAAGTGCTTTTTAAAAATGAAATATTTCAAGCACATAAGAAAAGAGAATAATACAAGGAACACTTATATACCCACCCAACTTGGTCAAAACTTAACATTCTGCATGAATAGCTTCATTTTCTTTGTGAGAAACAAATCACTTAACATACAATTGAAAGCCTCTCTGTACTTTTCTCCACTCCATAACCACTGCATGAATTTGTTGTTAATTGTTCCCGGGCGTATTTTAATACTCTTGCTAGACAGATATTTATTCATAAGCTAGATACATATATGTACCCACACACATATAAATATATACACATATATATGTAAATATATATAATATATAAATAAACATTGTTTGGCATGTTTTAAAATGTGATATAAATGGTTTCATACTGTAGATAGTCTGTGTTTCCTTTCTTCACTCAACATTTGTTTTCAGACTTAGCCATGAGGATACAAATGTAGTTCTGTACAGTACAGAATTGCTGTAGCGTATTCCATCCTCTTTCCTTTTAACGGATATTTTTCTTATTTCTGATGTTCCTGCCATTAAAAACAAGGCTGTGAAAAGCACCCCTGGTGACGGGGCTGCTGCGCGGTAGGCACGCACGGCCTTGCTCTCTTGCTGAGACGGTGGACCAGCAATGCGAGTTACTGTTGCTTGACATCCGTGCCTACGTGTGGTGCCATATGATGGACGTGAACCCAAATTTCTTTTTTCTAATTTGCATTTCCTGGATTGCTGATGAGATCAAACATCTTTTAATATATTTATTGGTCTTTTGATTTCCTGCCTAGATACTCTCTGTTCATATCTTTTGCCGATTTAGAAAAACTGGGTCTTTTTCCCTCGTTGGTTTAAAGGAGATTATTTATAAGTTCTGAATACTAATCGTTTGTGAGTTACATGCCCTACAGATATCTGCACACAGTCTGTGGCTTATCTTTTAGTATTGTTTTTGGTGTACATGCTTCAATTCCTAACTAGAGCTCATGAAAACTGTTATCATTGCCTCCGCTTTATAGATGAGAAAACTGGTCCTGTGACACTTGCCTGAGACCCCTCGGCCAGAATGGGGAAGAGGGACAACTTGAGCCCAGGTTTTTACGACCCTAAGACCCCGGCTTCCCCCAGCTACACTTCTAGACCATCCTCTCTTCCTGGTGAGAAGGAATCATCCACTCTGGCAGCAACAGGTGGCGCTGGGAATGGACGGAAGGGAAAAGAGGCAGGGGCTACAGGCAGAAAAAATCCACAGAAACTGACCAGTAACCGGTGCCAGGGCCAAGGACAAGGATGCGGCTGAGTCCAGGTGCAGGAGACAGAGGTACTTCTAAGGATACAGAAATACAGGAGGAAGGTGTTTGGAGCCTGATTTTTTTTTTTTTTTTTTTGCGCTACACGGGCCTCTCCCGTCGCGGAGTACAAGCTCCGGACGCGCAGGCTCAGCGGCCATGGCTCACGGGCCCAGCTGCTCCACGGCAGGTGGGACCTTCCCGGACCGGGGCGCAAACCCGTGTCCCGTGCATCGGCAGGCGGACTCTCAACCACTGCACCACCAGGGAAGCCCTGGAGCCTGATTTTTAACATGCTGAAGTGCTGGCGTGAAGTGGTGTTGGAAACGTGGTGCAGGACAGCGGTCCCCAACCTTTTTGGCACCAGGGACCGGTTTCGTGCAAGACAATTTTTCCACGGACAGGGGTGTGGGGCGTGGCTCAGGCAGTAATGCGAGTGATGGGCAGCGGCAGATGAAGCTTCGCTCGCCCGCCCACCGCTCCCGTCCTGCTCTGCGGCCCGTTCCTAACAGGACGCAGACCCGTAATGGTCCGAGGCCCGGGGGTTGGGGATCCCTGGTGTCGGAGACTTCGAGGCCTCCTGCAGAGAATCCCTGCCGCTGAGGGTCTGGGTGAACGGACAGAGAGAGAGAATGTGGAAGGAGAGGAATCAAGTCCAGCTCTGGTGGCCCCAACTCTATCTCACCCACGGGGTCGTGAAATTCCCCAAGAATTCGTCTCACGCAAACTCTTCTTCCTTCCACACCTGACACCCAGCACGACACCAAGCTCACAGGAAGCATTCGATAAACGTTTGCTAAATGAATGAAAACTGTTCTATCCGTTACACAGGTCCACAATCGCTATGGTTCAGAATTTTTTGGCCCTTAGGAAAGTAAGTAAGTACAACAGCCCACTGGAGTTTAAGGCACAGCTCCATTCTGCAGTTAAGTGTACACATATTCACAGGAAGTGAGATAAAGAGAGACCATAAATACCCTTAAAGCATTTCGGTCATGTTTTGCTGCCAAATGAACTTGCGCAAAACTTAAGAAAACAGTTCGTGTTTTGTAACGTGGAATTGCAGATAAGGGATCGCGAGCCCAGAGCACTGGTGCGTAAGCTTTTCTGACTACAGTGCAGAGTCGAAATACATTTTCCACTGAAACTCATTACACTCACACACACACCCCTACGACTGTAAAACTGAAACAAATGCTTTATTAAATAATACTCCCTTACAGTATGTGAGGCACTTTGACATTTTCTATTTTATTCTATTTTTTATTTTTAGAATTCTGATTGTAGCCAATGAAATTGAGGTCAAAGCCCACTAGTGGGTTTGAAAAATACTGCCCAAGAGCCCATTACAGTGCTTTGCACTCAATAGCTGTTGGGTAAGCGTCTGCTGAGCAAATGAAGAGTAATAATTGTACAAACACCACTGTGGACTTTGTACATGGAACACTCTGACCTTGAGACCCCCTCTAGGTTTTGGGTAGCTAGGAGGGGACCCTGGCGGTAAAGATTTGTATCCCCTGGAAGCCAGGATATGAGGGATGGGGAATATCCTGGGTCATAAAAGACAGAGAAACTGCTTAGTTCACAAATCTACCAAGAGCTGGCCATGGTCCTGCCCGGCAAAGATGAGCAAGAAAACCAGAAAGAGGTGCAAAGATATACTCTTCCTCCTGGATAGTGATCAAGAAGCTCACTTTGCTCTACTTCTGGAGGAACTTCGGCCAGAAAAGAACTCAGCATCCCTTTCAACCTCTTTCAATTCTTCTGGCCCGCAATCATCAATAAATTGGTTTTTCATCATGAAATATCAGAGCTGAAAGGGCCTAAAGACCACACAAATCAGCCAGTCGGTCCCCTCATCTCACGGGAGGCAGTACAGGCAGGAAGACCTTGCGGGCTGGCGGTGGGACTCACAGTGCAGAAGACCCGGCCGGGCTGCCTGCCTGCCCAGGACGCCCGTGGCGTCCAGCTGTGCCGCACGTTTATCTCAAGTCATAGCCTCCACCACGGCACAAGGATGGTGATGCAGGAAAAACTCTGGCATGAAGCTCAGTGCCTCCCTTGCTCCCTGAGCTGTACCATGGACTGGATCTCGCCCACCAGCACTTAATCCCCTCATACACTCTCAACCTCCTAGTTATGACAGAGATTTTAGGCACCATGATCTTTTCTTCTTCTTCTTCTAATTACCTAAGATGCATTCAGATCTGGTTTAAGCATTTTATACATGAACATGATATTAAAAATTGTGAACTTCAGGCCACATCTGTCTCTCCCTTTTTTGATTTTTTATAAATAATAAATGTATTATCTGTAACATGAAATTTAGCACTTTATACTTCAGTGTCTTTATATTATCTCTTTTTGTTTGGGGCATATGTAATTTCTCTCTCAAACTCATCAGGGAACTCAAACACACAAAGGGACCTCTCCTTGGAACCCTCTGCCTCCTGCCCCTAACACCCAGATATCCTTCATCACATCATCTGGACCAGTGAACAGACTGCGGGATGCTAGCACCAACTTTAGTGGGGTGGTTGCCAGCTGCCAGACACTGGAGTTAGATTATCACCTAGTCCTCCCTCCTCTCAGCCCTATGGGGCAGCATCACCATCACCATCATCGTCATCATCACCATCACCATCATCACTGTTATTTCCGAGGCTCTGAGGTGCCAAGTTCTTGGCCCAAAGCCAAGGATGGTCTGTGTCTTCCTCTTACCTCCCATGGGTAGGCTGGCTGCTCCTTAGAACGCAGGATGTTACTTATGGGGTGGACACTAAAAAAACATATGTTGATTTGTGGGCAAATTCCTTATAAAACCTTTTAATGAGACAACTCCAGGCTACAGGAGTGTACTTTCACTCCTATTTGATCTATGAGCATAATTCAAATCTGTTCAGAGATATAAAACTGGCCATTTTTGGTTTGACTTTCTTTTCCCGAGTTGTAAATACTAATCTGCAAGGTCTACACCCCATTTCAAAGGAGGTACTACCATATATCAAAGAATAACGAATCGTGGTTAAAAGAAACATATAAACGTGAGGTATTACATTCATAATTTGTAAATGCAGTGTATCTTCTAATATATCCTAGATATTCTTCAAACAGGTTACGTTCTATGTATTCCTCAGATATATTACATTTGTAAATATATTATCTCTTCCAATTAAAAAAAAAGTCCACTTGCCATACTGTAGTGGCAAGCGTGTGGGTCAGCCATGGAGCTTGGACACAACCACATGCATGCGCACTAAATGTGGACTTGAGAGACTGGTGCTTCCAGAGACCCATCGTAACGCTGTAGGGGGCTCCCCAGCACTCTGCTCTGAATCCCCTTCTTCATGAAAGCACTCTGATCTTCATTATTAACAGACTGGAAAGGGTAAGACAAAACACACCCACTACACTAGTAAAATTTAATGCTCAAAGCAAGGGGTGGGGTGGGAATCACGTGAGACTTGGCTCTGCTCCTAAGTCTGCGGACTTTTTATAAGCTTCAGATTCAGTGGCTCTGGGGTGTAACTCAGGCACTGGTAAATTTTTAAAAGCCGTAACGGGTGATTTTGATGTACACATTTGGTTAAAACTAGCTCACATTTAATTAGTGGTTGTATTTTCCTCAAAATGCTTGCTGCCAATTCCTAATTCCACTGTCTTCCAATTAAGTCTACAATTAAAACTAACTTCAGTCATTTTATTTCAGGACTGCAAAGACATTTTAAAGTATAAATGCAGAAGAAAGCATAAAATAAAAGATTGGGGCTTCCCTGGTGGTGCGGTGGTTGAGAGTCCGCCTGCCGATGCAGGGGACACGGATTCGTGCCCCGGTCCGGGAAGATCCCACATGCCACGGAGCGGCAGGGCCCGTGAGCCATGGCCACTGAGCCTGTGCTCCGCAACAGGAGAGGCCACAACAGTGAGAGGCCCGTGTACCGCAAAATAAATAAATAAATAAAATAAAAATAAATAAATAAAAGACTGAAAAACTTGACTAAGTAAAAGTGTAAATTTTTCTAAATGTGAAAAATACTATAAACAAACTTAAATAACAAATGAGGGAAAATATGCGTACAAGTGACAAAGGTTAATACATTAATATACAGAGCTTTCAGGGATCATTAAAACAACAACAACAACACAACTCCAAGAGAAAAATGAGCCAAGGACCTAAGAGGCATTTCACAAAAGAAAAAACATGTAAGAAATACAGTCTTAGTGAAAATCAAATGTATGCAAAGTAAAACAAAAAGATACCTTTTTCAACGGTCAAAGAGGTAAAGTTTAAAAACAATGCCCCAAAATAGCCAGGGTGCATGTTAGTTAAAGGTATACATTGGACAACTGTTCTGGGGCATGCTCTGTTAATATTTATCAAGAGGCATCAATCATCCAACAAATATTTTAAATATATCTTTAGAGTCGGTAATTCCAATTCTCAGCATTTATCCTAAGGGAAGAACCACAGATGTGTATAAAGATTTACTACAAGGATCTCCCTTGCAGCATACATATTAAACAATAGGAAACAAACTAAATGTTCATCAATAAGGGATGACTGGGTACATCCGTGTGATGGAATACCAACTAGTCCCCAAAAAAACCCCTCTTAAATAATATTTCAAAATTTGGAAAAAAAAAATTTGGGAAAACAATCATTCTAATGTTCTTATGCGAAATAATAGGTTACAAAACTTAATAGTAAAAAAAAAAAAAAGCTTTCATGGTGTCAATTTGTTAAAACATGTTCTTGAATGATACCAAAACGGTAACAATAGTTATCACTGGGTGGTAGGCGTATAGTGTTTTTTTTCTTTGTACTTTCCTTTCATCTCCAAAATTTTTGCAGTGAATGTGTATTATGTTTATAACAAGACACCATCGGAACACTGCAAAATCAAGGCACTCGTGTTTTCGAGCTGAACAGATGCCAAATGAATCAAATCTTTCTATGCTACCACTGGATTGCTCAGTGGCAAATGCCTGAGAGTTTGGAAAAGGAAAGAAGATGGACCAACATCAATAATAAAGCAGCCTTTCCCTAGAAGATAGTCATCGTGAAAGTAAAAGGCCGTATGAGAGTCAATGGCCTCCGATCTCATGGACCCAGGGACAGCCGGCCTCCTCTTGCCAGCTGGGGCCCAAGACCCGAGGCTCACAGAGGCCACAATGGGTTTCCACGCAGGTATCTTTCCCTGTTTGACAATATTTAGTGATTTCTCAGCATATTCCATATGAAGAATAAGCATAGTCAAGACCTCACTGAAAGTTATCTTAAGACCAATTAAAATCTAGCTGAGATAAAGACACTGCGTCTCCTGTCAGCAAATCTTGAGTGAGACTGAGACCATTTGCACAGGATTTGCACATCCTTCGCCCCATGTGACAAGTACAGTGCTCCTTGAATCAACGCCACTGAGCCCTAGAGCTCTGCTTCCATCTGGAATGTGGAAGGTAGCCTCTAGTCAAGGTAAATCTGATTTTCCCAAAGACCGTGAAGTTTGTCACCACCAGGGCGCTCACCATCTGCTGTGTCTCCTTGTTGCCTACAAATGTCAAGTCTAAGAACTCACACGTGACCTTGATACCCCCCTAGTCCATCAGCGCCGCTCAGGAGACCTCAGGAGACACCACCGTCGTAATAAAATTCCACGTTATTTTCTCTACTGGGTTTCCAAAAATGGTATTTTAGTTCCACACCCCCTCCCTGTTCTATATTCACGATGCAACAACTAAATTAGAACTAGCCTAAGAGGCTCCATGAGGAGTTAGAAAACCTGGGTTCTAACACAACTTTAGTCACTCTACCTCTTGGAACCTGTCTTACTATGTGTAAAAGGAGGTCACACAGGCACTGCTCAACTCACAGGGTAGTTACAAAGTTTCCATGGACAAATGGTTGTGAAAGTTCTTGGTAAGCAAGAGTCTTGCTACTCTGTGTGATCTGTGGACCAACTGTACTGGCTTCACCAACGAGCCTGTTAGAAAAGCAGAATCCCAAGTCCCACTCCAGAAACACTGAATCCGAATTTGCAATTGAACTAGGTCCCCAAGTTGTGTGCATGTGTGTGTGTGTGCGCGTGCACACACACACACACACACACACACACACACACAGAAGGACTGAGCTGGGTGTTACTTCTGAAAGCGGCATGTGATCTAGAGGACCCAGAGGACAGGATGAAAATGAAGTCCTATTCTTACCTGTCTATGGTTTTTCCTGATGCTATTAATGTCATGTGTACTTCTCATCCTTAGAATTTTATGTGTTCTAATGTTCTAATGTCTAAATACTGGAAAACAGTATTTCAGTAATTTCCTAACTAGAGGGCAGAAATTCTGTCTCCACGCTCATCTCTGAGTCACTTACAGTTTGCATTACATGGTCATGCATGTTTGTACTACGTTCCTTTTCAGTTAAAGATTCCTTACAGAAAACTTCAAGATACCTCCTTTAGAGTAGTTGAAGGATTGATTATTCATTTATGTTTGAACAAGTGAGCAAAATCACTTAGAAATCCTGTTCCCTTAAATTTCAGTCTATTCGTATTGTTGGAGGAACAGTCTTCTTTGTTCCTCTTGAGTCTTAAGTGGGAGGAGAAATACAAATTCATTGTTTCGAAAGTCGTTTTTAAATAGACTTTCTAGTCTAGGAACTTTCTAGAACATTCACCCATAGAAATATTTAAAATCATTGTTAGCTTCCGAATTTCGTCTGTAGAAGTCTAAGCTGGAAAGTGGTGGGCGTAAGAATTTCGTAGGAGAAAACAGGCATACTGCGAGCTTCCTCCCTCTCCCCTGGGCCTCCGGCTTGGGGGGTAGGGGGTCAAAGCAAACCCTGAGGCCGGGCATGTTGTCTTCCTCCCACTTGTGCCCTTCTCCTGCGCAAGGACCACACACCACACGGGCAGCCACCACCTCCTCATGCACACCTGGCTCCACATTACAGCCCCCCTCCCTCTGAACAAAGCTCCCCTCCCTCAGAGCTCTTCTCTTAGTGTGAGGATGGCAGAAGGGCAGTCTTGTCCAACCAAACTCACACCCTGAAAAACTGCAGGCTCAGTGAGTCTGTCCAGATGACTTTTGTAACCCTGGCCTCCAGCACGATACCTGGCACCATAGCTGCTGCCCAGAAAGTATCTATTGACTGTAGTCACCCATTAAAACGTTTTCTAAAGGCACAGTCACCATCCAGCTGGGGGACTGTTAGCTGCAAGGGAACATTCAGGCAGAGAAGGGGCTGGAAGCAGGAACGACCTGCTGGCCAGGCCACCCGGCCTGAAAACCCTGCCCCGAGGCTCCTCTACAGCAGTTGGGGCTTTTTTTGTATGTCTTTTGCTTTCTTCCAGAGCCTTTAAAAGCTCCAAGTTTCTTCACAACTCCCAAAGTGGGAGCAGTGGGGGATTCATTCATTCACTCCTTCAAATATTATGTATTTGCTGAGTTTCTAACATGTCAGGTGTCGTTCTAGCTTTGAGGAAACATCCAGGAACAAAACAAAGACCTTGCCCTCTCTGAGCTTATGGCTTAGTGGAGGAGACAAGTCTTTCATGCCAGGTTGCGATAGCTGCTAGGAGGAAATAAGGGAGCTAGTACCAGAGACGCTGCTTTGCACATCTGATGGGACAATTTACAGAGAACTAACGGAAGCAAGGCGGGGAGCCCTGTGAGCCCCTGGGGGCACGTTACCAGGCAAAGGGAACAGCGAGGGCAAAGGCCCTGAGATGGAAAGGAGTGGTAATCACCAACGGGGCTGCCTGATGAGCAGAACCGGTGACATAGCTATGGTTTTTAAGTAGCTCCCATTTTTTTGGGTAAATTTATTTATTTTTGGCTGCGTTGGGTATTTGTTGCAGCACACAGGCTTCTCATTGCGGTGGCTTCTCTTGTTGCAGAGCACGGGCTCTAGAGCGCAGGCTCTGTAGTTGTGGCGCACGGCCTTAGTTGCTCCACGGTCTGTGGGATCTTCCCGGACCAGGGCTCCAACCCACGTCCCCTGCGTTGGCTAGCTGATTCTTAACCACTGCACCACCAGGGAAGTCCCAGTAGCACCCATTTTTAAGAAGAGGGAATAGACCTTACGACTTCAACCTAAGCCAAACCTTCCATGTAACAAGAGCCCTGAGTCCTGGACTCCTTGAGTTCTGCTCATTGTGTCTAGCGCACAATGGCTCAATCTAGGAACCATCTAAAAACCTTGAGGATGAGAAGTGGCTGGGGAGGATGGCATAGATATAAAACCCACTGAGTAATCCAATTCGACCACCTCCAGAGAGGACATTTCCCTGAAAGAACTAAAGTAACAAACTTAACCCTCCTAAAGACTTCTACACTGAGAAACAGATCGGGGTTTCGTGGTAGAATGTTCAACTTCCTAGGAGAATGTGTTGTCTCTTTGATCCGCCTAATGAGAACGGTAAACCGTGGAATCAAAGGAGCTTCATGGGAAGTAGCTAGAAAGTCCCGAGTCTGGCTACGATACGGGCTACGCACTTACATACCCAAGGCTTCTGCGGGCCGCCGCCTGCGAGTCAGGGCTCTGGAAGCGGCTGCAGACGCGCGTCGTGAGCCACAGGTGTTCCCACCGCGAGGTGACACGAGACGCGGTTCCCTCCGCGCCCAACGCAGAGGCCACAGCCCTCAACCCACCTGCTGCTGTCGCCACGCAGGTCTGCAGACGTAAGCCGTCGCTTAAGTGCACAGGAAAGGGCAGGCATGCGCACATGCCCGCACGCATACGCAAGGCACGCACGCATACGCAAGGCACGCACTCGCACGTACACGCACTCGCACGCACGCACGCACCCGCCCCCCCCCCCCCCCGCCCACACACTCTGCTCCCAGGTAACGTCTTACAGCGCAAAATCCTAATATCTTGTATCTCAGTTATAAGCATCCCCGTTTTTGGAATTGTCCCTCATTTACACCAAGGAGATGATTGGGTTAGTGCAGATACTATACAGAAGGTTATTTATTGAAACTGAGTTTATAAGGGCGAAAACTGGAAAGAACCTGAATAATGAGAATCGTAAACCACTAAACTTCCAGCAATAGTGTTGGTTATATCTGCATAGAGCACCCATTACAAAGGATGTTGTTAGCAAATACTGTATACTTCTGAGAAGAAAGAAGTCTAAACTGACGGTGATCAGGATATTAATAGCAGTGAGATGGTGAACTCTGCTTTTTTTCTGTGCCAGCTGAAATTTTTACAAATCATATGCTTTTTATGAGAAAAAAAAGTTATACACTTTTGGAAACACAGGTACTGAGAGATGGAAGAGAAGAAATTACTACTAACCACCTTCTTCTCCATTCCTCACTCGCCAGATTATAAACTGCGAACCCCCAAAAGCCAATGTATCTTTGCTATACTCAGTGGAAACTCCCACATGGGAGAAGCCCCAGAGGACAACAGTGCTCCCCTGCTGCCTGTAGAACTTAACCCCTACTCCCTCCATGACATTTGGGGTCCTCCATGATCTGTCCCATTTTCACCACCCTTGAGTTTGACCTTGCTCAGCCTGGCCTGTCCTTCTAACCCCCTTGCGAAGTATGTGGCCCCTGGGGCCCCCTCTAAAAGCCCATCCTTTGTTAGTGGGCCCTCAGGACTCTCAGTGTCAGATTCTGCCATGCAGTCCAGCTTGTTATGACCTTGCCTATCTCCACAAATAACGTCATGTAGATGCCATGTGGGCTGGATCCTGGGAAAGATTCTGGGCAGAAGGAATGACAGTGGCAGAAACAAGGAGGAATGTGCACAGCTGGTCTTAGACGCAGTGCAAGCCTCCAGCATAGATCAAGGAGTGGCAAGAAAAGCCATACACAATTGTTGGAAATGTTTCAATATTTTCTCTCTTCCTTAAGATAAACCTGTTGCTCAGCTCCAATTACTACAAACATCGTCTTTCCCAAATCACACTTTCCAGGGAGGTCTCCTCTGATCTCCCTGTTTGAAAACTGACACCTACCCCTCCATCCCTCACCAGGGTCCTGAGCACATTCTCTCTCTTTTCTATTTATTCCACAGTGTGATAATTTACTTGTGTCTGTTTACTTCTGCCAGAATGTAAACTCCACGCTTTGTGTGTTCTGTTTCCCAAGAGTCCAGAGCGCAGTAAGCGTCCAGTATGTTGGAGGAATGAATAACTTACTTAGGTGCCATGTCCAACTGTACTGCGCTTCTCAAGATCCCCCACGGAATAGCTTTTAGAGGAAATGATTTTGCTGGAGACTCTCATACTGAAAAAGGTGGGGAGAAACAGGAAACAAGACTGGCGAGCGACAACTTCCAATTGTTGAGAAACGTGGCCTTTTCATTCACTCGGCTGTCTAAGGATGCAGAAACTCTGCCCACTTGATGCCCGGCTGGGCACCAGGGTAATCCAGTGCTCAGACATTTCATTTGTGAGGATTTAAGTCTCCATCAGCAGGAGGAAGATGAGGACAAAAACAGAACTGGAAGAGGCAAGAGTTAATGTGCAGTACTCAGCTCTGTGCTATTTGGCCATAAAAACATACTGATAAACCAGTGGTAACTGTATCCTAATCCAGTATTTGCTGCACTTTAATAAGAACTTTTACCCATCCCTGTGCCACTTCCCTCCTATCACCTCTGATTCTTGCTCTAAATTTCAAATCCTTAAGGTGCTCATCAACTTCACTACAAAAAGTTGGTAGTGAGCCAGAAAGATCTGTGGGGCAGGAGACCAAGAATGGAAAGACGAGAGAAAGGGCTAGTACAAGGTTTTACACGGTACTCAGACCAAATTGATATTTTTTTGATCAGAATTTAGGACATGGAAGATGGAATTCTAGGTCAGCAGCTGACGGCAATTTTTTAGAGGAAATGGCAACCACTGAATTAACTCTACTTCTTAATCTCAATTTAACCACATTAATCTAAATAATCTAGGGGCAGGGAGAAACAACAATTTGCTACAATGACTTCCTGGAAGGATGTTATAAAACAAGCAAACAAGAACTGCTTATGGTGGTAGATGTGAAAAGCCACGCTCCAACACCTGCCTCAGGCCTCCTAAAATCCTGCCATGGCCTTCAGCCCCGACACCAGGGGGAGTCCTGCTGAATCAGGGCCAACAAGAACCAGGGGAGGTCCCAAACGAGATCCACGAACCACCCATTCACCTGTCTTTAGCCTGGTACTTAGAATAATCCCTCCCTTTTTAAAGTGGGAAGACTAGCCTAAAATGATGTGAATATTTTAACATTTGCTAGCAGATTCTGCAAATGGGGCTCTGAAAATTGCATAACTCATTCTGTGATGTGGTTTTCTAAGGTCAAAATGGGGCCTGGAGAAGCCTCTGAGAGCAACTCAAGAGCTAAAAAAGTCTTAATTCCTAAGGGAAAGTTCCTGCGGTATTATTTGACTAAAACTGTTACTTGGTTTGGAGCAAGACTCAAAGGCCCATAATAAGAGACGTGTTTTTTCTCTTCAGAATACAAAACTGCAGATCTACCAAAATTTTGGGTCATATTTGAGGTGAAATGGTTTCAAT
The DNA here is from genome assembly GCF_008692025.1 of Phocoena sinus. NCBI lineage: Eukaryota > Metazoa > Chordata > Mammalia > Artiodactyla > Phocoenidae > Phocoena > Phocoena sinus. Next base: position 107,725,111 of record NC_045768.1, read on the forward strand.
CAATTATCCTTTCTCTGCTACAAAATTAAGAATGCTCAAAATATTTAATCCAAAATTTTAATGGAAAAGTAGTGCCTTCCAGTATTGAGAAATTTAAAACTCTTCTTGTTTTCCACCCTTGGGAACGGACGTACAGCACATAGCAAATGAAGTCCAAAATATCTCTCAAACCAACTTCATCTTATTTAGTAATTTCATTCTTGCTTTCAAGTTCCAGTGAATACAGAAAGCAGGTGTCTGCCTCACTCATCATAGCCCTGGGTTTAATAACTCGAAGTTGGGTCTCCTAAGAAAAAGTCTCTAAGGAAAACACTTAATGTAGAATATGACAAGCTTTCCCTGATGAGCAATTCAATGAGAATTTTGCAACATCCCTGGAGATAAAGGGAGGTACTTTGGAGTATTGTAAACCATGACTAGAGATCACTGACTTCCTCCGAACTTGCCTACAAGCACCTGTTCAGGAAGGATACCGACCTTCATCTTAAAGCTGCCAAAGGAAGAAATCTCAGTATCTTTCTTGGAAATTCACTCTTTGACACCCATTTTATATATATATATATGTCACTTACACGAGTGGCTAGCACATAAGTAGACGAGACATAAAAAATGGTATTGTGTGGCTTATACTTTTCTGAAAAATGCCCTTCCGGTGGGGGAAAATGAAGGTGGTCACCCTACGGCCCAAACACATCTCGGAGTCATCCTTAGTTTCTCCTTCTTCGGGATTCTTTTCTCCGGTTCTTTTAAAACTAATAAAAGTAGTCGTCACACAAGACTATTCAATCTTGAACTTTAATATTAGAGATAAGCAGAAATAAAAATGTTATAACCACTGCAGAGTTCCTGGTCATATTAGTGTAGAATTTCCTGCACGTTGATGACTATTTCACAGGTTGAAAAATCACCTGCAAAGTAGTAAAAATGGTTTCCTCAAAGTTCATATTGTAGCAGATCTTTGCGTTATCAGTTCATTTTCACACAAAACTACTGGCAATCTGTCTGAGAGATTTCCAGACAACCACTGGTTGAAACAGGATACCAGCTATCCTTTAAACTGCTGCCTATAATAAGGTTATGACAAGGACTCCCATGACACAGCAGTGCTGAAGTAATTATCTACACCTTCCCAAACTGTTCTCTGGCACCCTAATCAGTGTCCTATGAGTTATGGGTTGTGGGATAAACAACTGGGACCTTAATACGCTAATATTGCACAGAATATTGGAATTAACATTCCAAGCAGCAGCTCCCAGCCTTCCGATTTCACAGGCCAATACAAAAATTTTTTAATATCTTTAGAGAACTAACTTGGGATGGCAAGCTTTTCATTTTTACCAAATAAGGGCATACAGTAGACAGGAGGACGTAAAAGTTTAAAGGACATTTTTTTTTTTAACTGAAAAAATATTTTGAAGTCCTTACACTGTCTTTGCTTTTTTTTTTCCTATTTTGCCTCAGATCAATACCCTTCCTCTGCTGCTCATTCAGGAACTGTGAGGATTGACTTCTAGTACCAAGTTTGACCTTGCATTCAGGGTCCACGGGTCACAGCTTCCACACACTGACCCACACCACTGCTAATTCCAGATGGGGATCTTTCTTTTCCCTTCAAACTACAAATCCCACCTCCACCCCATTCCTACTGACTTACTACTGCTGTTAACTTGGACAGAAAACGGTCACAAACCACCTATTCAGACCATCACATTTACAGATCTTTTTGTTCATTTCCTTTCCTTTAACTCACATATTTTATTTAACAAAAGTATCATTACTAACAGCTCCTTCAGAGTACAAAGCTACTTTATTTGGACAAAGTTTGCTGCACACACAGAAATACTTGATATGCATTTCCAGCCAGCCCAATCCCAAGCATTTGGTAATTACAGCCAAAAGTTTGGAAACTCTTACTGGAGACATGGACCCTGTTTACAATATTTTTATTTTATGTGGTATGTGCGGAAAACAAACACACAAGAGCAGCTTCTAAGGATATTTGTACATTCCGTGAGAAGTAAACATAGTATTGTATGCTGTAGAAGTTTACTCAAAAAAATAATTTCAAACTCTTAGGCTTTAAATAATGAGACTGTTTTAAGTTTAATTTTATTACAGCAAGAGTCAGAATATTATATACAGTATATACTCCTTTACACAAAACACATTTGCACGTGTTTCTGAAAGCTACTTGTAAGAAAAAAATGTTTAGAGTACTATCACATTTGGAAAATGTCAGGATAATTTGGTAATATTTTCTAAGGGTTATGTTACTTTGTGTATTTCTTAAAGTAAGACATACCTGGATGGTCAATGTGGGTTCATGTAGGTTAACCTCAAATCTGGCATGTTTTTGGACAAATCTTGCTTTCAAAATCTTACTGATGTGATCATTTTCTCTGCACACGATTTGTTTTACTAGCATCTGGGGGAAAACATATGGATCTCTCCAACTATCTCATTAACTCATGACTCCAGGACCTAGGCAAGCTCACAGAGAAGTCAGTTCTGGCTCGTCCTGTGCCTGAGGCAGGGTGAGGGTTCACTCCTGGCCTCAAGAGGCCTGGGTGGCGAGGGAAAGAGTGGACAGTCACACCCAGCTGAGCATCAGAACAGAGCAGACGGCCAATGGAGACACCTGTCAACACCACAGCTAAAAAGCTCTATTTTAAATACAATACTATGAACTTTATAGGCAAACCTTAGAGAGCCAAGATTGCTAAGTCTGGATCTATTCTATTTCCCCGCAGGCAGGGAGGGAGATGGAAATGCAAGGACACAAGTAGACTCCTTCAGAGGAAAGCAATGGAAACCTCCCATCACAGGCAGAACGAAACAGGACAAGAGGGAAGAAGCCTGGACAGTGCTGTTATAATTCTATCCTGACCTAAGACAAAGGGGCTAAAATTGGGCAACATTTAGAACAGCTGAAAAGGAAATGGAGAAGTGGGATAGATTTAACAGATTCTGATCAATTTTGGAATCCTATATGCTCAACGTTTTCCCCACATTTAGGTCAACAGTACAGAAAAAAAAGAAGGACAGAGAACAAGCATCTGGGCACAGATGAACTCAGGCTCCTCTCTCAGGGCAGGTGAAATTGGGAGGCACATGTTGTAGAAGTCCAAACACTATATTCCAAAAGGAACACAGAAACACCTTTGGATCGGAACACATGACGTCTAACTTTAGTTAAGCTGAAGGACCCAGGCTCCCTCCACCAGTGTGAACGATCAAGAGCCGACTGTACTGACGGCAGTGTTTTAGAGGCTAGAGTTGTGTTTTTCTTACATTCAAGATACATGTTTTCTGTCTACAGGTCCAATTCATAAAAGACACTCAAACTACATTTCACGTACAAAAGCGGTGAAGTCTACGATGTTTCCAGAGTGTGCTGTGCTGTAATCTGATGATGATCTTCCATCTTTCTTCTCGGTCCCAAAGTTACTTCCTTCAGATTTCTTGATTTTTCAAGGATGACCTTCTCAGTGAAGCTGTATTTGGCAGAAAAGTCCCAATGAATGCCGTAACAAGCAGTTGATCTGAGATTCCGAAATGGAGATTAGAGCCACTCAAATGGAATTTTTTGTCAAAACACGTTTCTAATAAGATAAATCAAAGCATCCCTTCTGTGTCAAAATATGAACTGAAGGCAGTTTTCTCTAAAGTTACAAAGAGATTAATAAAATTCAGAAATAATCATACACGCAGGAAACTTGAAAGGAATAAAGAACAAAATATCTAGGAATCTCAACAATTTTCCTGAAAATGTGCTACAAATTTCAGAGTCACAAAATAACAGAATCCCAAATTTCCAGTCATTATGTTAATTTGAAGTACACATTTCACACCATGAATGTAATATCCTAAAACATGAGAAAAAAAGTTACATTTAGGTAGAACACCTTTATAATGATTAAAAATTTTAGGAGAAATACGCTCATTTTTTAAAAACAAAACATTAATATTCAACTGACTATGAAATAAATGCCCCTAAACCAGCAGGAGGTAGGTACTACCTAGGAGGGCTGTCCCATGCCTCAGGCCCTATTCTTACCATTTGCACCTTTGGGGCAGCCCTTTGCAGAGTTTTTGCTCCATGACATCACAAAGCTCTGGACTGTGGCTTCAGTTCAGTGGGTAAGGCAGTAAGCATCCTTCAGGATCTGGCGCTCCATTCAAAGGTGACAGAGAACTACAGACGGAGAGTGACAACAAAGCTGGAGCAAGGTCAGAAGTAAAATGAAGATGGTCTTTTAGATCAGGGCTTCCTGAATGACAACCAAGGGCCGTCCCTCCACCCTCAGAAATTGAAGTTTTGTTAGGGAAACGATCCATAGCTTTCTGCCGGTTTTCAAAATGGGGTTTAAAACTTCCAAAATACAAATAGCCATCGTTCGCGGCTCACTCTCTCTGTGTGCCTGTGTACTGACTGTACCCAAAGATCTAATGATCCCTGGGTAACTGAGTCAATTTCTGAATCCTCACAGCGATGTGCAAAGCCGTGAAGTGCAGTGATCCAAGAAGGTACAGACCTTCCCATGAGACATACACACTAGAAATGCGATTGTAGTACAACTTTAAACAAATTTAGGTTTTATTTAGAAGTTTCTAGAAAGCAACCATCAAATTCTGATTATATTCATGCCATCAATTCTCTACTATGTTCAGTATTCTGCATTATTTTCTAAAGTTATACAGCAGGGACGAAAGACCCATTTTTAAAATATTTTCTCTAATATTTAAGATATTTATTTTGAATTAAGCTTATCTTTGAGCTACATGCCCATTCATAAGATACCAGAATAAAATCAAACTCACTGTTAGTAAATGCACTGATATTTCCCAAGATCACCTGCCACTATCCTTAAAATACTGTGGCATGCCAGTGTGAAGTACCCAAATTAAATCGGAACGCCTCCTGTCCAAGGGATTTCACACGCTACCTCATAACCTCCAGGAAACGAATTTCCTGCCCTTAGTGCACCTTCGCTTAGTTATATAAGAGCTTACCACCCCACCCCCATACCCACGATCATTTTTATTCTTAGGCTCTTAAGTTTTCCCCTCTCCTGGGTCTCTTTCATTTGTACTCACAGTGTTCACAGAATCTAAGAAGGTCTTTAAAATATTTATTCCAGTAGGAACCAAGTTTTTTCCTGCCTAATTCCTTTAGGGTATATCAAATGCCTAGGCCCGGTCAATATTGTGGCTAGAATTGGCTAAGAGGAAACACCTCTATTGACAAAAGTATCACAGAAAGAGAGGGTTTTTTTTGTTTTGTTGGTTTTTTTTTTTTGCGGTACATGGGCCTCTCACTGCTGTGGCCTCTCCCGTTGCGGAGCGCAGACTCCGGACGCGCAGGCCCAGCGGCCATGGCTCACGGGCCCAGCCGCTCCGGGCCATGTGGGATCTTCCCGGACCGGGGCACGTACCTGTGTCCCCTGCATCGGCAGGCGGACTCTCAACCACTGCGCCACCAGGGAAGCCCCACAGAAAGAGTTTTTTAAAAGCCAGTTGTAATGGGAAAGCAGCTAAATAGGCAACACATTTAGATTAAAATATAACTTGATTTTTAAAAATCTATCTGATGTTTTCATTGTGCCATTAAATATATATCAGCCAATTCCTCTTTAACCAAGCAAAGCAAGGGAGGAGGGGGGAGGGTGCGGTTACAGTGTAGTTTATTTAGCTTCTAAACGCCTTCTAGTAGAAATGTTATGAAAACTTCTGTTCTACACCAATTTCTGTATTACTGGATAATCTACCAATAATAAAGCTTGCAATAAACAAATAATTAACATCCTACTGAGCTACCACTCAATCTCTATAGTTACCTGAATTCTACTTATCCTTTCCCTTTAATCCTTTTTCCAAGTTGCTCTGAACACGGTCTTAAAAAAAAAAAAATCAATCTTTCTCCAGCTCTGGTCAAAAGGATAGGGAGGCAATCATATTTGACCATCAAAATAACTACCCACCCAGAATGTTCCTCAAGTTCCTAATCCCAGCAGGAACAGGCCAGAGAAGATAACCACCAATAATGGAACTCCAGTCACCCAAGCACTGATTCTCCTATCAAATACATCTCCACCCATTTCTAGGGTCAAGAATGACCTAGTTCACATTCTGGGTCTACAAGAAAGTAGCCTATAGTTTTAGAACAGTGTACATAGAATATAGGAAACTTTCAATTTTTTAAGGGAAATAGTCCTTCTTGGAAAGTCAGGTTTTGTTCCTTCTCCTCTTCATTCACACAGTCTGCCTCTTGGTATTTTCCTCTCCAAATTTATTCACTCAACAAGAGGGGGAGAGGAGGAGGTGAAACTGAGCAGCTCCTTTCCCTCCTCATTGGCACTTCCGTCCCACATAATAATATCTAACTTGAAAACTGGCAGCATTTTGCCACAAAGGTATTTGGATATATTGGATAGAATTTGCATATTCTGATATAGACCATGTTGAGGCCATTTCCAGGTTGAAGTTTTGTAATTACTACCTTTAGGACTGTCACCTGATGATTTTTTTTTAATTAATAAAAAAATAATGGAACGCTTCACAAATTTGCATGTCATCCTTGCACAGGGGCCATGCTAATCTTCTCTGTATCGTTCGAATCTTAGTATATGTGCTGCCGAAGCGAGCACTCACCTGATGATTATTTTATCCTCTCTCCTCCTGATCAAGAATTACCTCTGATCTAAGTAAGCTACACTACAAGGTAGGCAGGCAAAGAAGCTGACCAAACTGGCATGGGAGGATTACATAAAATGCCTGGAAAAATATGAGGTCCATGAGAGCCCCCAAATCTTCAAAAGATAACTGTCTCCAGAGTATGACACTAATAATGATAGCTGAGAATTTGAGACATGCATGCTAACTTAGAAATACAAAATTATAATGCCTATTCTTTTATATACTTTTTATTAAATCTATTGGTTCACCTAGAAAGTCATTATATATACAAAAACAACGATTTCCAGAGTTCCTAAATATTTCCAACATATTCAACTTAGGGATCCAAGATTCTGAACATGCCATCACCAAAAAAAATTGCAAACCTAAAAAACAAAAAGGAAAAAAAATTAAACAATGTCAAAAGGAAAAGACTTTCTTAGAAAAGGTCAATATTTACTTTTATAATTTTCAAAACATTTTAAAGTTAATTTTTTTTCTCATTTACAGTTATATGCTTGTGAGTCTAATATTAAAGTTTTCCTTAATAACAAGGAAGTTTACTTATAACAAAATAAATATTAAACTATACTCATATACATTACCTATTTAAATATTTACTGGGTCAAAATATCTTCATATTTACAGCTTCAGGCTTTAAAGTGGTATTAGATTTGTCTTTATTTTCTTTGAAAAGCTACCATTAAGGTAACAGACATTCAGATGCATAAATGAAATTACTGATTTCATTCTTATGTAACTCATACCTTTAGAAACTATGTTTTAGCCAGTTAGTAGTGGTGAAAGTCTTTGTGCTTCTATTTCATTAACTTTTAGCACATGAAATAAGAAAGATGACCTTCAAAGTTCTTGTAAGCTCAAAAAGGGTCAATCTAGATAGGCTTTATTTGAAAAAGAAAAACAATTTTGTTTGGGAAAATACAAGAAATGAGAATTTCTAAAAATAAAAATAATCAGTAATTCTCATTAAAACATTAATACACAAAAATAACCTATATGAACAATTCTTCTAACTACAGGCTTAAAAACCATGCTATTTAGACCAGCCTATTTAATTTTTCCATAGAAAATCAGGAGTTCAGAGTTCACATTTCCAAAAGAAGAGTAAAACAACAAATTAAGAGATAAGATAAAACAAGGAAACAACCTATTGTACATTGCTTTTCTTTAGAACAAGGCTAGTCTGAATTATCTAAGTATAAATTGAGGTCACAGATATACAGTCATTGCACTCCAGTCAACCAAAACAGTGCCTGGATTTACGTAACATGTGAATAAGTCTATTATCACAGAAAGTCACATACATGAATAAGAAGAATATATTTTATAAATTTTAAGTCACTCTCAACATCTGAGAAAATACTGTCAGTAAAATACTATTTGTAATACTGTTTTTAAGAAAACACTGTTTGTAAGGAAATGAGGTGATGTTTAGAACTATATTACAACTGAGCCTCTAGAAGAGAACATGAAAATAAGCATGACTTAAAAAAATAATAATAATTCTTATTGTTGTCAGTTCCTTAGAATTTGCCCTCTGCGTTACTCTCCGGAATAGGATGACAATTTCATTTTCTCAGCACCTCATCAATTAAACAAACTGATGCATAATTTAGACTAAATATAAGTACATTTATAATATTATTTTTGCTATTAATGCTGTTACATGTAGTACAGGAAATGAAATAATATGAAGAGCCACTTCTTCTGAAAAAGTGGCTTAGTATAAAATTCGAACTTGAGCAAAGAATCTACTGAAATTCTATTCTGGGGGGGTGGAGGGATAGTGATTGTCTCATCAGCATGGCTATATCAACACATTTAACAGGACATGGTCCGTTGGAATAAACTTAATAAAGAGAGCCACTACACTCCCTGAAAAATGTTTCACTATAATAGAGTGCTGTTATCTTCAACTATAAAATATATTTTGAACTAAGATACATGTAATAATTAGAGCAGAGTTTAACTGATACAACTAACATTCTAAATGGGCACTTTACCTTTTAAAAAGTAAAAAGCAAAAAACACACACATACATAAAACATCAAAATTCTTTATGACAGAAAAGCAAAGCTGTGGCAAGAATCCTTACTTCCTACTCTGAAAACCTTATGAAGCCCGCAGTCCCTGTTAAGAGCAAGCTGTATTGGTTTTCAAAGGAAAAACATTATTTCAATCTGCAAATACCTTAATGGGCTCAAGTGCTTTCGTATAATAAATATTTTGTTGTTACTTAAGTACCTCACAAGAGCTCATTTCTTTTTAAAGTTATGTTTAAACAACTCTAAAAGGTTTAATTAATATGTAGTTTTATATAATTAATCCTTTTGTTATTAAACACTTGAACCAGTTTAGTTAGAATGGCAGCATGTTGTTTAATACCTTTTGTTCACAACTTAAAATTTTAAGCTTAAAAAGAAAGGAATTGGGGTAGGAGAGGAGACATGGAAAAACATGAAGGCCTCTCTTTGTCTCAGGCTTTGCCATTACCATTCTGTCTGCAGTGGTTTCAGGACGAGGCGATCGCACACCTTCTAGCCAGAAATCAGATGGCCTCAAAACAACCTCATTTCAGTCTTAGGCCTCATGTCTTTCGCTTAGAGCTAAAAATAAAAATACATGTGAATGAACAAATGGTCATGAAATGAAACCTTGAACATGACACTAAAATGTAAAATATTAGAAGGCATTATTAATCTCAGAAAAATGAAAACGTACACATTTCCATCCAGAGTACCACAACCTTATTTAGAAAGTGTGCTCTTCTTACCCTGTCAGCTTGCTGGGTGTAACAATAATGACAATTTAATTCCAAGGTGGTTCAACAAAGCAAGAGTAATATTTTATTCATCTCCTGAGATTATGAAACATTTATTTATTTCTTACAGAGTTAAATATAGCAATATCATTAACGAAGCTAATGATGTTAGACAGCAACTTAGCACTTCTTTACGCACATAAACCAAGGCAAGAAAGTAAAGTGTAACGCTGAACCAGAACAATGATCTGGCCCTAAGAAACACATTTTTGTGTATTTAGAACTCCTAGTCCAACAGTAATGCTAGTAGTAAGCGAAAATTAACCTGTTTCTACAAAGTGAGCGTTCACTCATTGCACAAATATTGAATGTTTCGAAGCACTGGAAGTCAAATGCTGAATATGAAAGATGGTTCCAAACCTCAGCGAGTGGGGTCCTAGCCTTTTATTTCCTAACTTTTTGTCTCCGGTCTCGGCTATAATGCTAAGGGGACAGAAAATAAGGATTGCTGTTTCCATGAGAGGAGGACATCGGTATGTATCACACGACAGCTGAATGAGACTGCAGGACTGGAAACAAAACCCACTCAGAAGCCCCACGCTCATGCTGCGAGTGAACGCCAGTCACCAGTTGGTCTCTTTCCACGTGAAGCTTGTGTTTTCAAAACCCTGCATCAATCCTGAAAATTAATTATCCTTCATTTGGAGAGCACTGGTGGTTTCAACCCCAAGTATAAACATCTCAGACTATTTTGTAAGGTTATGTCAGCCAGGAAACTAAAATCACTTAATAGAAGAGTATTTCATTCACCTGAAGCCACAATTTAAAATCAGAAATTCTGCTGCCAAAGCTACTTAAGGAGTTGGCCTTAACTATAGTGTAATGAAGACAAATATCTCATAAATTTTTTATACCTTTCATACATATCCATTAAATTAAATGAAATACATAAATTACCATTAGAGTCTATACTAACATTGTTCAATGTTTTTCATTTCTCTGCTTGATCTATACCAATGAAATTCTTTGTGTAGGAATATGGTACATTACCAAAAAATATCAAAATATATACACATGATTCAATTTAAGCTCTATGTTTGTCTTAAATCAAGGGTCTATAAACACGTCTGAGTTAGCTTATCTTCCTTCATTTTTCATGTGAATTCCAACTAAATTTAGTATCTGGACAACTGGTACAAAGTTAAATGGTTTGACTCTGAAGTTTCTAGGTCTCAGAACCACACTTTAGAGGAATAAACTGTAATTTACACTTAAGTATTTAGAATAAAGAAGAAAAGAACTGTTTTGAGTCATATCTAGGTTTAGGCTAAGGCTTGCCTCAAGTGAAAATATTAAAAACAAAACCAATGAGCTCTGAAGTTCATTTCCCACTGATGTTCATAAGATGATTCTATAAGTTTTATATTGTGATGCATTCACATCTTCATCAAGGAAAACTGCATGCTGGTCTGATCTGTAAACAGTCAATGTATCATGTATGTCACAGATCCCTGCTTTTTTCAGCTGCAATAAATTTCAAAGAAGACATAAATAATTGATAGATACGCTTTTGCTATAAACCTTAAACATTCACTTATCTGTAAATTCCAAATCTGTGTCTTACATCAACAAAGAGAACCCACAGTTCTTCTCAATTCATATTTGCTAGCATTCTTTGGCAAAAAACGAAAAGTAGCTGCCTCTCCAAAACTCAGGTCTTTCCCTTAAGTAACTTTTATCCTCACCCATACTATGTTCACAGTTTCATTTCCCCCCTTTGCTTCAATCACAGTATGTTTTGTTATACAAGTTACAGTTCTATCATATTACCTGAACCAATCCATCCAACCCAGAGAATGCAACAACAACAAATATTTGACCCTATTCTTTGAATTCCACAATTTTCACTACTCTCACTTTGCTCAAGACCTTTAATGATAAAGTAGTGAGATTTTAATACTCAGAAGACATGCTTTATAGCTTATTAAGGCAAGTAATTTTATACTCAGTCTTGTTATATTAATCATAAAACTCCATTTGTCACTTCAAGACTGATAAATTGAGGTCTCCCATTTAATAAAATCATTGAGTGCCAGTAAGTTAATTATAAATTTCAACAGGGCTTCCCTGGTGTGGCACAGTGGTTAAGAATCCACCTGCCAATGCAGGGGACACAGGTTCGAACCCTGGTTCAGGAAGATCCCACATGCATGGAGCAACTAAGCCCATGCGCCACAACTACTGAAGCCTGCGCGCCTAGAGCCCATGCTCCGCAGCAAGAGAAGCCACTGCAGTGAGAAGCCTGCGCACCACAACGAAGAGCAGACCCCGCTCGCCACAACTAGGGAAAGCCCGCACACAGCAACAAAGACCCAATGCAGCCAAAATAAATAAATTTTATATATATATATATATATATATTTTTTTTTTTTTTTTTTTTGCGGTACGCGGTCCTCTCACTGCTGTGGCCTCTCCCGCTGCGGAGCACAGGCTCCAGACGCGCAGGCTCAGCGGCCATGGCTCACGGGCCCAGCCGCTCTGCAGCATGTGGGATCTTCTCGGACCAGGGCACGAACCCGTGTCCCCTGCATTGGCAGGCGGACTCTCAACCACTGCGGCACCAGGGAAGTCCATAAATTTATTTAAAAAAAAATAAATTTCAACAAATCATAGAATCAAACTTCTTTAAAAACAATGCCTATCTGTTCAAGAGCATCCAATGTAAAATACATTCTCATGAAAATCAGTCCCTTAGTTTAGATGTTACTATAAATACATTTATCAGTCAGAAAATCTCAAATTCAAGGATTCTATAGGAAGAAGGGAAAATGCTCCAAAAAATGACATTGAGACAATTCTAGCAATTTGGAAAACTTAAGGCCGAATCTTTAACTTCGTTCCTTAAGCCAAAACAAATTCTGGGTATACCACATTTAAAGTTAAAACATGAGACTATAAAAATACTTTAAAAATTTTTTAAATAAATTTTGAAACACAGGAAGGACTTTAATTATGATTAAAAAAAACTAGAAGTCAAAAAGAAGTTACAATTGATTTTACAAAAGACAAACCAAACAAAAAATCAATTAAAAACAAACAATAAACCAAGGTAAATATTTGCATCAAATATTAATATCCACAGTTTTTACAAATTGCTAAGAAAAAGACAATCCACTGGAAAATGGGCAATGATTATAGACAATTCACTGAGAAATAAAAATGATCTGTACACATATGAAAATACCTTCAAATTCACTCAAAACTTAAGAAATGCAAATTAAAACATACTAACAGATGAAGAATGATTATCAAGAATCTGGGGGATGCAGTGCTCAAATCTACCACTGGGAGAGGTGTAAACTGGTGCTAAATTTTTGTAGAACAATGGCAATATCTATAGAAGTGTAGAAACCCACATGCTTTTAACCCACAAATTTGACTTCTGGGACTAGGATCCTTTATACTTCTTCTTTCATGTAAGCAAAATTATTTGTACATGGAGACTATTTATAATGACAATACTACACCATTAATATTAATATACAAAAAATGAAAGAAAAAATCTGGAAAACAATCCTAACATCGGTCAAAAGGAAGCTGTTTCAAAAAAATTATGTGTCATCTCATATAGCTGTGGGGAGGTGTCCTAGATATACAGGCTTCACCCACTATCTATCTGAAAGGACAGCGTTCCTATGAAACCCTTCATAAGCCAAAATGGCATAAAGCAAGGAAGCAATCTTGCTAACGGATGCACAAAATAAATCAAGATAAAGCACAGATGCTCATACATTTCAAAGCTATGGTGGCTGCATGCCGAGATGCTGAGTGCGGTTCCTGGGGAAGGAGCTCAGTGGGGCCGCTTTACCTGCTTTGGGTGTGCACTGCCTCTGTCACAGCTAGTTGGAAAACAGACACTGAACCCTATTTTGCTTTTTGTCTTTTTTCATAAAAGCAAAAATCCTCCTCAGAATTCTTCTGGTTAGTGAAAACAGGCACTAAAGTAGGACTTTCTTAAAAACGAAGTGGCATAAAGCGAACTTTTGAAAACTGGGGAATACCTGTATTACTAAGTGCATAAATGACATTGCTGAACAGAAATATATGTTCATTTCAAAAATAATTTTTAAAAGGTGTGCAGTATGAGTAAGAAAGGGAAAAACACGAAAATTATGAAAAGCTATCTAAGAAACTCTTAAAACATATAAGAATGCGGAGAAGGACTGTCTACTTATAAAGTAATTTTTGTTATATATGTAATAATTACAATTAAAATGTTTTTCAAGGATGCTTTCCTATTTCAGCATTTCAAGACTATGGATTGATTTCTCAAAATGGAAAAGAATTTATAGCTTTGAGTCACGTCTTGAGAGCCACCCTGTGAATGTGAGAATTGTTGAGGACCACAGAGGCACTCAGCTGTCACTCCTGATATAAACTATCAACATGGTCCTGGGCACTGTGCTTCTTGAAGCTGGCCATCGCTTGCTTCTTCTAATGTTCTTAAATCTGCACACCACATTCTGGCAGGCAAAGTCCACTTTCACTCCTGACTCCTATATAGCAGGGGCAGGTTGCAAGGATTTGAGTTTACTTTTAAGGATCTAATGGGCTATCCAATAGCTCAGTGTGCGTGTGCCTCAAAGTCAGTTATTGATTGTCTACCATACCCTCCATCCGAGAGCCGGCGCCAGTCCAGTAAAAGTGTGTTGTTGCTTTGGACTTCTCCAGTGATCTTAGACTCCAAACCCAGCTCCTTCAAAATTACAGTTTTGGGACTTTGCTGGTAGCGCAGTGCTTAAGAATCTGCCTGCCAGTGCAGGGGACACGGGTTCGAGCCCTGGTCCGGGAAGACCCCACATGCCGCGGAGCAACTAAGCCCGTGCGCCACAACTACTGAGCCTGCGCTCTAGAGCCCCGAGCCGCCGCTACTGAGCCCGTGTGCCACAACTACCGAAGCCCACACGCCTAGAGCCCATGCTCTGCAACATTCGAGAAGCCACTGCAATGAGAAGCCCACGCACCGCAACAAAGAGTAGCCCCGGCTCGCCGCAACTAGAGAAGGCCCACGCGCAGCAATGAAGACCCAATGCAGCCAATAATCAAATATTTTTTTTTAATTACAGTCTTGCTATATTATGTGATACCCACTATTATAAACAATACATGAAACTGGTCAGGCTTCCCAGTAAAACATCACTGAAGAAAATCAGCCTCCTAGGTAGGAGAAACAAACAATGCTAAAAAAACTATTTGTCCATTTAAAAATGGTCTTAACTCTATAATCATTTTCACAATTTGTTCCAAATCAGCACTAACCAGAGGCAGAATCCCTGAATTATTCAGCAGGTCAAGGAGGCGCGTCTACCCTGGCACGACTAGATGCTGGCACCTGCAGGAGCCCTCCACCCTCAAAAGTTTACGGGAAATGGGCCTAACAATCACGATGCATCATTTCTCACTGGGAGCCATGGTGCGTAACCACTGGCACGTACACAATTTTGAACATTTTCAACCTTCATTTTTCTTTAGATGTTAGGCCACTATAATTGAAAGTGTTGTGGAAATTATCAGCAGATTAATATTAATCTTACTTGAGTCCTCACTAATAGATTACAATTTCCAAACCCTTCTCTCTCTCCTATCTAAGGGTACACAGAGATCTTCTTCTAAGGCTAACTCTTCCTCTATCACACAGCTCCTGTGGAATTTTAATCCTTCGTTTACATCTTCTGTTTTCCCTCCAATGGCTCCTTTCCTTTTGCCTACAGACACATTCAGATCTCCTGATCCTGAGACTGAGGCACGATCCATTTCCTTGAACACATCACTGACTTTAGAATGTCCTTCTTCCTCTTTTTCTTTACTGCCAAAATGCCATATTTGAAGAGTGATCTACATTTGTTCATTCACTCAAAAATATTTCCTGAAAAGTGACTATGTACCAGAGCCTGGGGACACAAATTAGCAAGGCCCCTCCCTCAGGGAGCTTATGATTCCATTACACAGATAAGCAGATGTATTTATGGATTCAAAATGTTAGCTGACACAAAGGAAAAACACTGGCGTCTATAACAGTATCATTAGGGGGGCTTAATTTAGATTGGGCTGCCATTCCGTACGACCTGTGTGTTTGTAGTCCTACCTAGCAGCAATGGCGGGGTCTCTTGGAAGGAGTGACATTTCATGAGATCTAAAGGCTGAGCAGAAACTGGCCAGGCAAAGAACAAGAGAAGTAGCATTCCAGGCAGAGGGAACCAGATATGTGAAAGCGCTGGACAGCAGAGAACACCGTGACTTGGCAGGACCAGAAAGAAGGGTGGTTTGTCAACAGACCCTGACGGAGAGCACACAGGCACCAGCCAGGCCAGCCATCTCACGTGGCCCGATGAGGGCTGTGGCTTTATCCTAAGTGCACCAGGGACTGTGTTCATCTCTCACCCTTAACTCCTTAGCTCTTTGCAGCCTGACTTCTACTCCTCCCACACTCTTTTAACAGGCTCCCTATGTGCTCCTAACATGTAGCACCTTTTCAGTCTTCAACTGACAGTTCAGCTTGTGAAATGACTTCTAAGTTTGAAAGCACGAGCTGTCATTGATTTTTGTATCTTCCACTTCTCTCAGTATTTAGCTTAATGTTTTATACATAGTAGGTATTCAAAATGTACACAGTGGATAAATCAGTCTTGGAAGAAAACACATTGACGAAAAGTTAATTACAACAGTACAGGAAAGCAAGCATATTTAATAAGATTCCCTATTAGTAGTATATTTGAAATTGCCTTATCTTATGCCTTATTCTCTCTCACAGTGATGGAACAGGTACAAACTCAAGCAAGAAATTCCTTTAAACAAATGCCCTAATATAATTTGATCAGTCTGCGAACACATGTTCAGATTACACTGCCATTCATTTGTGCTTACCGCAGTAGCTGGGTGCGTGGCAGTGGCCTAGTTCTCCCATACTGAAATTATTAAAATTAGATAACAGACATCCAGGTAAAATAGACATTTAATTGAAAAGTATGATTACTGTTATAAAGAATACAAGCTGATGCCATCCCCCACTAACTAGCCATTATATCCTGCAATTATTGTATGTATGCTTCCCTTTACATGTATGTATGTACGGGCTATTCATTTTGAAACTTTGTAGAATATGCTGTCCCTTTCACTTTTGATAATTTTAGCAAATGCTAAAAGTCAATGGCCACCACATTTATAGATCTGAGCAGGAAATCAACATATTTATGTTCTAGTAAATGAAAATAAGCAGCGAGTATTTTCACCTTATTCTGGTAGGTGGGGCAAGATGTCAAGTTTCTTAGGTTCAACATTTAAGGGTTCTGCCCACATTCTGTTAGAACTGTTGGTACTGATCTAGAAAGAAATGTAAGATCTGTTTATTTTAGAAAGTAATATGCTTCCTCTACCGTGAGCTGTAGATACTTTACTTCTTTGCAAGCCTTTTCTTTATGTCTACAGAATGATCTGAGTTGTG
Source organism: Phocoena sinus (assembly GCF_008692025.1). NCBI lineage: Eukaryota > Metazoa > Chordata > Mammalia > Artiodactyla > Phocoenidae > Phocoena > Phocoena sinus. The sequence goes on from NC_045768.1 coordinate 107,742,069, forward strand.
CCCACAACCAGCCCATCATATAATTAAGCTTAATTAGATATTTTCTATACAAAGCAAACAAAATGTACTTTCATTGTTCTTGTACCAAATTCCTCACATTATGTATCTTTTATAACCAAGAGAACTCTATTTTCCTCTCCTTCATCCTTTGTTTTACAATGGCTAGAAGACCGGATTTGTACATTTTGAAGTTTAATGTGTATACACATATCAGAATGTTTCTGCTTTCTGATGTCTAGTTTTCTTAGAAGTAGATTAAAAGGTTTCTATCTCTTTGAGATGCTTCAGCCCTGCGAAGAGAGTCTGTGTTAATCTAAAAGAAATGATCAGACTAATAGTTGAAACATTTTATAACTGGGTGGTCACTCTGCCCATGATGGGAAAGAAAGTGCCTGTGTTTGGCATTGAAACAGAAATAGAAAAAAGTGCCTCTGTTGGAAAACAGAACCACACTTTCTTAATGTAGAGATGTCTATGACAAGTCCACGTTCAATGAAGTGCAGGCCATTCGCGTTTTTATTATTAACTTTACAGTGTCATTCTTTTTTTGTAATTCCCAACAACACAGGCAACAACTACAGCCCGGTCTGGGCTCATAAGAAGAAGGTATACAGTTATTAAGAGCACAATAAAAAATTTTAGTGTTTTCCTGGCCTCAGTCAGTAACTGTCCTAGTAAAAGGAAAGCAAATAAGAGGGACTCAGGTACTTCAACTTCCTATGAGATACTCTTGCCCTCTGAAGTCACACCCCTTTCAATGTCCTTCTCTGTGAAAAGCGACACCATTCTTCTAATCAGAAAGCCTCACAATTTGTTCCGTTCCTCACTGGCCATATCCCTCTCTCATCACTGGAAATGTCCATCGTTATGGAGGGTTGCAGCAGCCACTAGAATCCCTATGAATAAATTTGGTCTTCTAAACTGAATGGCAACCATTTAAAAAATTTTCACTACGGAAAATTTCAAATGTATATGAAGTAAATAGACTAGTGCCATGAACCCTCATGTACCCTCAACTCACTTTCAATAACTATCAACATTCTGCCACTTTTGTTTCTCCACACACTCCTCACTCCTCAACTTGATGAGGGTTATTACTTTCCTTTTTTTCCCCTGAGATAAAAGTTACAACTAAGTTTTTTTTAACCATCTGAACCACTTTTAAGTGTACAGCTCAGCAGTAGTAAGTATATATTCATACTGCTGTGCTGCCACCACCATCCATCTCCACAATTCATTTCGTATTGTCTGAAACTCTGCAGCCTCTGAACAGTAATTGCCCCTTCCCCTTTCCCCACTTCCCCCAATACCCACCATTCTCCTTTCTGTCTCTATGAATCTGACTACTCTATAGGTACCTCACGTAAGCAGAATCATACAGTATTTGCCCTTTTGTGTCTGGTTTCTTTCACTTAGCGTAAAGTCCTCCAGGTTCATGTGTTTATTTTTTGTGTCCTTCCTTTTTAAGGTTGGATAATATTCATTCGTATGTACAGACTATATTTTGCTTATCCATTCATCTATCAATGGACACTTGGCTGATTCCGCCTTTTGGCTACTGTGAATAACACTACTATGAACATGGGTGTACAACTACTTCTTCAAGATTCTTCCAATTCTTTTGGGTATACACCCAGAACTGGAATTGCTGGATCATATGGTAATTTTATTTCTCATTTTTTGATGAACTACCACATCATTTTCCACAGTGGCTCTACTAGTTTACATTCCCATCAACAGCACACAGGATGATAAACAATTATGTTTAAGAAAACTGGCACTTGGCAAAAATTTAGAGTTTACAAAGTACGTTCATATACATTATACTACATAATCCTTCAAACACAGCTGCCTAGCTTGGAGTCCTGATCTCTTGGCAAGTATTCAGATTCTTAATAATGTCACCTCTCTCCGTATTTCTGAATAAATGTTTTCTTCTAATCAGACTGGTTTAAGCAGACTATATTACACAATATTAGATATGTATATAGCTAAACGCTAAAAATATTAATAGTGAGGGACTTAAAGGACCCAAATGAAAATGTAAACATAATGGAATGATACTGTCGATCCCAAGGGGACTAACCTTAAAACAGCTGTGAGACACATATATGGAATCTAAAAAAAAAAAACCGTTCTGAAGAACCTAGGGGCAGGACAGGAATAAAGACGCAGACGTAGAGAATGGACTTGAGGACATGGGAAGGGGGAATCGTAAGCTGGGATGAAGTGAGAGAGTGGCATAGACATATATACACTACCAAATGTAGAATAGATGGCTAGTGGGAAGCAGCTGCATAGCACAGGGAGATCAGCTCGGTGCTTTGTGACCACCTAGAGGGGTGGGATAGGGAGGGTGGGAGGGAGACGCAAGAGGTAAGAGATATGGGGACATATAACTGATTCACTTTGTTATAAAGCAGAAACTAACACACCATTGTAAAGCAATTATACTCCAATAAAGATGTTAAAACAAAAAACAGCTGTGAGGATCTTAACAGGTAGCCTTGACAGATACCAGCTAGACAGTTACTAGGTAATTCAGACTTTATGTTTCCTGCAGATTCCACTATGTGAGGTAGTCGTACATGGGGTGGGTGGTGAAGTAAGTGGGGTGAGCAGAAGCTATGAGGCAGCACAGAAAGCCCACAGGGAAAGCTGGAAGCAAATGGAGGAGAGAAAGCAGGCAATGAGTTCAAAGCTTATTGATGAGAAAGTTATATAATTTCCAGGGCCTAGCGCATAATAAAAATGCAGGGCCCTTATAAAAAAAAAAGTTAAGAATTTCAGGATGGCAACAGGAAAACATTAAGTCAAGTGCGGGGCCCTGTTCAACTGCACAGGTCGCTGGCCCAGGAAGACAGCCCTACGTATTGAGCTGAAGACAGGACGCAGGGCAACTAGCACTGCTCCCAGCAGCAAGGGTGGGGGAAAGGCAGGAGAAGCGCCACCTCTCAGTGCAGCAGGCGCCCACAGAGGACACTGGCGTCCAGGGCACAATTCACAGGGCATATCAAGGCCAAAATTGTATCTCCAGGCATTCCCAGGTCCGTTTGCTTTTAAATAAAGGGGTGGAGGGTTAACAAGCTAACATCTATTAACTCAGTTCATGGCTGAAAATGAGATTAATCACCACCGAACAGATAGGAGCACAGTAGGCAGGAAACACAGAATTGCTATGTTTTGGTGAAAGGCATCATGAAGAAGATCTGGCATCTATCAATAACCAAGAAAGATCAATATGGCTGCCCAAGAGCAGGAAGACAAGAGCCCTATATATTTTATCTGAAATCTGCAACGTGAAGAGGGACAGAAAAGACCACAGACAACTTTTCCCTTATTGACTAAGTGCCCAGGGTTAGCAGTGGTTCAAAAATATCCTGTTAGGCAAGAAGAGGGAGGAATCCGGGGTTGGACAGGAAAAAGTTTTAATATCAGAGTGGGTCTTGGGAAAGTTAATGAAACAGAAGTCTAAAATGAGAAGAAAAACGAGAAGCTCCCAAAGCTACCAGTTGTGTCACAATTCCAGAAATCAAACTTGTCTACTCTTGAGTCATTCTTATAGCTTCTGAAATGTTGTGGTAACGTGTTAAGAGAAGATTGTCATTTTTTTTAACGTAACCATAAATGTTAATTAATTTTCCTGATAGCATAAGCCAAACATGCTTTATGAGAAAATAAAAACTAAGTTCAAAAAGAAACTTCACAATAATATGTGGACAATCCTCTCTTTCTATACCACCTCTGGTGAAATTGAAACCTGAATTAAAACCTTTTTTTGCCTTTATTTCTAAAATACAGTAAGACAATCCAGTTAAACACTGAGAAGGACTTAACTCTAGTGTTTCTGATAATGTCCATAATGAATAAAGGTAGAGTCATTTGTATTCATTTCTGTTTTTAAAATCGCTTAGCTTCTCACTATCATCTTGAAATCCAGGGATATCAATTTAATAATGAGCTACTTATTTTGGCCTCAATTTAATAAAGACATAAACTATTCAAATAGCAGAAAACATTTCTGATAAATGCCTACCACTACAACTATTTTCCAATGTATTATCATTTCATTGTGTCTCTACAACATCCTCTATTATTAACACTGGAGTAAGTGGTCCATTTTCCAAAAGGAAAAAAACTAAGCTAAAAGATTTTACTACAATAAAACAAAACTTCTATTATCTACTCTGAGATACTTTCTTCTCTCCATAAGTCAGCGCATCTAAACAACAGAAAAGGTCTTTTACACTAAAACACAATTGTGTCCTATTTCCTTCCCTCTGGAAGCTATGGATATAAAGCAGCAGATCATGGGCTATCCAGGATGATGAGAAACTATGTTCCACATTCATCCCTCAGGACAGTAGAGATGCTAGGAGAGCTAAGAGGGCACCAAATGGAGAAGCTAAGTGAGTCCCAACTTCTTCTGTCTGAACTGCGGATTGCTTCCTTATTTTGTTTTTAGAACGGTAAAGCCTGAATCTTTTAATTAGGAAGGAGCTAAAGTCAACTAGTCCAAATTTTCACCAGTGCTGGAATCCCAAGTCTATCAAATGTTCACTCAACTTTTGCTTAAATATCTCCAAAGACAGAAAGACTGCTTCCTTGGAAAATAATCTTTCTCATTTCAGAGCAGCTCTGTTGGGCATCATTTTGGTCCTATACAATTCAGGAAAAATCAGCAATATCAGGATATATTAATAACTCATCTGTTTTTATTGTTCAATAATAAGAAGTCCTGAGGTCATGTCTCTCCAAGGTTTGTTATTTCAGTGGTTCAGTATCACCAAAGGCTACATTCTTCTTTTCACTCTGCCACTAGCTCACTGGTTTAGTTCTCCTTATGGTTTCAAGATGGCACCTATCATTCCAGGCTTCACATGCAGATATAACAATGTCCAGTGTAAGAAGATTATTTCTTCCCTGCTGAATCTTTTTATCAGAGAGGAATGCTTGTGTCTGAAGACCGCTGGCACACAACTTACTGACCAGAACTACATCTGGCCAGTCACCAATAAGGAAAAGGGGTCTATCATGATTGGCTAAGACTAATCATGATTTGCCCCTCTGAAGCTGGGGTCTGCCTGTCTTGAAAGACAAACCTCTACAGAGAGGGTAGATTACAGAGACAAAATCAAGGTTCCCTTAGGAGGAAGGGAGGGAGAAAGGGCAGGGATATGTATAGGTGATCCAACATTTGGTATGGGTGTATAGCATCAAAAACTTGTCTTTCAGTTAATGTCTACCTACTGGCACTAGTTCTAACCTCTAGATCTAACTGGAGAAATCCCTGTTCCTTAACTGTACTACAAATTCTGTATATGAAAAACACTATTATGTTCACCTCCTCCTCAACCCTAACTTCTTCTCTAGGTTAAATATTCCCATTTCTGTCTACAGTTGTCCCTCGGTATCCATGGGGGATTGGTTCCAGGACCCTCCCCCCTACTCCCCCATGGATACCAAAATCAGCACATGCTCAAGTCCCTTATATAAAGGGCACAGTATTTGCATATAACCTAACCTAATCTCATACACTTTAAGTCATCTCTAGATTACTCATAATACCTAATACAATGTAAATGCTATATGAATAGTTGCTAGTAGGCAGCAAATTCAAGTTTTGCTTTTTAGAACTTTCTGGAATTTTCCTAATATTTTTGATCCAAGATTGGTTGAATCTGTGGATGCAGAACCCACAGGTACAGAGGGCTGACTGTATATGACTTCATATCTGCATGGTTACCATCTTGATCGCTCTGCAGCTTGCCAGTGCCCTTATAAAATGCCCATGATCCTCTAAAATGTTTTGTACCAGTACAACACGCTAATTACCTCCCATGTGCTTAATACTACACTTCTACCAATACCATCTAACATTATGTTGCTTCTCTGGTACCATCCTTCTCCTGGCTTCCAATAAACTTTATCCTCTTACAACCAACACTTCGAATTTTTTAAAAAATCATATGGTACAAAACTCTACACTTGGTTATGCTGTATTTCACCTTACTTTTGGCCTGTTTTTCCAACCTATCCAGGTGTTGCAATTATCTTGATTCTGAAAACTAACGTGTTTGCCTCTTTCCTGGTTTTCAATTACAGAAATTCAGATTTAAGCAAAGCTCGCTCATGTTTATCTCTCAGCTTTGAAGAAGCAGGGCTATGTCACCTGGCGAAAACATCTTATGTCTCACACAAGCCTTCTGGGGTTAGATTAGCTTGTTGAGTTTTCAAGGTCCAGAGACTCCTCCTCACAGGGTCAGCAAAATGATCATTAAGTGTATCGAGTACAGCCATCTCCCAGGGACCGACTGACTTTCAACGGACTAACTCAAACCGGAATACCAATTCAGCAATGTTAAGTGAAAATTACAACAGCCAAGGGGACCAAGAGAAATGAGAGCCCTCTGGCCAATGTATTTTCACCCACGCCTGTCCACAGACAAACCATATTGGAAACCCATATATTAATCAAAGGGAACCAGATAATTGAATCATCTGCTCACTGAGCTCTTTCCATGTAGACGTGCAGCACGGGAAGCCAAATCATAATCAAGCATTTGTTTAGTGAGCACAGAAATTTAAGCAAAAGAATATCTAATATATCTAATACATATTTATAATATATATATTATCTATATATAGATATTATATATAATATTGTCTAATGTATATATTTAACACCTCAGGGTAAACAGTCTTGTGTGTCATTCTCCACCACAGGGTTATTTATAATATATATATTATCTATATATAGATATTATATATAATATTGTCTAATGTATATATTTGAAAACCGTTATCTAATATATATTTAAACACCTCAGGGTAAACAGTCTTGTGTGTCATTCTCCACCACAGGGTTATTGCTCTAGTACAACTGAGCAGCAGATGGGGCTACTCTGATTGGTATTTGAATAAACAGTGTTAAAAACTGCCTCCGTTATCTGACTAACCAACTCAGTGTTCAGCTCCACTGATACCATCTTGAGCCAAGCCATACTGCTAACTGATCTGCTTCCACTCTTACCCCCCTATATTAATATACGCTATGGTCTAAATGTTTGTGTCTCCCCAGAATTCATTATGTTGAAATCCTAACCCTCAAAGGTGACAGTATTAGTAGATGGGGCCCTTGGGAAGCAATTAGGTCCTGAGGGTGGAACCCTCACGTAGGGGATTAGTGCTCTTATAAAAGAAGACCTCAGAGAGCTCCCTCACCCCTTCCATCACAAGAAAAAGGAACAAGGACACAAGGAAAAAGCTCCCACTATGAACCAGGAAGAGGACCCTCATCAAAACGCAACCATGCCGCCACCCTGATCCTGGACTTCCAGCCTCCAGAACTACAAGAACCAAATTTCTGTTGTTCAGAAGCCACCCAGTCTGTGGTACTTTATTACAGCAGCCCAAACAGACTAAAACAATACAGCAGCCAGAATTTTTTTTTCTAATTAAGGTTCATGGGTTGCCCTATTCTCTTTCTCTTTAAAAATAAAGTGAAATTCATGTATAGTGAAATTAAACAGATCTTAGGTTTCAATTCAATGAGTATATCCACTATATAACCAAGACCCCAATCATGATTCGGAATACTTCCAACTTTGGGCTATTATGAATAAAGCTGTTATGAACATTCCTATACAAATCTTTTCAAGGACATATGGTTTCCCTGGGTAAATACCCAGGAGCATGAAGTGCTGTGTAACAGAATAGAAATATGTATGTGCATGTTCACAGCAGCGCTATTCACAACAGCCAAAAGGTGGAAATAGCCCAACTGTCCATCAACAGATAAATGGTTCAATAAAATGCAGTAACTCCATACAATGGAATATAATTCAGGTATAAAAAGGAATGAAGTACTGATACAATGCTACATGTGGATGAGCCTTGAGAACATTATGCTAAGTGAAAGAAACCAAACACAAAGATCGCATTTGTATAAGATATTCAGAATAGGTAAATTCATATACAGAATGTAAATTGATGGCTGCCAGGGGCTGGGGGAAGGGAAAATAGGGAGTGATTACTTAACAGGTACAGGTTTTCTTTTAGGGCAATGAAAATGTTTTGGAACTGGGTAGTGGTAATGGCTGCTCCACACTGAACATACTACATGCCACTGAACTGTTCTCTCTGAAATGGTTAATTTTATGTTATGTGAATTTCACCCCTCCCCCCCAAAAAAAACACCCCACACACAGGATTTTATTTTATATTATTTGAAACAGAATCTCACTCAGGCAGTTTAGGACAACACAAAACCTTGTGTCAACACCACTGTATGTGGGTGAGTTGGGTCATTTCACTAAACCACATGGTCTGGAGCAAGTCTCTTCAACTCTGCAGACTTCTGGGGTTTCTTTTCATGTGTAAAAGGAAGATCCTTCACTGGACTGTTGTGAGGATTAACTGAGATAATGACAATAAAAATACTTTGTAAAGTGCTAGGCATAAAAAATTAACCATCTTTTCTATTAGGACCAACAGGGGATATGCTCAGACTGGGAGGCCAACGATGAATACAGGTCTCAGGGAGGCAGCTAAAAATATTTTGAAGAGCTAGTCTTATAAGGATGGAGAGAAGAGTCTCCAAGTCAAGACACACCAGCAAACTGTCCTCCTTTGGCTTCTATGATGACCTAACTTGTCATGAGCCATACTTAAGATTATCCCCGGTGCCCCAGTCCATGATTTAACACTGCGCTCAAAACGAGCTTGAGAGTGTTGCCACTGAGAGGGGCTGAAGAAAGATTACCTGAGATAAAAGAGGCCACTTTCCTAAAGCCATAAGCTAAAGAGCCCCAAGTGCGCAGGAGATAAAACAGGGAGCTGGCCAACTATTACGACATCTCAAAGTTTAATCCCAATTAACACAGGTTAACAAACTAGAGTCTGACTACAGTAATTTGCTTACATCAAGGAAAAACACTAACCAGCATATAAGAGGAGCCATCTAGAAGTAGCACTAACTAGATTTAACGTGTTCAAATTTAAATGTCCTTAAAGCTCAATATGCAACAGCTACACAAATTAACAAAATACTGATAAAAACTATGATCACTTAACCAACTCTATGGCAGGTTCCAAGCACTATCCCATTATGCCAAGCAACTTGTGCTGAATCAAATTAATCAGAGGCACCTCCGCAGCTTGACCTCAGGGGGGGCTGACTTCAAAACCCATACTCCATCCACTATACCCTGCCGCCTCTGAGCCCCGAAGGAAACTCTAAGGTCCTAAGTCCTCCTAGTTTCTAAACCCAATTGAATGCAATTTCAGAAGGTGTGTAACTAACCAAAGGTCTTACTGTTAGAGAAAAATCGGATTCTAACACTGGGGAGCCCTATTAGACAGACTGAAGGGATTAATTCTAGAATGGAATCATGTTGATTGTACTTGGTTGAAATACAATTGTAGGTTCACGGCCAGTCTGGGCTTCAGGTCACAATCAGAGCCCATCCAACAGGAGGCCTGGAGAGCCGAGTGACTGCAGGAAGACGCAGCCCAGACCTAGAATAGTTCTTCTGATCTCTGCCAATGCCCAGGAGCCTCGTACAAGTAAAGGAATAAATATTCAGAAACACAAGAGTTCTAGTCACTTTAAGATTTAATTAAGGGGGCTCACAGGTCAATTACCTAACGCAGCTGCATTTCGTCTTCTTTCACATACAATGCTCTCAACTCAAAAGAAAGGAAAAGACAGGCTATAACTGAAGACTTCTTCAAGCATGCAGGGAGAAAAAGCAATCCCCACCAGGAGGAAAAGAAATCAGGCTGGCCTCAGACTTTCCCGCAGCCACATTCCACGGCAGACGGCAACAGGGCAGCACCTCTCTAGTTCCAAGAAGAAACTATGACCGAGGACATTAAAACCTCCTTTCCAGGAGTTCCTCCAAAACTAAGGGCCACAGACAGTCTGAAGCACAAAGGGTGCAGGGAGCCCAGCACCCCTGAGTGAACATTTCCTTCACCTTCCTGCGATAAAAGCCAAAGGACTCCTGTGATCTCTGTCACGGGTTTCAACGCCCACATTGAAAACCCATCCCAGCCATCGGGCCTTTCAAGTCCGGGGCTCCAGTCACCCCTTCTGCCCCTAACCTCAGCCACCCACTGCTGCGGTCAGTGCACAGCCCCATCACTAACAACTGCACCCCCTCCAAAATCGTGCTTTTAAACATACCAGCGACGCTCCAGCCCCATGATGGCCTCCTGCTGACCACTTCTTATGCTAACCATTACCCCATTCATTCATTCAACATTCATAAAATGCCCACTATATGCCAGGACTCTGCAAGATGTTTAAGACGAAGATGGGGGTGGGAGGATGGGACCAAGTACCACCTCTGCTCTCTCGAAGCTAACACTCAAAAGTGGGAGGCAGACCATAAGCAAATCAAGAAACACTTGAGTGGTATAAAGGTAAGACACAATGGGGATAAGACGCTGGCAGACTAGAGGGATAGAGAGGGACAGAAGGTTTTATATGGTCACCAGGCTGGGTCTATGGAGGGTTCATCTGTGCAGAGAACTGATGGGGGAGAAAGATATACCAAAAGAAATAGGTGTATCAGTACTAGTTTCATAGTAGAAATTAAAAAAAACAATAAACAAGACAAAAAGGAATATTTCATAATAAATTGAATAATTCACTAAGAAGATAAAAATAATAAATTTTATATACCCACCAACACAGCTCTGGTAAAAAGTATCGCAAAAGTTGGCAAATTAACATTCACTGAGGGAGGCTTTAACAAATTTGGTCCGTTAGGGTTGCTGTAACAAAATACCAATGGGTAAGTTGGATAAATGGGGAGCTTATAAACAACAGAAATTTATTTCTCACAGTTTTAGAGGCTGAAAGTCCGAGATCAGGACGCCAGCATGTTTAGGTGAGGGCCCTCTTCCCAGGGGCAGACCTGGCATACTCATATAGCAGAGCGGGGCAAGGAAGCTTTCGAGTGCCTCTGTTATAGGGGCACGAATCCCATTCATGGAAGCTCTGCCCTCATGACCTAATCATCTCCTAAAAGATCCACCTCCTAATACCATCACCTTGGGGGCTAGACTTCTACATAAGAACCTGGGGGGGACACATTCAGACTATGGCAAAACCCTTCTGAGAAATCAAAATATGAAGCAGGCAAAATATAAGTAGGGACATAAAGGATTTGAAAGACCCATTAATAAGCTACATTTTACACACACACACACACACACACACACACACACACACGTACTTAACAGAAAATACACATTCTTTCCAAATATACATTTGAATATTCACACTGATCACATATTAGGCCATGAAGAAAATCTCAACATATTCCACAAGAAAAACCAACACAAGCCAAATCTGCTAGCCAAACTGCAAGGGAACTGGAAAATAACAACAAAAGGCTATTAAATACAGCCATTTACTTGGAAATGTAAAACACCATTTTTTAATTCAAGAGGATATAAAACTGAGTATTTTTAACTAATTAGGAATGAACAGTGCAAAGATGACTACTTCGTACTGTGGAACATAGTCAAAGCCACAATGTAGGTATCTTGCAGGAGTTCAATGCACAGTGAACACATGAAATGACTCAAAAATATTACTATTACCTAAAATTTCCATTCTCGCCAGCCCTGCTTTATGAGGTAGTAATGCAGAGTTTTCAGGTGAAAAGCACACAGGTCAATTTCAGGGGGATTCTGCCCCACCCCTCAAGCACTGCACAGTGCGCTACAAGCGAGGAGCTCTGGCTACAATGTCAGCTTTGCCTGCATGGGCTATTTAAATGCTCTGAGTCTCAGCTGCTGTGTCTATACAATTAGGAGGATTGGCTAAATTAGATGATCTCTGAGGTCTCTTCTAACCTTCAGAATTAAATCACTCTAAATGCAGAAGCTCTTCGTGTTAACCTATTTGAAAGCAAGCTCCTGTGTCGTGCACATTTCCCTGCTCTACAGCAGAGTGCACACCACAGATTAACCTTTCCTTAATGACAGTCACCCTAGTGAGTATTTCCTATCGTACCTGTGCTTTAAAACAGATACCACAATTCAAAAGTGAGAGTAAGATAAATTTCTGCTTTCAAGGAGTATTTCCTCTTCATTTGCCAAGTGATTTCTCAATTTAGAAAGATAAATTATTGGGGGGTGGCGGGAGGGGGCGAAGAGAGAGAAAGACTCTCTTCTTTTTGTGGAAAATACTGGTTTTAAAAGCTAAAAAGGTTTATCACTGCAAAATCAGGTATTTAAGTGACTTTTAAAGTCCACTGATGGGACTTCAAAAAATATCTGATCATCACACATTTCTTGAGTGGTTCATCCCTGACTTTAAATGTTACCAAGCATAGAGATCTGCTTTCCATTTCCACAGGAAGCCCACCAGATGCCCAAACCATCTCTTCTTCGAGAGTTAATAACTGACTCTAGAAATTGAATAATATTCACGGGACACAAACACCATAAAATACCATTTTTAAAAAGACTACAGGGACTTCCCTGGTGGCACAGTGGTCAAGAATCTGCCTGCCAACGCAAGGGACATGGGTTCGAGCCCTGGTCCGTGAAAGATCCCACATGCCACGGAGCAACTAAGCCCATGCGCCACAACTACTGAGCCTGCAGCCCGCGAGCCACAACTACTGAAGCCCGCGCACCTAGAGCCCATGTTCCACAACAAGAGAAGCCACCGCGATGAGAAGACTGCGCACCACAATGAAGAGGAGCCCCCACTCGCCGCAACTAGAAAAACACTGCGTGCAGCAACGAAGACCCAACGCAGCCAAAAATAAATAAATTTTAAAAAAATGATTTACATACATTTAGTGTCAAATGCTATATAACTTAATTACAATATCTTAATTCTACCTGAATTGTAATTCATCCTAAATTTATTGTTTTTGAATTTTGCATTTGCACCTAATTTTTTAAATCGAGGTGAAAAGGGGGACAGGAAAATAAGATAGAGAGGAATATTTTCTCCTCTCCTCCAGCCAAGTCAACTGTCTCAAAGAATGATCCTTTCCATTTTTCTACCAGTTCACAATAAATGGGAGAAAACAATTCAATCTTCACTTTAAAAAATCTCATCTACTTGATACATAATAAAAGGGGATAAGGAAAAGGAATATTGAGGTACAAAGGTTAAGTGTCAATCTTCATTCTTGTGCCAGATTGCATGGGAAAGCCCTGATCACACTTCTTACATGAAAGGTCTGACAATAAAGTAGTAAAATTAATTCTCCAAAGCCACAGAAAAAGAAATCTCATTACATATTCAAAACATATACTTCTAGAAAAAAGACAAGTAAGTCATTTTCAGACTAGCATTTAGCGCTTAAGATAAAGTAAAACTACTGAGCAGCTGGTGTCATTTTTGTTGTTGTTGTTGTTGAAATACAGCTGATTTACAATATTGTGTTAGTTTCAGGTGTACAGCAAAGTGATTCAGTTATACATATTTTTCAGATTTTTTCCATTATAGGTGATTACAAGATATTGAATATAGTTCCCTGTGCTGTACAGTAAACCCCTGTTGCTTATCTATTTTATGCACAGTAGTTTGTATCTGTTGGGTGGTTTCACTTTTTAATTTATTTTTGGGTTGCTGTTAAACTGTTCACTCTCAAAGTTTAATTATTTTCAATGCTTCCAAAATGATATATTTTTAAGCAAAGAGTTAAAATTCAGTTCCTCTTCACTTTATAGTCAAGACCTGCATCTGAAGTTTTTAAGTTTCCCAAAGAACAAGCATTTTACAATGGTATTTACAGTAGAGCAAGGTACTAGTATGGTAGGTCTTTAAAGGGAAATTCAGGGTTTCTCTTTTCTCTCCTCGCAGTATCCGTCCATGTTCCGTGGATTCATCAGGATCTGGGGCAAAAACCAGGGCCTGGACATTACACAGAGACAGTGCCAAGGGCACTGAGATACAAAGGAAAGGGTCATTCAAAGTCTGAACCTAAATGGTATGGTCTCCTTGGAATTCTTTAGGCTAAGGGACTAGGACCTCCCCACTATGGCTAATACTTGGTCCTTAAAAAAAAATCTTTCTTTGGCTACTCTGCAACTGGTTCTCATTCCTACCTACTTGGGATCTGCTCTGACCTAGCTCTGCTCTGGGCACTTTGCCTACAGGACAGTCATTAAGAACCCTGTATGAAATACTATATATATCCCCTTTAGACTAAGGTAGATTGTGGACCTTCCATCACAAGCCATGGAACACCCAGACAAAGTGAGAAGCAATGTGAAAGTGACATGGTAATGAGAAGTAAAGTTAGCGGCCTTTACAAAGAACATCGGATCCATGTATGCACACACCTACTAGAATCAGCATAACATCATCAGAACCTTCGGTCCTTCTTAATATTCCACTTCACTGCAGCAGTGTCACCACTAATCATGTGAAAAACAAATGTGCTCCCAAATAATAGATTCTGTAGTCAAACCATCTGAACTCTGAGCAGAAGACCCAGAAATGATGTCATGACATCACACACAATGTATCTCTGACTAAATAGGCATTTCCTGGTCCCCTAAATCCTCTATCAACCAGTCGTTTCGCTTCATGTACCTTCAGGCATACCGGGGTACTCTTTTCCTGGCTTGTCTTCTTCAGCATGTCTCCCGTCTTAAAAACAAAAACTAACCCCCCAGCAAATTTTTTTTTCCCACAGCAAATTTTTCATTTTGGTATCTCCCAGGCCCACAAAGTACCAGACAGAAGTTCCTCAAAGGTTATTTGTTGAGTAAATGAGGTATACTCAAAAGCTATCAGCAATTCATCGGAAAGGAACAGAAACAAATAAAAAGATGATCAACGTTATACACAATTAAGCTCTGCTGAAAAATTACTTTTTACCAACCACATTGGCAAACATTCAAAACAATCTGTTGGTGATGCTGTGGAGAAATAACCTCCTCACATTGCTGGCGGGAGTTCAAACTGGTACTAGAAAGGAGAAACCCTGAATTTCCCTTTAAAGACCTACCATGCTAGTACCTTGCTCTAGTGTAAATAGCCTTTATGGAGGGCAATTTGACAATAGCTAACAAAACTGTGCATGCACATACCCTTTGACATGGCTAGTGGACTTCTAGAAACTTATTCTGTAGATATATTAACACATGTGTGAAGATTAGATGTGTTATGTGTATGCATGTGTGGTATACATATACACTTACCATAGTACGGCAGCAACGGCAAAAGACTTCAAAAAATGTAATTGTCCATCATAAAAGGTATAGTATGCCACTGTTTATGGCAAAAAATAAATATACTTTAATGGTAATATATTTACAAATGTGTGTGTGTGTGCACGCGCGTGTGTACAGGCAAACGACACTGGCTGCCTCAGGCGAAGAGAACCAGCGGCTGAGGGACATGGATGAAAGGAAGATTGTGAATCCCTGTTTACCTTCTGAAGGTATTTTATACCATTAAACCATTCCAAAAGAATTTTTACCTATTAACTTTAGTTAGGTCATGAAATTTATGTTTCTAAGGAATTTTCCCTCCTCATAAATTTAAAAGAAAAACTCAATAATAGGTTTTCCACCAATTCTCTATCTTAATCACTACTCTCTTCTTTGTATCTTACTTATATCTTTCAAGTAAACTTCAATTCCTAAAATCACACACACATTTCCACACAGAAATCTAAAGAGGCATAATCCAGATTAAGAATCTAAAGGAAACAGAACGAGGGTAAACTTCTCCCATCTATATAACAAATACAGAGAAAGGCCAAAAGCTGTAAAGCTATAGAAAATGAAAGCTGTTTGCCAAGTGGAACCTGAACACAAACGCTCAATTTAATACAACATCGAGTCTCTGGATTTTATTTTTTCATCGAAATTATAGGTACAAATAAGGATTACCGGAGCAAAAAAGAACTGCCCAGGAGAAAGAATCTCTAAAACAGAGTACTCAATTACATAACTAGCGTTACTTCCTAGCACTACTGATCCAAAGAGCCATATTTTTTGTAATACTTGGACCTTAAACTTCAACATGACTGGGCCCACCCCAGAGATTCTGGTTCAGGTCCGGGGTGAGCTCAAGAATCTGCATTCCTAACAAGCACCCCAGTGATGGGATGCTGCTATGCCAGGACCACACTTTGAAAAGCACTAACTCCATGCCTTCCATTATATCATGGACCTAATCAGATCATGCCATCTCCTATTTTAAAACCTAGCAATGACTTCCCCTCACTGACAGAATTTGCCTATGAGGTCATTCATGACCTGGCCTCCTACCTTTTGCCCTGATCTTCTATCAAAAAGCCTCATCCTCAAATCACCTGTACTTCCCTGAAAGCATCCTTTAGGCTCAAACCTAAATAAAAAACATAAATGTCTCCACATTCCTCTCTGATATTTCTGAAACCTGGGCAGGGCACAATTAGCCCTGCTGCTAGCTCCAGTCCAGTCAACCCATGGCCATGCTAAACCGTGCAGCTACATGGCAGCAGAACAGAGCCACCATTCTACCATGGAGTTTTCTCAAAGAGCTGCATGCAGGGAGGAAATGTCTACTGAAATTATGCTTTAATTCTTCCAAGAAACCAATACATACTAGATAATAAAAAAGAAACAATTATAAAGACTACAGGGGGTCAAGGCTAATAGAAACCTTTCTTCATTTGCATATTCTAGCCAGAACAGTTAGGAGAAGTTCTCTCTCAAACCTAGACAGTAGCCCTCACATCTCAAGACTTCATAAATGTCCCTTTAAAGTCATTATCTAAGACTAGGTTCTCTACTACCCCACTCTAGGGGAGGGTCAAGCAAACTGCCACCATATCTCAGCCACCCCTAGTTTTCTGGAAGAAAAGGAGAGCATGGAGAAGGTCTAAAACCTGCTCTTCTGGGTCAAATGGAATAAGGAAAAAATATTTTTCCTAAATGGAAAAATACCATTCTACAAGGTGAGCAACGTATGTACAAAGCACAAGCCAGCAGAGAGATTCTGATGAACTGAAATAAGAAGAAAACAGGTTAGCTCTGAATCTCCTTCCAGTCTTTTTTTCCTTTTTATCTTCTCCTCTTAAATCTCAGGCTTTCTGAATTGTACAAGAATTCTAAGATCTTTAGAATTAACAAAGAAATACTGGAACAAGGCTGACATATAAAACATACCAAAAAAATAAGACTTAAGTCCAAAATCTTATTTCTTGAAACAACTCTCCCTTGACCCACGGTAAACGCACTAGCCCTTCTCTCTAACTGCCCTGAGGCGGCAGCAACCCCTTCCATCTTCGGAGACAGAAGAGCAGTCAGTCAGGTAGGCTCTTCTTATCACTTCATTCAAACAACATTCTTAATACACTTGCCTCTACCTTAGAAACTGACTACCTGCTAAAACTCTGCCCTTAAAATCCATTCCAGAAAAATTTTATAAATGCAAGGATCATAAGGAGATCCTGCACGTACTTCCCACAATGAATCACCTATACTTAGGACAGATCTCATGTCAAAACATTGGCAGGTACGGCTTTCCCACCATCTTCTCCAATTAGTATAAATAACCAAGAATTAGAATCAGATTTTATTTGAGGAACAGAACACTGGTTATATATCTAAGAAAAGAAACCACATTTTTCAAGTAAGTTTCTTTATTATTCAAAACAATTATTCAATATAGAATGTCATAGGTACCCAAACTGCTACTGAAAGAATGCTATGATTTGATGTCTAAACTATACTACTGGTTCTCAGATGGTTTTCCTACATTCATTTTCCATTCTATATTTGATTTCAGATTCTTACGGAAATAATTAAACTGAGAAGGTATGAAGAAGCAGAATTATCTCATTTAATTTTAGTTCTCCCTTCTAGGCCCTCCCCTGCTCTACATAACACAGGAAGCTGCCAGTTTAAAAAAAAAAAATCAAAATTACAACCAAGGGGGTCTTCAAGTTGATGAAAAAGGGGAAATCAGGATTGATGTAATAGGGAGGACAATTAGATAAGTTCTCAGTTCTCTGAGTCTTCAAAAATGACTAATTTTACTTGAAGTGTTTTCTATTCTCAAAATAGGCAAAGCCATAAAAAGAAATAACTTATATCCCAATGAAGAAGCACTTTTTTTTTACACTGAAGTATCTGTATCACTTATTAGCGGATAATAAAAAATTAACCTCACATTTAAATTTCCAATAACATACTAATATATAGTCAGCTAGTTGCCACATTCTGGATTTTTAGTTACTTGTTGGTGACTAATAAAAGCAATTAGTACTCTAACCCATTCTATGGTGATTTCACAATAAAACAATGCATTAACCGTAAATATTAAACACAAATTGCTATGTTTTAACTGGCAATTTACCCTCTTGGCCTTCCTCACAAGGCTGTTACTTCATAAAAGCAGATCCTTTTCTCTGTGAAATAACAAAAAAATTCTTCATTTTTCTGTACAGAAAACTAGAATTTTCTCTAAGTGAAATATAAAAACAGACTATAAAAGCAGTTTAGGTAGCAAAACCAAAAGCTCACAGACAACATTCATGACGTAACTCAATGACAAGAATCCTCACCAACTCCACAGTACAAGCAGGCGAGGACAAACCACCAGCAGCCGTAAGACCATGTTACCGATGACTGTGCCGAAGAAAGCAGAGAAAAGCAATGGCATGTCTGCGGCTGGCAGAACAGAAGAAACCCCACAGCCCTCGAGTTTCTAGCCCCACTGGAAAGCACAATGGACCAACATCAGATGAACAGCTGAAACAGGGAGAGGTTTTGCCCACTCCAATAGCAGGTGAATGCAGGTCTGAAAGGGCTGCAGCAGTGTGCCTCCATAGACCCTTGAAACGGACCCTCCAGGACCCCCCTTCTGGGACAAGGACCCACACTGAGAAGAAAATGCAGTGAGTGGAATCAAAACTGGACAAAACAGGGACAACAAGATGAAAGAAAGAACAGGTCTAGGTAAAACTGGGAGAGAGGAACCATAAAATCTCAGAAAGTAAGCTGTCTGTGCAAAAACCACAAAAGAAGGAGTACTATGAGGAGGGGAAAACAAACTAATCCTCCTTCTAAGAGATGGAGAAAACTAACTTCACATAAAAATGAGCAACAGAATCTACTGATGTCAGATGCCATACAAAATTACTGTAAAGAAAAGATATTCAACAGCTAATATCCCCAACAGAAAATAAAAGCACGTCCACCCCCAATTTCAGAACCAGATGAAAGATATCAAAATGATACAAGGCATGAATGACTATCAGATTTTTTTTTAATTCACAGAAGAGGTGATTCAGAAAACTCAAGGAAGAACAACAAATAAAAGAAAACACCATTTTAGAAATGAACATTATTTTAGAAGACAAGAGCAAATAAACACAAAAATGCTTTTAAGAGAAACAGATGGCTAAAAGGAGAAGTTTTTTTAAATAAAAGAAAACAGAGATAAATAAAAAGGATGCAAGAGAAACATAACAAATATTAAAGATAGGAAAGGAAAATCTAACAGAAAATAGGAGTCTCTAACTAAAACAACAACAAAGCAATGGAAAAGAACAAATACTGAAAATTATAATACAAGAACATTTTCCTGAATAAAAAATGATATAAACCTACATATCGAAAGACCATACCATTTATCTGAGACTATTCACCCCAAACGAACAACACCAGACATACTCTCAAAAAAACACTGGGTGTCCCTGGTGGCACAATGGTTAAGAATCCGCCTGCCAATGCAGGAGACACGGGTTCAAGCCCTGGTCCGTGAAGGTCCCACATGCCGCGGAACAACTAAGCCTGTGTGCCACAACTAATGAGCCTGCACTCTAGAGCTCACAAGCCACAACTAATGAGCCTGCATGCCACAACTACTGAGCCCACGTGCCACAACTACTGAAGCCCGCATGCCTAGAGCCCGTGCTCCGCAACAAGAAGGCACCACAATGAGAAGCCCACGCACCTCAACGAAGAGTAGCCCCTGCACGCCGCAAACAGAGAAAGCCCGTGCGCAGCAACAAAGACCCAATGCAGCCAAAAATAAATAAAAAAAATAAAAATAAATTTTAAAAAAATTACTGGATTGAAAGAAAAGTCTTTGGGACTTCTAGGCAAAAAGAACACATGACTCACAGAGGAAAATATCATTTGATATTGTCAGCAATATTTTATGACAGAAGAAAACAGAGAAACATAATTAAGATACTAAAGGAAAGAAAATGCAAGTCAAAAATTTTATATCCAGCAAAAGTGACTTTCAAGTATTAAGGGAACAGTTATCACTATGCAAAGAACTCAAGAAGAGTTGTCAACAACTTCCTGGGTAATCTACTAGAGAATAAGCTTTAGAAAACTAAAATGACTACAAAGACATATATAAAGACTGCTATGGGCATAAACTAACTGTATGGTTACTTGTAGAACAAAGATTAAATGAAAGTTAAAAGAGAGATTATAATATTTAATGGCTATATAATATGTTGACACAGTGTAACTACTAAAAACAATCAACAGACTGGGAAGAGCATATACCAAACAACTACCTTCTATTTTGACTCCACAAGAGAAATAAAAGCCCTTATCTCCAGAGCCCTTCCTTGTTCATACACTAGAATACTAACGGCTAGGTTTGACACTACAAAGAAAGAAAGAGAAAAAAAGATTAAAAGAGTAGTGCTAGAAAAATTTCCCAACACTAAAGATAATGATTTTCTTTGCTGAAAAGGCCAAGAAACAAAACAAACAATGAAAAGATAAAATTTATTTGTAGCTGACATGACCATCTACATAGAAAATTCCCATGGAATCTACCAAAGAAGCTACTAAAACTAATTTTAGCAAGGTTCCAGGATACATCAATATATGAAAATCAACTGTATTTCTACAAACCAACAGAAATTGAAATTAACAAAATACCATTAAATAATATTATCAGAAAATATAAAATACTTAGGGATAAATCTGATGAAAGACACACACAAGAACTTTACACTGAAAACAACAAAATAATGCTGAGAGAAATTAAAGACTACCTAAATAAATGGCAAACTATGCTGTGTTATTGGATCAGAAGGTTCAATATTGTTAACATTTCAATTCTTCCCAAACTGATCTACAAATTCAACACGATCCCAATTAAAAGTCTCACACGCTGTTTTGTAGAAGTTTATAAACTGACTCCAAAATGCATGTGAAGATGCAAAAGACCAAGAAGAGCCAAAACAGCTTTCAGGAAGAAGAATATTTGAGGACTTACAGTACATGGCTTCAAGACTAACTTTTAAAGTTACAGTAATAAAGAAAGTGTGGTATTGGCATAAAGATACACAAAAAGATCAATGGAACAGAACAGAGCTCAGAAATAGAATCACACATTTATGGTCAACTGATTTTCAACAAAGGTGCAAAGGCAATTCAGTAAAGAATAACCTTGTCAACAAATGATACTAGAACAATTGGATGTTGATACAAAAAAAAAAAGAACTGATCCATACTTCATATCATATACAATAAGTAACTTAAAGTGGGTCACAGACCTAGATGTAAAACCTAAAACTATAAAACTTCTGGACGAAAACACATATGAAAATCTTTGTGTTCCTGGATTTGGCAAAGATCTCTAAAATACAATACCAAAAGCACGATCCATAAAAGAATAAATTAATAAAAGAGACTTCATCAAAATTTAAAACTTCTGCTCATTAGAAGATACTGTTGCAAGAACAAGAAGACAAGCCAGAGACTGGGAGAAAATATTTTCAAAGCATGTATGTGATAAAGAACTTGTATCCAAAATAAACATTTCTCAGTACTCAACAGTAAGAAACCAAACAACCCCAATTTAAAAGTGGGCATGAAATTTTAACAGATACTTTACCAAAGAAGATATATGGATGGCAATAAGCAGATGAAAATATGCTCAACATTATTAGTCATTAGAGAAATGCAGACTGCTACCACTACACATCTCTTCGAAAGGCTAAAATCACAACAATTCATCATACCAACTGTTGGCAAGTGTTATGATCTGAATTGTGTGTCCCAAACTTCATAAGCTGAAGCCCTAACCCCCAGTACCTCAGAATACATGGGTCTTTAATGAGATGATTAAGTTAAAAACGAGGTTAGGGTGGGCTCTAATCCAATCTGACCTGTGTCCTTATAAGAAGAGGAAATTTAGACACAAAAAAAGACCACAAAGAAAAGACCATGTGAAGAGGCAACACAGAGCAACCATTTATAAGCCAAGGAGAAAGCAACCCTGCCAACACCTTGATCTTGCACTTCCACCCTCAAGAGCCACGAGAAAATTAATTTCTGTTGTGTGAGTCCCTCAGTTTATGGTATTTGGCTATGGCAGCCCTAGCAAACTGATCCAGCAAGGATATGAAGCAACAGTAACCCTCACACAGTTCATGTTAATGCCAAATGGTATAACCACTTTGGAAAACAGTAACAATGTCTTAAAACCTTAAACATACACCTCCCATATGATCTAGCCACTCCACAACTAGGTACTTACCACATAAAGTAAAAGCCCAAAGACTTGTACACAAATGTTCACGGCTTATTTGTAATAGCTCCAAACTGGAAACAACCCAAGTATCCATCAACAGATGAATGGATAGACAAACTAGGGTTTCTACAATGGAATACTTCTGGGCAATAAAAGGAATGAACTATTAATATGCACAACAGCATAGATGAATCTGAATATAATTATGCTGAGTAAAAGAAACCAAACAGAAACGAAAACATAGTGTATAATTTCATTAACATAAAATTCTAGAAAAGGTACACTAATCTATAGTGAAAGAGCAGATCAGTGGTTGCTTGGTGACAGGAAGGGGTTACAAAGGTGCACAAGGAAATTATGGGCAGTGACAGCTATGTTGGTTATCTTAATTGTGGATCCCAAGGGTGAGGATATACATTTCAAAACATATCAAATTACACACTTCAAATGTGTGTAGTTTTCTGTAAGTCAATTATACTCCAATGAAACTGTTAAAAATTTAAATATGTGCATATTACACATTAAATACTACAAAGGAGAAATGGACATAAAATCATCCATCAATAAAGGTTTCTAATAAACTTCTTCCAGGCCTTAACAGATGGAGTAAGTAAAAAACCAAGAACACAGAAAAATATTTAAGTTGAGATGAAGAGCAGTTTTAGTGACTAAAGGGTCACCAAGGGTATTTCTGTGGTTCGGGTTTCTTGATCTAGAGGCTGCTCACATGGGAGTACTCACTTTGTCAAAATTCACTGAGCGGAAACATAAAAAAAGCCACTTGAATTCAACAAGGACTACAAATTAATATATAAATTTTGGCTACTAAATAGATTAAAAGACTGATAATACTTCTTTGAAGTATATGCAAACTGGTACCTATTTAGAGTGTTTTTTTATGTTTGTTTCATGAGATACAGAAATATTTACCCTACTAAATACTAACACAAGTACACAAGGTAAATATGTATCAAGAAGTTTACTGAAAAACTTTTTGTATTCATATGTATAATTTTTGCATTCATAAAAACATCAGAAATCAACTAAATATTTTCAATAAGGAATTAACAAATTATGGCACAATGTACAACACAATGGAATTCTACATATACATTTAACATAACCAGAGCTATATATACTGATACAGAAAGGCATGCAAGATGTTAAGTTAAAATACCAAATTGTAACATGATATGTATAGTATACTCCCATTTTTAATAAAAGTGAGTAAGAATAATATAGAGGGTCACTCAACAAACTTTTAATAGTGTTATTTCTGTGAGGGTGAAATTATGGGAAATTTTTGCTCTGTACATTTCATGTCCAGAATGGCTTCTACTTTTGAAGTAAGTATTGGGTTCCATAACACCTTATGGAAAAACCCAAGCTTTTTGGCTAACCCAATACGTATCACACTTCTGTAATGTGAAAAACTATTTTAAAAATTAATGAGATGAAAATATTTCCAGAATGCCTATGCTTAAATCTTTCAAAAACCCGCTGCTGTTTCATCCTTTATATAAAAGTAGAAAACAAGGTGAAAGTGAATTTAATTAGGTAGGACTTCCTTCTCTACACCCACATCCTCCATTTTGGGTTACTTCCTCCCTGATTCCACCTTGTTTCTTAAATTGGAATATCTGACTAGCTGAAAAAAGGGAGTTGAACAGAACGATCACTTAAAATTCCTTCCAACCTTGAAGTCCTTTATTGTTTTCCCCTCTCTTTTATTCTGTCTACCTCCTTTAACCATAACAAAGATGTGTACTGTTTACTGTACACAGTGGTCCCCCCTTATCCGCAGGGGATATGTTCCAAGAACCCCAGTGGATGCCTGAAACTCGGAGAGTATGGAACCCTATATATACAATATTTTTTCCTGTACATACATACTAAAGTTTTATTTATAAATTAGGCACAGTAAGAGATTAACAGCAGTAACACAATAAAACAGAACAATTATAACAATATACTTTTATTAAAGTTATATGGTTGTGGTCTCTCTCAGAATATTGTACAAATTTAATGCCTTGTCCATCTTTTCTTTTTTATAGTTTTTGTTTTTTTTTATTTTTGGCTGCCATGGGTCTTCAATGCTGCATGTGGGCTTTCTCTAGTTGCGGCGAGCAGGGGCTACTCTTCGTTGAGGTGCACAGGCTTCTCATGGCAGTGGCCTCTCTTGTGGCAGAGCACTGGCTCTAGGCATGCGGGCTTCAGTAGTTGTGGCATGCGGGCTCAGTAGTTGTGGCTCACGGGCTCTAGAGCGCAGGATCAGTAGTTGTGGTGCACGGGCCTAGTTGCTCCACGGCATGTGGGCTCTTCCCAGACCAGGGCTCGAACCTGTGTCCCCTGCATTGGCAGGTAGATTCTTAACCACTGTGCCACCAGGGAAGTCCCTTATCTAAGTATTTATCACGCAGTGTGGCCACAACTTTTGCAGTTTAAGATGTGACAGCAAAACCAGTATGAATTTCTTCCTTCTTCACAGTTTCACAAATAGATTTGTCCTTAATGAAGATCTTAGCGACCTCAGCATATGATTTTTTTTCCTTCCTTAAGTTGAGAATTTTCACCTTTTCACTTAAAGGAAGCACTTTATGGTTCCTCTTTGGTACATCCAAATTGCCAGCATTGCTACTCTAGCGCTTTGGGGTCATTACTAAGTAAAATAAGGGTCATATCCCATGAGCATAAGCCCTGGGATACCACGACAGTTGGTCTGATAACCAAGACGGCTACTGAGTGACTAACAGACGGGATACACTGGACAAAGGGATGCTTCGTGTCCCTGGCTGTATGGCACAAGATTTCATCACTCAGAATGACATGTAATTTAAAACTCATGAACTGGGACTTCCCTGCTGGCCCAGTGGTTAAGAATACGCCTGCCAATGCAGGGGACATGGGTTCGAGCCCTGGTCCGGGAAGATCCCACATGCCGCAGAGCAACTAAGCCTGTGCACCACAACTACCGAGCCTGCACTCTGGTGCCCGTGAGCCACAACTACTGAGCCCGTGCTCCTAGCGCCCGTGCTCCACAAGAGAAGAAGCCACCGCAATGAGAAGCCCGCACACCGCAATGAAGAGTAGCCCCCGCTCGCCACAACTAGAGAAAGCCCAAGCGCAGCAACAAAGACCCAACGCAGCCCGAAAAATAATTAATTTTAAAAATAAATAAAATAAAACTCATGAATTCACAATTGGTGTCAGAAGTAAGGGCTGTCTTGGGGACTGTGCCCTCAAACTGTGCAGTTGGCTAACTCCGGGAGGGTATCAGTCAGTGTGTTTTTGCAGTTTTCTTGCAAATTAAAAGAGTTTCTAATGTACATGTAATCTCTTCCTTTCTGTTGGTTCCTTCTCTGCCTAGAAATATGGGCTATCATCCCATTCTCTAAGAGAAAATGAAAGCACACGCCCTCTGTCTTCTTTTCTCTCCACTGACTGCTTCAATCCTTCTCTTCAAGTCTTCTCAGTAAGAGAAGTTCAAAACTGAACCCTAAAATTTTCTTATCATATTCTCATAAACCTGCTATATAAAGTTTCTACTCCTCCTGGAAGGGAAAGACAATAGGGAATACAAATGATTTCTACAGGCACAGCCTCATATTTAGCTGAGCTGCAATAAGAGATGAAAACAATTAAGAATTTTCTGGCCAGGCCCATGTTTTCATCCTGAGGCCCCCAACTACTGGCACCTGCTTCTCCAGTCTTCGACATACTCCCTGGAACTGCGCTCATTTAACAAGCTTATTTTATTACTCAAAAAGAGGCTGCGTGGCTTGGCTATAGTCACCTCAGCCTTGTCTTGCTTCGGGCTTCCAAATTTTAAATAGCACTACTTAACATCTGGGCAGACTGAATTCCCTGCCCTACTAGTTAATTAAGGGTCAAGTATTCCAGAGTGGTAGTCAGATATGTTCAAAACTGAAAAGAAAAATCTGTTTTTAAATCAGTATGACCAAAGACTTTATAATTTGAACATTAAAGTTTCATTTAAAAAAATCAAATAAACAAGGGACACCCGCCCCCTCCGAGGGAAAAAAAATGAAAGACTTCACAAGAGTCGTGTACTATCTTTAGGATACAGATCTTTAGGGGAATTCAGGATCCTTAAATGAGATTCAAGAACCATACACACTATCTAAAGCTTTACACTTCTGAAAAGAGGCACATGCTGTTTGTTTTACACAAGTATGCAGTTTTCCACCTATTTCAATGATTTCTCAGAGTAGAGAGTTTAATACTTAATTCTCACAAAGCACCCAACATCACCCCTTGCAGACCATTATTACACAAGGCTAACTGGCCTCCCCACATCTGCTCAAACCTCCCATCAATCTCTGCTCCACTCCACTCCACTCCACTCCAGGGTGATCTTCCCCAAAACTTAATAAAAGAACCTGATCTTCTTCCAGCAATGCCTTCTGGAGCCTTTAGGATGAAGCCAAAGTCCTTACAAGACCCTCACCATGTGGCCCTAGTCACCGTGTCCTGCTCTCCCCCTGCATA
Organism: Phocoena sinus; assembly: GCF_008692025.1. Taxonomy (NCBI): domain Eukaryota; kingdom Metazoa; phylum Chordata; class Mammalia; order Artiodactyla; family Phocoenidae; genus Phocoena; species Phocoena sinus. The sequence continues at coordinate 107,769,073 of NC_045768.1, forward strand.
CGTACACTTCAGCCTTCTGGGTCTGCTTGTACAGGAACCCCACTCTCCCCAGGCACGCTCCCTCCCTCATAACTGCGCCCTCTGCCTCATACATCCTTCGCCCACTCTTCCGCCAGACTCTACCCATCCCTCAGGCTGCAGATTTCACAGTACCAAAGAGGTCTTTGCTGGCACAAACGAAGCAATGAACAGCCACACGTGCCCAAATCAGACAACCCACCTCTCACAGCACCAACTACTCTTGTTCAATCTGTCTCCGCTCGACAGGAAGCTTGAGACAGAAACCATGATCTCCTTATCCCCTGCTATGTACACGGGGCTTCTGCACATATTCTGCTGAATGAATTGAGTCTAGAAGCATAAACTATACTGACCTTAAAGGCTTCAGTCCATTATTAGTACTAATTATATAACCTTATTAAAATTTCTTTTCAAGAATCCCTCACAAAAGAGGTTTCTTTCAAGTGAAAGTCTGTCATTAAAATACTACACAGGTTTATAACAATAAAACCAGTATACAATTTTTGAGTCTTTAAAGAGCATATGTTTTCACTAAGGATTCAGAGCAGAAAGAATATAAATGCAAGAGTAGCGGTAACGGCCGCCTAATGAAGTTTCATTTTAATTTCTGAAGTCAATTAATACCATGCCCAAAGGGCAACCAAAAAACCTCCTTTTGTTAAGCATAGGGTCAAATCTATGTTCAAACATGTGCTAAAGTTTAATGCTTTACTTAGGAAGAATTTCCCTCATAAGAAGCTGATTTCTTTATAAATAGTATGTATGAGATTAAAAACTAGCGATTAACATTGTGGCCTAAGTTAAAACAAAGAAAACAGGTCACCATAAAAATTAATCCTCTTCATAGTTTATAGTTAAAATTATCTAAGAGTAAAAGAAAAATGCCCAGCAAGGATTTACTAAGTGTAGAACCGGCTGAATTCACTTCTAAATGAGAAACTATTTAGAACAAGATAAACTACCATAGACCCCAACTTCATTTTCCCCACACCCTGAAAAAAAAATGAAGAGTGATTGCTCTGGCCAAAGCCTACAGCCCAAAGCATGAGGAAGAACTGTGGAAGTTCTCACTTTATATTTATGTTTGATCCTTTCATCTATCTGTCCTATATCCTTAATGACCTCAACTAAGTTCAAGGGCATGGACTCTCTGATACATTCTCCTATCACCAGAACCTAGCAAAGAAAAGGAATTAAATGAACACAATGAATACAATAACAGCAAGATAGTAGGTCAGGCCACAGCCCAAATTCACCTATAAGCCAACTGTAAGTCTTATATAAGTCCGATAGTTCTAAATACAATGTACGCAAGCCATTCACTACAAATTAGATTATTTACCCATTCTTTCCTGATGTCAAGTGTCAATTCGGCGTTGGATCAACCCTCCTACCTTTTGAGCAGCCTATTTCAATCACCCTCTGTCCTTCTTTACTGGCTCCTTCCTTTTATTTAAATACATTCAAGTCTCTCCCAACTTGAATAAAACTTCTCTGGACCCCATGATCTCTTCTAGCTCTCTCCCTCCTCAAGTCCCTTTATATCCAAACATCTTGAGAAAGTGGTCTGCATTTCTTCACCTCCTACTCACTCCTTAATCATACATGCATGATGCAAGTGAAGTAGTAAATTACTGAGCCATAAAACTGAAGATGAAAATAATTTACGGACAAAACCATTACACAGTCATTTAAACATTTCAAGATTTATAAACAGAAACTTACCCAAGTCTCTTTCCCAGCTAGAGCTTCTCCTACCACTCCAAGTTTATATCTAGCCCACCTACCTCCCGCTTTTAGCTATACGGTGGCAAGACCTAAATCCTCACCATGCATTTCTGCATAGGTCTTGCTCCTTGGGTTCCCGCTGCTTAGAATGTTTTTCCAACCTTTTGTTCATCTAACTCTTTCTCATTCTTCAAGCCCAAACTCAAATGGCATCTCCTCTCTGTAACTTTCCCCAGCCTCTCACCCCAATAAAACTACTCCTTTAACTGTGTTCTCAAAACACTTAACTGATGACTTCCCTGCTAGCAGGCAACATAACATATTCTATTTTCTTGCCTGCCTGTCTCCTCAGCTGACTGAATTACTGGAAGGCAGAGACTGTCTTAAAGAAGTCAAAGATCTGTGAAACCCCTAAAATTGTATGCAAAATTTCCCATATCTTTTGTTTTTGGAGAGGAAGTCTATAGCAGTTATCAGTTTCTCACAGAGGCATGTGACTCCAAAGAATTTAAAAATACTTCCCCCTAAATTAGCACAGTACCTGTCACATAGCAGAGACCCATTAAGTGTCTATTAAATTGTCATCAATATACAGCAGAAACCAACACAACACTGTAAAGCAGTTATACTCCAATAAAGATATTTTTAAAAAATTGTCATCAATATACTTGCAAAGTGACTGCACAGTGATGAATCTAAATATTTATTTGCGGGGAGAGAAGAAACAAATCTTGCTTACAGAATTCTAAATAACATGTCATCACTGCCCCCTCCAGGAGGTGGAGCTTAATCCCCCCATGCACATGCACTCACACAGTCCTTGAGGGTGGGCCACTTAGTGACTTGCTTCCAAAGAACAGAACGGCAAAAGAGAAAAAGAGTAACGTCACAGTGAAGAAACCTGGCAGACACCACCTTACTAGTGATGAAGGTTAACCTTACCCATGCTGTAGTGTAGGCATCAGAGCCCCTTGATACAATATGTCAAGAAGGGCATTTCACTCCTTCTTGAAAAAAATCTAGTATTCTTTCCCAAAATCCATCACCTCAGGATAACCATGACAAAAAAATCGGACCAACCCAAACTGAGGAACGGTCTACAAAATGCCTGACCAGTACTCCCCCAAACTGTCAGGGTCACAAAAAACAACGAAATATTGAAACTGTCACAGCCCAAAGGAGACTAAGGAGATGTGACAACAAAATGCAATTTGCTTCCCTGGACTGGCTCCTGCAACAGAGAGAAGATACAAGTAGGAAAACTGGTGAAATCCAAATGAAGTCTGGAGTTTAGTTAATAGTAACGTACACCACTGGTTTCTTAGTTGGGACAAATGTACCATGATAGTGTAAGATGTTAACAACGGAAGAAACTGGGTGAGGAGTATATGGGAACTCTGTGTGCTTTCTTTAAAATTTTTCTGTAAACCTGAAATTATTCAAAAATAAAAAGCTTATTTTTTAAGAGTCTAGTTTCACCTAATTACAAACTTCTCAGATTCACAGTCCCCAAACTTCAAAGAACTATTAGCTAACAGATCAGCTGTCCAATCTCCATTAAGTTACATTAGACATGCCATAAGGAGTGTTTTACTCAAACCAAAGCAAAAATCTGTCAATTATGAAAATTAGAAATTACAACTTAGAACTTAGTGATTGGCATCTATTTCTTGATAATGAAGCTTCAAATGTGTAATTAGTGACATTTAAAATCTGAACCATTCAACTCTCTACATTCAAGCATCACAATGCACTACAACACAATGAGCGGGGAAAGACAGACCAACAAACAATAATAAACGCTTAGGTGCCACGACAGGGGGATAGCGGGTGCAATGGGGGCCAGAGCAGGAGCACTGGGCTGTCTGAGGGAGAGTAAGGCGGAAGGATCAGGAAAATTAAGTAAAGTTTACAATGAGATCTGAAGGATGGGAAGCATTTGCCAAGAGAATGTGGATTGAGCGTACCAGGCAAAGGGAACAGCCTCCACAAAGACCTACAAGTGAGAGAACATGGCCAGTTGTTCAGTAGGGCTTCAGTCTAAAGTGCTAAGCAGGGCATGACAAGCAATGAGGCAGCTCAGTTTTTCACTCTGCTTTTGGGAGTTGTGCCTAGAAGCTTGGCGTAGTGTTTCTTTAGCTTTCCCAACAATTCTGAAGCAGCTTAAAACCTTTGTATTTAGTTCATTATTTGCCATAAAGACTGACCAACAAAACTGCTCTTATGAAGATAATTAGCCTCCACACCATAACATTCAACAAAAACAACAAAAACTTAGCGTTTAACCACAGGTCTCTGTGCTCAATCCTACCTACTTTCTATCCTTTCCTATCTTTCTCCCCAGTATGTGCAAAAAAACAAAGAAGGCAGGTTTGTAAAATCTATAGATGGCAGACATTGCTAACACAATGTTTTAAGTCCTGCACTTATGCTCAAATGTATCAATTACACAAACACAGGTAGACGTGAACCAGGAGAAAAGGAAGGAATGGAGGGAAAGAATAATCACCACCACACTAATCTCACCATACTGACACAAGCCAAAAATATAAAATAAACGTCTCAAGCCTTCCCCTTCCCGCATCAGAGGCCCCACCTGACAGTAGAACATATGGTTAAAAGTGTGGAGTCGTGAGGCCAAACTGCAGGGTTTTGAAGCCCCACTCTACTATTAACTGGCTCTATGACACTAGGCAACTTGCTTAGCCTCTTTGTGCCTCAGTTTCCTGCCTTGTGAAATGTGGATATTACCAGTCCCTACCTAATGAATCAGTGTGATGTCTAAACGTAGTTAATACACTATTAACTATCATTGTCAGCTATTATTAATAGGCACTATATATTGATACTACCAAAAGTGTATATTCTCTGTGCCCTCACTGAATGGCCATCCTGTCCTCTCCTCCATCAAGAAAGTATGTCAGAGAGTAACAACCATTATCTTGAATCTACTTGATCTACTCCATATGATTTAAGTAAGTCATTCTCAAATCTTAGTTTACTAATGATAATATATTCTGTACACAGTAACAACCACACTTCAGTGTTACAACATCTAGGAGAAATGCTGATCTAGACTGTGACAGAAATGGATAACTGCCCACCTCACACTGCCCCGCCTCACCTCTTGCTAACAAAACCCTGATTTTGTTTGGATATCAGCTGGCCATGCACTTTAAGGGGGACTGGGCCCATCTCCACTCTCTGGACCAGCAGCACTGGCTGGCATCACCCACAAACTTGGGAAAAATGCAAATTCTCAGTCCCCAATCCAAATGTACTAAATCAAAAAACCTAGGGATAAGGCCCACCAATCTGTGTTTAAGTTCTCCAGGTCATTCTGGTGCACACAAGTTTGAGAATCATTGACCAGGAACCACTGAGCTAATAATGGTAACTTCTAACTCTTGTCATTGATTGGTTTAGGAATGGGCATGTGACAATTCTGACCTAGGAAGGTACTTCGGGAAATTCTGCTTATTCTTAAAATGAACACACACACACATACCACACACAGAAGAACACAAAGAAGGGACCTTCTCTCCTCTAGCCTCTAAATGTTGTTGATTAGAGGTTTGATGTTTAGAACTTCTGCAGCCATCTTGTAACTCTGAGAGGGTAAGCCAAGTCTATCTGCCACACTGGGTCCTTGATATAATCAAGGTGAAAAAAATAACCAATTGTGAATCTACTCTTCCATGAGACCTCCTGCTATTTGAGATAATAACATGTTTCATCAAATATAAGATACAGCAATGGTAGAATGCATCACTATTTTATAAGTCATCAAGGAAGGGGGGTGCTGTCAACTACCCTGACATGCTATTCACCTAAATGTTCAAAATGTCTCAATTTCAGGAATGTTCAGATATGAAGAAAAGGTACATCTCCCAACTGAAAACAGTAAATTCCTTATTGTTTAAGCCAAATAAAAAGGGGTTTCCTGCTGCTTACTGCTATAAAAACATCATAATTGTTTTAAAAGGATATTATTTTCAATTCTGGGTCTTCACTAAGACACAGAATACATGAAAGATGGGCAAGAATAATGGTGCAGAATCTTGAAATATAAAGTAAGAGAAAGTAAAATATTTAGACTGAGAAAAGAACGTTTAGAAGAGGGCGTCATGACTGTCCTCAAATACCTGAAGGACTGGAATATTAAAAAAGGATTAGACCTTACCCAGATAAAGCTGGGAAAGGCAGATTTTAACCTAAGGAATGAAATCTACCAATGGAAGAGTTGTCTTAAAAAGGTCCATGCGCTCCAGCAGAAACATAACAATTACTTGAAAAACTAAGGGTATGAATACCTCCAAGGACCCTTTCAACTATAAGATTCTAAAATACTAGAATATAGCGAAGGTAAGAAAACTCATTAAAACACAAAATCAAATCAAAACTGCCAGTAGGACCTGATCTAGGCAGAGTACCTAGGAGAAATTAAATTCAAGAAATCAAGATATCTTTGAGGGGTAGAATTCACAACCCTCGCAGGGTTATAAGATGGCTACAGCAGCTCTAACCATCAAATCAACAAGCAACAACATCTACAGGCTAGAAAAAAGAAGGTCCCTTCTTTATGTTCATTTTTAAAAACAAAGACTTTCAAAGATCTACCCACCTCCGATCTAAACTCCTGTGGCTGGGATTTAAAGTTAACTCTCCACCACCACCTACCTTGACACAGCTTCCACTCCAAAAGGAGTCTACTCACTCAGTGTCCACATTCCAAGCTATCCATAACCTTCCCCTAAACCCACCTCAGCCTAATTCCTATCTAGTGCCTTTGTTCAGGATGTCCCTACAAACCTAGGATGGCATTAACCCTTTTGCCCATCTGAAATTTGTAAATCTTGAAAAGTGCAACCAAAATACCCAGTCCCACGGTTAGGATGGACCCCATGATTCTTCTGCCAGTAACTGCCAACAACTCCCATAATGCACAGCACACAACTCCCTCTAGACTGAGACTGCACTTACTCAAGAGGGCAAGACTGAGCACCTGACTGTTCTTTCAGACGTTTTCATTCTTCCAATTATAATGTAAACACAATCGGGGGCCCCCACAGTTCTTTACAATGTTGGGAGCATTTCAAGCCCTTAATAAACCTTACTGATTAGTCAATCACTTTAGAAACTATCACAGATCTTTCAGGAGTTTAATATTTAATATATTTATATAATGGTAAAATATTTATTGAACTATATCATCAAGTACCTGTGACTCAAAATTCTGGTTGGCTTAAACTAACAAAGAAGGAAAGTAAAGAATAAAGGGCCTTTGTAAAAAGGAATTGTACTTAGTTATCCAGGTCTTGGCAAATACATGAAGCTGAATAAATGAAAAGGAAAAAGAAAGCAAACTACGGAAGGATCAATCTCATCTTATCCTACTCCACAGAATGTCATATCTGAAAAGTAATACAACTCCATCATTTTTTATATATAAAAATAGTGACTCAGAAAAATTAAGTGATATGCCCAAAGTAAAAAAAAAAAAAAAAGGGTCCTTTTTTAAATTTTCCAAGTCAAGAACCTTCCTAATTGTAAAAGAAAACTAAAAAAGGAAGCCTCTAGAGTGTTTTAAAAGAATGAACAGAGAAATGAATCTAAGAGTTAAGGGTACAAAAAGTTGAGGGAAGGAGGGAAAAGCAGGTAATGCAAGTGGACTGTATTAAATTAAATAGGAATATATATGCCCACCACATAGTAAACCCAGAAAAAATGTCTCCTTCTCCTAGTCCATAAGATATCCTGAACTCTCTGAAGCTTTAAGGCCCTAACATTCTATATGATGAATAAAGATTCACCAAGGTCCCGACTTAAAGTAGAATGCTCCTGACCAATTGTGGAAGGGGAAAAAAATCCTAATTTTTTTACTATAATCAGGTAGTACATAGTTTCACTTCAAATTTCACTTAAAGGCAGCTAAATCAGAATCTGAAAATGGTTTTATACTGACACTGTGACAGTGAAAATTTACAGAACATACTTTCTTCTCCACAAACTACAATATAAGAAACTCATTTTATTTGTTTGCTTTTGGCTTATATAAAAGTGTGACTTTAGACTTTCCAAAATTTTTAAGACATTACAAAAGGCCTATTGATTAACCCAGTGAGACACTGAGCTTCAAAGTTTTAAGGTGGTCTGTCTGGCTGACACTTGGGATCCAGAAAAAGAACTGTGTAATGAACCAGAAACCACTATCCATTTACTTAGATGTCACATCCAATGGCCAAGTCCTAGCAGAACTCCGTAGGACAAGCATGTAAGACCTCAGAGACATTTTTATGCATTCATCAGTGATCTCATTCTCAGTCCAGCTAATCTGTTTGGACCATGGGCCTCCAAAAATATCACTTTAGGAAAAAGGAGACAGCTCTTCTTTAAAGAGAAATGGTTTATTTTACCCAATTTGTTTCCCCTTACATGAAAACAAGGAGAGTAGAACTCTTTACTAATACAATATCATACCAAAGCCAAGTGATCATAACCTAAAATTATTTTCTAATAAAACCAAGGACATGTAAAATGATCAAGAAATCAACAAATAATTTAGAAATTGTTAGAACACATTAAGTCATACTCTGTGAGAGTCAGTCCTAATAATTACCATTCTTTCAAACTTTTTTAAAAATACAGTTTTTTTTTTAAATACAGTGCTTTAAAAAATACAGTTGCATATAAAGTATAAGCACTGCACAGCATTTATTACCCAAGATAATGTATTACTAAGCCTATTTCCATATGCACTTAATTCTAATAACTTACTGTTGCAGGAAAAATGTGACTGGCACATCAGAGACTTTGTCTTTTTTATGTTTCCACTGTCATTTTCTGAGTTCTCACCTAGTATAAAGAGCTCAAAAAATCCACCCAAATCTGCATGTACCATGTCTTAACTTGGTCACACAACTAACGATGTCCTGCATCTACTGGAGATAGACATCCATGATAAAATTAAGTTCCATAATAAAATCTGAGGGCGAAACTCTAAAAACGCATAGTGAGTAACAAAATACATGACTACTGAATTTGGTAGTGGTACTTATTCAGGTGGGATAGAATACATATCATTTCGTTGTTTACATGGTCTGTTACTCATCTTTTTTAGTTTCTGACATCACCACCACTTCTGTAGTACTTATTTTGTGCTAGGCACTGCCTCAGCACTTTAGATACATTAACTCACTTATTTTACCTCTGTTACCTCATTTCACAGTTGAGGAACTGAGGCAGAGAGAGTTCACTGATGTCCAAGGTACCCACAGTCACAGGGTTATATGAAGGGTTTAAATTTTACTTTGTTCTAAATCTTCTCTGCTGTCCCTGGCCCAGCTCTCTCTGAAAAATGCATGCAAAACAAAAGGACAAACAAACATAAAAAAGACAACCCTGGGACTTCCCTGGCGGTCCAGTGGTTAAGACTCTGCACTTCCACTGCAGGGGTGGTGGTTTTGATCCCTGGTCTGGGAACTCAGATCCCACATGCTGCGTGGCACCAGGAGCCGGGGGCGCGGGGGGAGACAACCCTTCCTCAGCCCCACTGCTCTGGTAGGTTACAGACACATGCTTCTGAATGGTAACGTGAAGGTAAGTGTCTGGAGGAGTATCTCTCATCTTAGGTCCCCCCTTACCATCTCCCCTCTAAAATGGGAAGAATAAGCGTGACCAAGCCAGCACTACTTCCTACTTGCGCCCCTACTGAGTTGGCCTATTCACAGCCATAAAGCCAACCTTCCCGCAGGCTTCTACTTCAATTCAGGTGCACGAGTGAGGTTTGAAAGTGCCTCAAGCAGAGCCAACAGTTCTCTGATCCTTTACAGTATCAAACTCTGCAATTGTGTGTCATAGCAGCCATGCCAGAATGAGGGCAATTACTCTAGGCACTTGCTAGACTTCTCCCTTTTCTCCACCCCTGGTGTTCAGCCTCTTTTCCCAGCACCTACTCGGAGCTGTCGTTAGCCTTTTCCCCTTGGTTTTTACTGCTCCTACATTTATGTTATTCTAAGTCTTCTCCCCTATGGATTCCTGTGGGGAAAATGAAAGGTTTGAGAGGAAAAGTAAAACTAATAAAATGAAATGAAAATTCAAGAGAGTCTTGTTTTAAGTCACTGTTTCAACAGGTATAATGGCTTTGTTCCTTTCAAATAAACCAAGCGTCAAAACATAAGGAATATACGGCCCTAGTAAATAAATACACACATATATGCCATAAAAGTCAGGGTCGTCTTTCATTCTTAGGATCCCTCCTTTTTTTCTATCCACTAGTTTCTAACTACACTGCTCTTCTCTAATCACATAATCAACTATTTCTTAAAATCCATTTGTCAGATTTGAAATATTAGAAGCAACATCAGCCTTGGACCTCTGTGACGTGGCTCCTAGATCACCACCATCACTTACTTATGAAACATTTTAATGTCATTAAAGTTTTGTTTACCTCCCCAATGGGGTGTTCAAAGGAGATAATGTGTCACGAAAGAACTAGAGGTGCCAAAAGGGTTAGGACATACCTTCAGTCCAAAAAAAATCCCCCGAAGCAACATGTATAGTAAGTAATCCAACCTTTCCCTTGGTAATTACTATCCTAAGCAGAGAAGTGCAGACCCACTAACTCCTATGCTTTTGTGGAGAATTTGAACCAAATTACATTTCAAGTTGAAGCCTGGACAAGCAAAGTGAGGGGCAATGACGTACAGCTGGGAAGACGGCATGCCGTGTACGGTCACAGCAAGCTTCAGGTTCACTTCGTACAAACCATAACCTATTACCAACTGTTTTCTATTTTTATTCCCCAACTCAGTCTTCAGAATAAAGGCAACGAGTTAACTCCTAAGTAACACTCCTGAAAAATTAACAATGAATTCCAATCCAGTATTAAAATGACTGATCAGGGACAAAAGTAGACAAAGAAGAGCAGAAAAACATTATATATTCTTGCATCCAAGGGCCTCAAATTTTTGTCCAAATGGTCATTTTTAGTTCGTGTATAATGCTAGAATTTGTCTTCTTCTGAACACACGCTGTGTTATACTGTCTCATGTTACATAAGAGGGCAGTAAGGTCTTCAAAAGCCACATGCAGTGGTCACTGTCTAATGTTTTGCCAAGTGATGCCATATTTGCAAGCTGATTATAAATGCATACTATCTACCAACTAGATAAAAAAACATTCTAGCTATATTTCAGTTTTGCCAGTAGATGCATAACTATAAAACAATAAATCAAATCATATTTACCACTGCCTTGGGCTATGTCAGAGGTGCATTTACGCAGAGGGAAAAAAAACACAAAAATATGGCCTTAAGCTATAAAGATCACACAGCACCAAACCTTATTAAAATCTTATACGTTGGGCTTCCCTGGTGGTGCAGTGGTTAAGAATCCGCCTGCCAATGCAAGGGACATGGGTTCGAGCCCTGGTCCAGGAAGATCCCACATGCCGCAGAGCAAATAAACCCATGCGCCACAACTACTGAGCCTGTGCTCTAGAGCCCGCAAGCCACAGCTACTGAGCCCGCGTGCCACAAATACTGAAGCCCATGTGTGTAGAGCCCGTGCTCTGCAACAGAAGAAGCCACCGCAATGAGAAGCCCGCACACCGCAAAGAAGAGTAGCCCCTGCTCGCCACAACTAGAGAAAGACCGCGTGCAGCGACAAAGACCCAACGCAGCCGAAAATAAATAAAATAGATGACATTTTTTTTAAATCTTATATGTAGTACTTACTATTTATTTAATCTAATATTTGATAGGAAAAAACCATTAACACTACTATTCAGTCAACAACACTACTGAAAATAGAGTAACGGAAACTGTAGTGATTGCCAGGGAGACAAGCAAGCCAATTAAATAGGCAAAGGACTTCAACAGACATTTCCCCAAAGAAGATATACAAATGGACAACAAGCAAGCTCGACATCATCAGTCATTAGGGAAATGTAAATCAAAATCACAGTGAGATAGCTTCACACCCACCAGGATGAATTTAATGAAAAAAACAAGGAAAGTAACAAGTGTTGGCAAAGATGTGGAGAAACTGGAACGCTTGTTCATCAGCTGCTGAGGAAAACAGTTGGCAGTTACTCAAAAAGTTAAACACAGAATTACCATATGATCCTGCAATTCCACACCTATACCCAAAAGTGAGAGACGGGACTCAAACAGTTATTTGTACACCAGTGTTCACAGGAGCATCATTTGCAAAAGCCAAACAGTGGAAACAATCCGGATGTCCATCAACGGATAAACAGATAAACAAAATGTGGTATATAACCATACAATGGAATATTTTCCAGTTTTAAAAAGGAATGAAATTTTGATACATGCTACAAGACAGATGAACCTCAAAAACATGCTAAGTGAAATAAGCCAGACACAAAGGGACAAATGTATGATCCCACTTATATCAGGTGTCTAGAACAGGCAAACAATGACAGAAAGTAGAGCAGGGGCTTGGGAAGGAAGCAATGGGGAGCTGTCGAACAGGTGCAGTGGTTCTGTTTGGGAAGACGAAAAAGTTCTGGAGATGCATGGTGATGATTATTACACAACATTGTGAACGTACTTAGTACCACTGAACTACACTTAAAAAATGGTTAAAACAGTAAGTTTTATGCGTATTTTACCACAATGATAAAAATCTTAAATGGCATATTTTATGTTAAGTATTTTACCACTGTATTTTTTCAATATAGAAACAAAGAGGAAGCAAGAAAATAAAGTCTGTGTGATCTCACAGATGTGTGTAATAAAATTTCTCCTGTACAGACATAAAAATGAAGTCTGCAGCTTCTAGTTGGATCTGATGTTAGGTCTGGGTTAGTAACTAGTACCCTAGGGTGGCCTTAAACAAGGGTGACTTAAGCTCCTGATTATTAGATAATATCTTGTACTGAACAAAAAATACAGTGCTAACTTGCTACCCTATGCAATACCACAAAATGTTAAACAAGAATTATCACAGGACCCAGCAAGTCCACTCCTAGGTGTATGTCCAACAGAAATAAAAACAGCCCCCACAAAAAACCTGCACACAGATTTTAACCGCACTATTTGTTAAACAGTCAAATAGGAGAAACAACCCAAATGTCCATCAACGAATAAATGGATAAACAAAATGTAGTATATGCATACAGCTGGATATTATTCAGCCATAAGAAGGAATGAAGTACTGATACAGGCTACCGCAGGAATGAACCTTGAAACTATGTAAAAGTCAAAGAAGCCATTGAGAAAAAACTACATATTGTATGATTCCATTAATATGAAATGTCCAGAATGGGCAACTACTCTGTAGAGACAGTAGGTCAGTGGTTCCCAGGGGTTGCAGGAAAGGGAGGTGGAGTGGCTACAACGCGTTAGGGTTTCTTTTCAGAGGGATGAAAATGTTCTAAAATTAGATTGTGGCGATGGCTGTACAACTCTGTGAATACACTAAAATCACAGAATTAAACACTTCAAATAGGTGAATTTTATGATGTCAACATATCTAACACTGCTAAAAATAACTGTTGCCAGTCAACATTCTGATCATCATCTCAAGCGCTAAAGCAAAATCTCAGAGGGGAAAAACAATAGCATCTGAACACACAGGACATTCAACTCTTGTTTGTTTTGTTTTGTTTGTTTGTTTGTTTTTTGCCGTACACGGGCCTCTCAGTGTTGTGGCCTCTCCCGTTGCAGAGCACAGGCTCCGGATGCGCAGGCTCAGCGGCCATGGCTCACGGGCCGAGCCGCTCCACGGCATGTGGGATCTTCCCGGACCGGGGCACGAACCCGTGTCCCCTGCGTCAGCAGGCGGACTCTCAACCACTGCGCCACCAGGGAAGCCCTCTTGTTTGTTTTTTTAAGTCTTTGCAATGTTAGAAAATATTCCTAGGTTTGAATAATTTAAATGATATTCTATTCTATCACCCTTCACAATGGCTACTCCAACTTAAGGATTTAGATGAGCAACCTTGAATTCTTGACTCTAACTGGTTTAGAAATTACAAAAGAAAAAAACAAAAGAAAAAGAAAATATTTTGTCCTCTTTACATACATTGTTCTTGAGTTCCTAAAGTCTATTTTGTCATAAATGTAACACGCTTTGTCAGGTGAAGGGACAGACTGCATAAAGAAGAAAGGATTTGCTGGAGTACGGGCCACCAAAGAAATCAACTGAACACCGGGTACCTCAGAAAAAAAAATGCCATTAAGAATTCTGCTGGTACTAGAATTAAGGACACGTATATACATACACAGATGTGCACACACACATACAGAAACCAAGCTAATTCAAAAAATGGCTGAGAGAAAAAAAGAAAAATCAGCCCAGGAAATATTGCCTGTTTCACTACTAATTACCAGAGGTTAAGGAGCTGCATCCCTCAAAATACCATTCCTTCACTAAGGCACATACTTTAGGTCAGGTTACCATCATCAGGAGGGTTTCCCTCCACATTTTGCATCCACACAAGTACATTTTCTCAACAATAACTTCTCATGGCAATCACGTGATTATCACAGTGGCACTGACCTCCCTGTTCTGAGTGCTTTGACACATTCATGCCTGCCCCCCAAATAAAATGAGTTTCGTTTACTGTAATGGGATGATTAATATAGAAAGGAGGGTAGGGTTTTGGGGGGTTATTTTCCTTTTTTTTAACCACAGAAGCTTCCCCATAAATCAATTCTAAACTGCAAAGCTTTTCTTTTCCTTTACTCCATGGCTGTCTCCAGATATGTTTGCCTACTCAGCAGGAGCAAAAGCCAGAAAGCATGCAGGCCCCAAAGAAAAACACCAAGAATAAAACACTACAGAAGACTCATGGGGGAAAACATTTACTTTAACAAGCGAAACCAGAAGGAGGATTCCTGCAAGTCTTCGCAAGAATGGGATTGTTTCAAGTCATAGATTTAATTAATTATACCAACTTTCTCATCTGCTATGTAAGTCATTAACATATCTATAATTTCCATTTGCCTCATTTGGGGACCAAAAGGTATGATTTTAAAATATAACAGCTTCCAGAGAACGGAGGTGCTTCCAAAAGATGGCACAACATTGTGAGAGCGTGATTCTGGAGCCAGACTAGCTAAATTCAAACCTGCCACTAATCTGTCTGACGCTGGGCCACTCATGTCTCTGTGCTTCCATTTGCATGTCTGTAAAATGAATGGGGACAAGAGTACTCACCTCACAGGGTTGCCGCGAGGACTCAGTAAGATGTATGTAAGCACTTAATGCCTTGCCCGTGGGAGACCCTCAACATAAGTCAGTCGTTGTGACGGTGGTTATTCCAAATATGAGTAAGTT
The DNA here is from genome assembly GCF_008692025.1 of Phocoena sinus. NCBI lineage: Eukaryota > Metazoa > Chordata > Mammalia > Artiodactyla > Phocoenidae > Phocoena > Phocoena sinus. The sequence goes on from NC_045768.1 coordinate 107,784,129, forward strand.
CCTGAACAATGACCCTTCCTGCCCACTTCTCTGTTGAAGCAGGATTTTCCTTTATTCAACCCACCTCCACCAGTCCCTTAATGCCCCTGCAGCCTCCAGAGAACTAATGTGCGATCGCTCTTATCAACAGCAATCAATGTTATGACACGACCACAAGTCACTACTCGAAGAATTCCGCTCAGATATCACTCTGTTAGCTGCTGGGACACGGGGAAAAAAAGGTGGGGGGAGGGTGAATGTGTCACCTTTCTGCTGTTGGTGATTGGGGATGAGGGGAGTTCTTTTATATTTTTTTTTTACAGATATCAGTATTTTCGTCTGACTTGTTTACAATATATTTTTTGTTTAGAATATACTAAGTTTCAATAAACACTATAAAAAAATTCAGTTTCAAATTAAAACAACTACTGATCAGGTACGATTCAAAACATTTCTATAAATTCTATCCTACATGTAATTCTTCTTAAGGATCTAAGGGAACAAAGTAACTACAGCTGTCAATGATCTCCTCTCAGTGAATGACAAAGAGGGGACCTGAAATTGCATTAGAACATGCAGAGATTCCAGACACTTCCTCTCTACGAGTAAGCCACTCCTCTCTACTAGTAAGCCACTCCTCTCTCTACCAGATGGCAAGTGACACTCCAACAAAACCCACATATTTAAAACAAGTGTAGAAATGTTTATTGTACGTTCCCTTCCAAAGCAGCTGCTCAAAAGAATGTACTTGTGCGGCAATAAGGAAATCAAAGTATATGTCCAATTAATGAAATCTGTTACGAGCTGAGCACTGCACAGACTCCAACACTAGTAGCTGCCAGCTGCTGCCTAAATACTATTTTCCAACATCTTCCGAAGCCTAGTAGTTACTCAAATAGATTTTTTAAAGAAAAGGAATGCAAAATATTGTAATTATTAGCAGATTATTATAATTAGACATTCTGTTCTTTCCTTTGATTCAAAGAACAAAGTGGCTCTGACTGTAGCAAAGAACACACTTGCCTTCCCTTGGTGGCTCATTAATCCACTGAGAGGTTACACTGCCTTAAGTCGTGGAGACCCTGCCCTGAGCACTGCTCCAACTCCAGCTCTCACCTGAGATCTCCTGACAAGTCCTACAGCTCCCTTCAGTAACTCGTTCCTCCAGATCCAGGGAAGCAAAGGAGAAAGGACAACCAAAGGATCTTTCCACTTTCTCAAACGCCCCCAATTCCACATTCTGGATAGGAGAATATTTAACTAAAATTCCAAAGGAATTTAGAATTATCAGGATCCCCCTACGCCCTTTCTAAAACAGGTAGGTGAAAATTTATTTTACAAAAATACAGGAGGAAAAAAAGGAAATAGAAAGCATTTACAAGATCTGTTCCTCAGATCCCTCTGTAGTAGGTTTTAAAAAAATTTTTTTTATTCTGATTATCTACTTGAAGATAATTATTTCACTTTGAAAGCAACTTATGGTTTTTTAAACCCTGTTCACTATGCTTCCCTCTCCTACCAGACCAATGACACCTCAACATCATCACTATACCTCCCGCAGCGTCAACAGTACCAACAGTGCTACTCAGCATTTTTCGTGATCTTTTCTTGACTGTACAAATAGCATAATGCAAGTACAAAAATACAGGCTTGCAAGTTTATCCTTGTCAAAGAATTAGAGGAATGCTGATTTGCATTTAAAGCCTGACAAATTAATACTAATTTCTGACCTCTGAGAGAGATTGTCTCACATACTATTCTGTGAGTGTAAAACTCATTTTACAAGTTCCCAACCTGTGTGCCGAGTATTCCCAAACGGACGTTATTATCACTGTTTTACACAAGCACTTTTACAAGTTATCCAACTCCAAAAAACTGAAGCATCTCACAGTTGAAATAAACCTGAGAAATGACCTAGTCCAACTGACCAGCATATGCCTATACCCTGTTTTGATGCTTATAATAATTTTAAGGTTGGTATAATAGGTACTATCATTTCCAATTTACAGAATCAGAAACTGCGGGTGAGCTGAGTAAATGGCCTAACAAAACAGGTAAGTGAGGATCGAACATATTTACTATGTCAAGAATAAATTCCCCTCCAAAGAACACTTAAGCATGTTATTGACGCTTCAAAGGGCAAAAAATGGTTCAAATATACTGGTAAACTGGTGTTTTTATTACAATGTCCCTTTATTTCTAAAATAAATATATATACTTTTTTTAAAATTATGTCAAGCTAAATTTCATATTAAACTGTTCTCCGAAGCATTAAGATACTGCCCCACAGTGCTCCCCGCCACCCCAAAATCCAAGGACTATTGAAAAATCTGGGTGAGAAGGCAGATGAGGTCCACTCGAGGCACCCACAGCACTGCACCCCCTGGCACTCAGACCCACAGCAATCAGTGCACCTTAATAAAGCACAAGCATCCCTCTGAAAGAAAACCCCCGCAAAGCCTCTAGATCAGAGTGAGAGACCTCCTCTGGCCGTCCTCCTGGTTACTATTCTTAGACATCGCAACACTGGGCAAAGTATGGCACCACTGGCAGCAAGAAGTTACTGCTGGCAGAGTGATGGACTCCAGCTGCTCCACTGACAGCCACTTCCACCGTGGCCAAGACTATGAGAAGAGAGACGGAGAGGGGGAGGGGGCAAGTCCCACAGAGCGAGCACGCCATGCGTGCCAGACGCTACGCCAACATCGACTCATCTAAACCCTGAAAACCCTACCTTGGAGGTAGTGTTCTCACTCCACTGAGGGGCAGACCAAGGCTCTGAGAACTCAGCGATCTGTTCCAAAACCTAAGCCTATGGCACTACGGAACTGAGAAAAATGCGTTATCTGCAGGGTTAAAGTGATGCATAAGGAAGCCCCACGGTATTTCCATTTGTTACAGTGTGACATTAGCTGGAACAAGATGTATAACATCACACAGAACAGTCCAGCTCAAAGACCCTCGCTTATCCCATGGCAAAGCTGTAGTTTTACCTTTTTCATAATCTTCATTACAGCATATTTTCACAAATACATAATTTCCTTGTTTGAAGGGTTACTATACCCAGGCAAACTGCCTTCATTTTTAGTCAGAGTGACATTGGGTCAACCACGAAAGAGAATTTCCAAACCTACTAGGTTTAAAGAAAAAATCGTGGATGTTACGGGTTGAACTGTGTCTCCCAAAAAAACATGTGAAGTCCTAACTAACCCCAGTATCTCTGAATGTGACCTTATTTGGAAACAGGGTAGTTGCAGAGGTAATAAGTGAAGATAGAGTCATACTAGAGTAGGCTGGGCCTTAGTCCAATACGACTGGTATCCTTATAAGAAAAGGAAAATTTAGACACAGACACAGAGAGAAGGATGCCATGTGACAACAGAGGCAGATAACGAAGTTATGCAGCTGCAAGCCAAGGAATGCCACGGACTGACAGCCATCACCAGAGGCTAGGAAGGGGCAAGGAAGGATTCTAGCCAGGGTCTCAGAGGGATCACAGCCCTCTGGCACCCTGGTTTCAGACTTCTAGTCTCCAGAACTGTTGAGAATAAATTTCTGTTGTTTTAAGCCACCCCACTGGTGACACTTTGTCACATCAGCCTTAGGAGGAAACTAATACAATGGGCTAATGTACACTCCAAGGTACTGCCCAACTGAGGCCTCTCTAACATAGAAAGCCTGAAGTCTGAGGTCCTTCTTAACTGTAAGCTACACAGAACTGATCCCATCACACTTGGTTTTATAACAGAGGCGAGAGCTGACTACAGCAGAGAGAGCAGGGTACCGAGCCACAGAGGCCAGGTGGAAGCCAGGTCTTCCGACCAACAGGCAGAAGTAGTAGGAAACCGTCCTACAGAGAGACAGGTTACCCTAATGAACACCATTACAGGCAGAATTACCAAAAACAGACCACAGATATGTATTCCAGTCAAATCAGTAATTTCACATGTTCAACAATGAATTAGCCTCCTCTAGTCTAATCTTTCAAAAGTTTATCAGCTCTGGGATCGAGCGACCTGTAACAACCTCAAGGATTAATAATATAATATTATGAAACTTTGAAAATTACAAGTGGGCCCCCCAAATTAGTATATTAAAAATGGGTAACTTCATTAAATAGTCTTACTTATGTGGTCATCAGGCAGTTAGGGAAGAGTACAACCTGAATTCCAATCAAAAAGGAACTTGTTATATACACACATTAAAGTTGAGAAAAAAAGGATACAAAATATCCCAACCATGGAGAAATCGCTTTAAAAAATACCAAGTTTTTAAGTACAAACATCTGAGAGGTTAGAAAAAAATAAGAAATGGGAGAGGAGCTTGGATCAAACAAAAAACTTCTAGTTTTACTGTAATTTTGGCTGTAAATAGGAGTGAGACAAAGCACTTACAGACAGTTGCTAAAGTACCAAGTGAACTCCTCCTCTGCTCTTTAATTCTCCAATTTTTGACTGGTTTTGGTTCTGCCTGAGCCTACAGGAGACCAGTCGCCCACAGAACAGGCATCTAGCTAGAGAAGACACATCTAAGGTTAACAGCTAGATTACAAGTTGACAGATGCCTTCTTTATGAAAAGCAAGTAACTGATTATTAATCTACCAATTCCCACCTGGACTGTAGCTACCACACATAGAAAACAGACTAAAATAAACCTCTACATACTTCCAGTTTGTGTAACATTTCCCAGGCAAGAGATCAAAACTACTGCCTGAAACAACCAGACCCTGGGAAACGGTCACCAGCAAACGTCTCCCCAAATTGCTAAGGCTGTTTCCAAGGTTGCAATAGAGACAAGGTTGCACGGAGACAAACAATAAAGAGCATGAGAATAGTTTGGTTGAAATAGTGTTGTAAGAATGTTTTATTATGAAAATGGGACAGTGGAGTAATGAGGGAATGAAATACGGGGTTAGAAAAGTCTTCTGCAACCATGTACTTAGCACTTTGGGTTTAGAAGTTTGGGGTACATTCTGTGAACAAACAGGGACCACTGAAGGTCTCTGATCTGCTGACAGGTTCACAGAAGGAAGATCTGTCAATGTTGTTTGGAAAGGGTGTAAAATGGCTGGTTAACATCTTTCTTTACTGAGAGGATTTTAAAGAATTGTTGCATAGTTACACCATTTATACATGATATTTTCCTTATCAACTCAAGGGTGGTAAACTCTTTATCCATCAGAAGTTCATACATGCATATTTCATAATAACATTTTGTTCCTTAAGAAAGCTCATATAAACATTTTAGATTTTTTGGGTGCTAGATAATATGTTTTGACATTTAGACAAGACTGCTTCAAAAGACTGCCTACCTAATGTATTTTTGAACATGGACAATCCACTTTTTATTCAAGCATTTATCAATATGTAAATAAATTACAAAGTGATTATAGTTTTCTCCCTGGTTTCACTTACAATGAGAACTTACAATCATTTCACTTACAATCATTTAATAGATACACAGTTCAAACTGCTTTAACAATATCACATTTTTATTTGGAGGATTTACTTTGAACACCTAAGCAAGGCATATTTCTACGTGTAGAAAGAGGGTTGGATACAGTTAAAGAAAGAAAGAAAATTTGGCCAGGTAGAAACTTATCAATGCCTGGTACAATTTTCAATCCTGTGGGCCAGGTAGAAAAAGCTGTTAATATCTAACATTTAGTAAGTAAGTGTATCAAAGCTTTATCCTCAGACTTTACACGTATTAAGTCTTAATTCTCAAAACAACCCTGTAAGGTAGTAATATCCTCCTCCACAAAGCTGTTCCTGATCTTTCTACCCAAAATAAGCCCCATTTTACCTGTGAGGAAACCCAAGAACAGAGTGGTTAAAAAACTGTAACCAGTTAAGAGCTGGTCCAGGGCAGGCTTGAGACCCAGCACTTGGCCTCCAAAAGGCATGCTCTGAAGGCCTGGGCTTCTCTGGCCCTCCTTACAGGCAGTGCCTCATCACCACAGGTCAGGCTGTAGGACAGAGAACTCGGAAGAGCTCTCTTTTGATTTAAACTACCTACCCATCCTTTACTGGAGTCATTTCAGATTTAAAAACACCTGGTTTCTCATTTTCCAATCTGAGACTATGAGTATCACTGTGAAGACGAACACTAACTTCTTACCGGACAACGGTTGCACTGTGCCGTAGAAGTAGAAGGGACCGATTTCAAAATAATATTTTTAGGTAACACAATTGAAGCCGGTGCCCACCTGCACAGTGTGGCTAGAACACTGGTAAGAGGTATGCCTTGGGGCTTCCCTGGTGGCGCAGTGGTTGGGAATCCGCCTGCCAATGCAGGGGACATGGGTTACGAGCCCTGGTCCAGGAAGATCCCACATGCCCCAGAGCAGCTGGCCCCGTGAGCCACAACTACTGAGCCTGCGCTCTAGAGCTCGCGTGCCACAACTACTGAGCCCGCATGCTGCAACTACTGAGGCCTGCACACCTAGAGCCCGTGCTCTGCAACAAGAGAAGCCACCCCAATGAGAAGCCCACGCACCACAACAGAGTAGCCCCCACTGAACACAACTAGAGAAAGCCCGTGTGCGGCAACAAAGACCCAATGCAGCCAAAAGTAAAAATAAAAAATAAATTTACTAAAAAAAAAAAAAGAGGTATGCCTTGATCCAAATGGATTGGCTGTGGGGACATAATTAATATTACTTCTGTTTTTTTAAATTGACAACAGTGCTGGGCAAGGAAGAGAAAAAGATTTTGTTTGTTCATTTGTTTTCTGTGTTTAATCAGTGAGTAGGACTATGACGAAATGAAACTATCCGAAAGGTCTGTTGATTTTTTTAAATTTCGATAAAAGGCACATGACATAAACTTCACTATCTTAACCATTGTTAAGTGCACAGTTCAGAGGCATTAAGTCCATTCACACTGCTGTGCAACCATCACCACCATCCATCCACAGAACTCTTTTCATCTTCCCAGACTGAACTAACTTCCCATTCCCCCCTGCCAGGGCCTGGCAACCACCATTCTTTCTGTCTCTATCTATGAGTGTGGCTACTCTAGTTACCTCATAAAAGTAGAATCATACAGTATTTGTCCTTTTTTTTTACCAGCTTATGTCACTTAGCATAATGTCACCAAGGTTCATCCAATGCTGTATCATGTGTTAGAATATCCATCCTTTATAAAGGCTGAATAATATTCCATTACACATATGTGCTACATTTTATCTACTCATCCATCTGCGGACAGTGGGGTTGCTTCCATCTTTTGGCTACTATGAATCATGCTGCTATGAACATGTTGTACAAATCTCTTCAAGCTCCGGTTTTCAGTTCTTTAGGGTAGACACCCAGAAGTGGAATTGCTGGATCATATATAATTCTATATTCAATTTTTTGAGAAACCACCATTCTGCTTCCATGACAGCTACATAATTTTGTATTACCAGCAACAGTGCACAAGGGTCCCAATTTCTCCACATCATCACCGATACTTGTTATTTTCAGGTTTTTTGATAAGAGCCGTCTTTTTTTTATTGAAGTATAGTTGATTTACAATATCATGCTAGCTTCAGATGTAGTTAGGAGGCATCTTAATTAATGTGAAGTATTATTTGTCGGAATTTTTTTTGCTTTTTTTTTTTTTTTTTTTTTTTTTTTGCGGTACACGGGCCTTTCACTGCTGTGGCCTCTCCTGTCGCGGAGCACAGGCTGTGGACGCGCAGGCTCAGCGGCCATGGCTCACGGGCCCAGCTGCTCTGCGGCACGTGGGATCCTCCCGGACCGGGGCACGAACCCGCGTCCCCTGCACCGGCAGGTGGACTCTCAACCACTGCACCACCAGGGAAGCCCTGCATATATTTTTTTTATATAAATGATTTATTTTATATTTTTTGGCTGTTTTGGGTCTTCATTGCTGCCCACAGGCTTTCTCTTGTTGCGGAGAGCGGGGGCTACTCTTCCTTGTGGTGTGCGGGCTTCTCACTGCAGTGGCTTCTCTTGTTGCAGAGCTCGGGCTCTAGGCACACAGGCTTCAGTAGCTGTGGCTCATGGGCTCTAGAGCACAGGCTCAGTAGTTGTGGCACATGGGCTTAGTTGCTCCGTGGCACGTGGGATCTTCCCAGACCAGGGATCGAACCCGTGTCCCCTGCACTGGCAGGTGGATTCTTAAACACTGCGCCACCAGGGAAGTCCCTGTTGGATTTTTTAAACACTATTATTTAAGACTGTATCTATGTCAACCAAGAGTAACTATCGTGAAGTTTAGCAATTCATTTTTTCTTTGGTCTTGAGAAGTCCTACAATCTGTGTTGATTAATATTACTACAACGTCACTAAGTAAGATTTTGGAGCATCCACCCAAGTGGGCTTATGAATTGAAAACTGAAAAGGCTTAGGAATAAGTTTCTAAACACAGTGTAAGCATTTTAACATCTGCAGCAGTATTACATTCTGGAATCCCTGGACGTAACAGTAATTATTTTGATCAAGCTCAGACAGGGTCACCCAGTGGCTTCTTATGACATTGGGGAGTCACGTCTGCTTGTAGTCTGGGCAATGTTGTCTGGATACAACAGATGCAATATTGGGAGTGAAAGACTGAGCCAGCACCAGATAATATAAGTAAACACACTAAAAGTATTAAAATTATATTAACAAGATCAACCAGGCAAAAAATTTTATCTCAAGTAATGCGTATTTGACCTGTAACACCATACAGCTCCTATTAAAGGTTTCAGTGTCTGATTTTTATTCTAATTATAATTTGCTGTTTTATCTCTCAAGCACAATAGTCTGAGAAGATATTAATTATGTATTAGCCATACAGGTCACAGATTTTGGCTTTGTAAGAAAAAAAAAGGATCCTCATCTAGACCCTGGTACAGTCTCACCTGGTGGTAATATTATGTAGAGAAACTTTAATTATTAAATAGCCTCTAAATAAATACGTATATTTATTATTTTAATGCTTTAACAACCTACTTTTTAAAAGCCAATTAAGAATACCAGAAAATGTGGGGCTTCCCTGGTGGCGCAGTGGTTGAGAGTCTGCCTGCCAAGGCAGGGGACACGGGTTCGTGCCCCAGTCCGGGAAGATCCCACATGCCGCGGAGCGGCTGGGCCCGTGAGCCATGGCCGCTGAGCCTGTGCGTCCGGAGCCTGTGCTCCACAACGGGAGAGGCTACAACAGTGAGAGGCCCGAGTACCGCAAAAAAAAAAAAAAAAAAAAAAAACAAAGAATACCAGAAAATGTAACCTAAGTCAAATTTGGAATTAACAGAACAAGCATCTTAAAACAGTTGACCGTTAAACCTTCACTACTAGACTAACAGGTCTCTATATTTTAATATTTTATTTCTAGAAGAACTTATAAAACATCGACGTGTTTTGATGAAAACATTTTAGTTTCAGTTTTACTTTAAATCATATTTAGATGCTTTAACACCTTTATAAGGAATTTTTAGATAATTTTAATCCATCCCCAGTGATTATTAACATGCAAAACAAATAGAATCCAATCAGTTTTACTAACAAAGTTTCAGTGTAAATCTCCAAATTTAGGTATGAATTTTGCACACGTATTTATTTGGTGGCCTGTACAATTAAAAGACAAAAAACAAGGAGTGATTTTGGGGGGCAGTTATTTGGGGAATAGAAGCCAACAAGTTCCCTAAGTATGGGACACACTTTTATTAAAGTTACAACCCCCTGTGAGCACATGTCAAGATCCCAAACTGTGCTAAACCAGATGATCTATTTCTTTTAAGACATGAAACACTGACAAGGCTACAGTACTTTTTATTTAGTCTATGAAGGCCATTTTTACCTCAATGAAATCTCATCTGAAGAAAAATTATTCAAAACTCTAGTTGTACCATTTCATTATATTTTAATTTAGTATATTTAGCACAGATCACACTTAAAATTATTAAACGTAGTTGTTACTTTTAAAAGCTAATTTAAATAGTTACTTGTTTTACCTGACCAGTTAAAATAGGGTTGACCTGTGTTTGTATGCCACTCAGGCTAAGAACAGTTTTGACATTTTTAAGAGTAAAATAAACGGCTAGTGGGAAGCTGCTGCATAGCACAGGGAGATCAGCTCGATGCTTTGTGACGACCTAGAGGGGTGGGATAGGGAGGGTGGGAGGAAGGCTCAAGAGGGAGGAGATATGGGGATATACGTATACATATAGCTGACTCACTTTGTTGTACAGCAGAAACTAAAACACTGTAAAGCAATTATACTCCAATAAAGATTTTTAAGAAAAGTAAAATGAGACACCTGACATGGCTAGCAAATCCTAAAGTATTAAATTAAAATATAAATCAAAGTTTTAAAAGGAACTGTCTCTTTTATGTTCCAATCAACAGCAATTTACATTACACACACACACACACACACACACACACACACACCCTCCCTCCCTCCCTCCCTCCCTCCCTCCCTTAATCTAATCCGGAGAATACCTGATCTAAGTAGAGAATTGTTTCTTCCTCAGTCTCTAGTCAACAAAACACAAGCTCCCTCTTCTGTAGTACAAAGCTGTTCCCTGGGCAGGACCACATTCCCCGGCTTCCCTTTATATGGGCGTAGTCACAGGGCTGTTCTCCCTGTGGGATGATAGCACCAGTGATGTGAGTCACTTCAAGCCAGGGCTTTTAAGAAGCAGTTGTGCTTTCTCCATATTTTCTTTCCTTTCTCTGGCTGAATGCTGAGGGCGCTGAGTCTCTAAAGGATGCTAAAGCCATGATCAGCCAGGACCACCCACAGAAGACAATACACCTCTTGTGTTAAGCACTGAAATGTCTGTTGTTACAGTTAGTGAAGAAAAACACTGCAATACTCAACATACACGTTGTATATTTGCTGCCTTTCACATTTAACTAACTTCCACTTAATGTGGACATTTTCCCAATCCTAAAACAAAAAAACAAAACAACCCTATGAAAACAGATTGTTTATATTGCTGAAAGCCGTCTGTTTGTTAAACCCATCAGTTTTTTCCTTGACAACTGGCTACTGTTGCTCTTTTTTCCATTTACTGTACACTCAGATGAATTTTAATTTAAAGCCTCACTATAACTACACTTCAAATGGGCCGAAATTTAAAGCCATTCCTGCTCCATATATGTAGTTCAAGGGCTGATGTGGCATTGAGACATTAGCTCATTCCATCCAATGACTATGTTACAGACGCAGAAATTTAAAAGTGGATTGAAATAGCCCCTCTTCACTTCTTTATTGTATATAAAGGTCAACAAAGCATGAGAAGAATAACTTTCACTTAACCTTGAAACGCTGTACTATCCCCAAAACTAGAACTTCTCAAAACAATAGAACCTTGACAACCCCAAGAGCTGCATCTTGACACCATCACAGATTCAAAAACATGTCAGTTATGCCACAATGCATGCTCCCGTAACATGTATTGTTTCACACATGACTGGCAAAATGGGAACGACAATAGTATAATGGGGAAATAGTTTTGGTCTGTAAGTGATTCTTCCCAGCATGTTAATGTTTTGAAGCTATCAAGGGCAAGATTTTTCACAAATAAGAAAGACTTAGGAAAAAACAAGAATAAGAAAACCGGTGAGAATCTTACCAAAATATCCTTTTGTACAAGCAGTGGTGGCCAGTTTAGTGTCTTCCATATTCCTTATCCTTTCCTCTACCTAGTGATGCTGTGGGCACACATGAAGACTAAACCCTGGACCACAGCTTCAATTTTGGTGAAAATGGCCTCCAGTAGAAGCTAATACCTACAAGAATCTACATATCAAAGAAGGAAAAACATGTCCCAGGATAAAATAAGGCCTTGAACCATCTGGATATGAAACTGAGTGCAAATGTCCCCGATACTACAATATTTGGATTGTCCTTGTTTTGTTAGTGTTCTGGTTACAAAGTCACATGGTTTTAAGTAGTCTAGCCTTAATCCTATTTTTCCCACAGCCCTGTTGTTTTCATTGTGTGATTTTACAGAATGAGAGGTTTTCAGGAATATCACATTATGGTAGATATGATTATACCACGAATTGAGAGAGTGAACTGCAGATGCCAAACAAATAGACAGAATGACACATTCCAATCTCACAGGGCCCTAATCAAAATCTTGTAACATGCCTGACAAATGCCATCTCGTTTAATCCTAGACTGCATCTTGAAAACTACCTAAAAATTATGTGGTCCCTATCAAATAGTGGAAACCACAAATACGGTCCACAAATGCTATAAACATGTTGTAATTCTCTATTTTTCCAAATTTACAATGTAATTGCTTTTAACTTCAGCTTCGTCTTGATAACTTTTGTTTAATTTGTGAACAGAGTAAAAAGTCCTTCATGTAGTTTCTCTTTTCTTCCAACCCCAAACGCGCCATCACGCACTAGGTCTAAGCAAAGCCACCTGAGGTTGCTTAAATTTTGAATACATAATTTCTCTACTGGAATGCATATCTTTTCCTTCAGAGAAAGCTTTAATGAAAACTGCCTTACAGAAGGCAAAATGGCAGCATCCTAAACATACAGGGCTATTAATAACTACTATTTAGTTTACTACTCAAAAGCTGTGTTCCTTATAACCAAGCAAAATGACAGATTTGGAGTTCTGTTCATTTTTATCCAGAATCACAGAGGATCCAACCCAGTGTACGGTGTGCCTGCCCATACATCCTGTGTCCCTCTCTGCCAACTGTTTTCTCTCCTAGAGGTTCTGACCTTGAGCTTCCGAGTTACAAGGAGCCTGGGTTTTCTCACCACTGCCACATTTGAGCTCCATTGCTAGATGGAGCTCAAAGGATGTTATTTTGGTGTATGTAGATTTTAGGGGTCCCTGTTGATCCACTGTACTAAATAACTTACAGCAGGGAAGAGTAAAGACTGTAAAACCCCTTCCCAACCCCTCCCCTAGCTATTCCTCCCCGTGAATCCATCAAGCAAAATGTAGTTAGGTCATTTTCCTTCTCTGCTTCCTTCATTCCTGTCTCTAATGACACCTATTTAATACCTATTAGGACACTTCTCCCCTTTCATTCACCAGTTTCTTTTTAGGAATCCTATCCTTGGCACCAATTTTAACAAATATAACATTTCTGAAAATTTGAGACATGAAATTCACTCTGCACTGAATATCAATTTTCCCAACATAATGAAATGCCTCTAACCTGGCACTTTTAGAGCACCAACAGTGATCATTTGTGTTAATAATGACCTTGAAGTACTTCAAACTTCCAAAGAAGCTTCTGAATCAAAAGAATATTCAATTATATGCTGTACAGTTTTAATGTAAAATGCCTTTACAGTATTCTAAACCTTATGTATAACCCAAACGCCATAGTATATGGCAAATATAGCTACCATTTGATTAATACACACTTTCACCAACCATTCCAGCTAAGAGTAAGGTCCAATCAGAGACTGTTTCCATTAAAACTGGTGTTCCATTAAAATCATCATCAGAGCTTCCTTTATTCTTTCCACCCTCTATATCTGATACGACTAGTGCTCAAGTTCACACACACAAAACAATATTCCCAAGTGATTCTAATACAAACTCCTTCTCCCGGAGAACTACCACTGTAAATATTGGTAGAAATCAGCCTATAGAAATGTGGTTCTCATCCCTGTCTGTGCACTGCTCGGGGATCTTTCTGAAAACACAGGCTTTTTAAAATAGATTCTAAGGCCCATCCCAGACCTACTGGATCATAATCTCTTATGGTAGAACCCAAATATCTGACTCCCCAGGTGACCCCAAAGCACAGTCAAGTTTGAAAACAACTGCTTTATAACCTTAAGGAAAGAGCTACTACTCTTGGTATTTCCAACAGGTAAACAGAGAATCAACATATGGGTGCATCTTGTCTGCAGAGTTTAATACACTAGAGTTGAAATCAGGTCTCAAAGAACCTCAGCGTGTACATGAAGAGGCCCCAGTGGTTCAAGAATATCATTCCTCCACTTTCAATAAGCCAAAACAGCGAAGTCCCAAAGTAAAGCAAAGTAATTAGTGAGAAGAGGCTCCGGATCCTTACAAGAGATATAGAAAACTGCATATATTTTGCCGTCAGTGAGATCTGGCTTCAAAACTTTCCTCCACCAGTTACCAGTGACTTATCAGATTACTTAACCTCTCTAAACCCATTTCTTCATCTGAAAATGGGCACCAAAAAAACTTACAAAAATTTAAACGAGATATTTGTAAAAAAAGAATTTCTAATATAGTTTCCTTTCCACCTTAGTAATTTCTATGCATCCTCCACTCTCCTTTGAGTCATACACTCTAACCTGTTATATTAGCCCTTATATCAGGTTATTGCTGTTACATACAGAGAACACGTGAGACATATTTCAAATTTGTTCCTCCAAAACTAACATGAAGTTTAAACTCTGTCTACTGACAACCAGCTGAAAACCCACCAGTGCCTAGATTCATAGTAACTTCTTCAGGATGGATTTTTTTTTTTCTTTAACTCTCAGTTCCTGATTCCAGTACAGCAATGGCTCTCCAACTTTAGAGACCTAAGAACGACTAGGGAGCTTGTTTAAAATACAAGTCCCACCTCCTACCAGCAATTCATAATTGATTCAGGCAAGGATTCTCAATGGCCACTAAAACTATTAGGTAAAAGGTTGTCGGGAAATAGGCCTTGACACCTTGCCAAAAGTCTTACTCCACAAGTGACTTACTGACTGCAAAGGGGAAAATGTACCTTTACACAGAAGAATGTGGCAGTCAGAACCCTAACCAAGAGATAAAACTTAGCATCAAGAACAGTGAGATGAATCGGGTTATAATGTGATATGATGCAAATATGAAGTGGAAAGCAGTACTTCTGACAACAGTACGTAGTCTGAATATAATCAAGCCCCTAGAAGCACCTTCAAGTTTACCCGAAATACAGAGGGCAGATCAAACTTGGAGGAAACAATTAGGCAATCCAAAATACGGAACATACAAGAGAAGTGGCCCAGACTCTGCAAAAGTTAACACCATGAAGAAAAGAAAAATTTAAGAATTGTTCTAGCATTAAAGAAACATAAAAGCAATGCTGATTAAGCCATTTTGATTAAGCCGTGTTGGGAGGGAGAAAACCTATAAAAGACATTGTTGGCGACAAATGAGCAAATCTGAACGGGAAACAACTATTAGATGATTTTCTTGAATTATGGAATAATTATGGGATTACCATTAATTTTCTAAGATGGGATAACAGTATTATAGCTATGTAGAATCAGTCTAATTATTTAGTATTTGAGGCAAAGTATGGAGAGGTGCAACGTCATGATACATGTTAAACACACATAAAGCTATCTATGTTAATTACAGAATCCAAGTAGTTGGTACTGGGTGTTCAATATACTCCTCTATTTCCCTGTACGCTTAAAAGTTTCCATAATAAAGAGAGTAAAAATACACATTCCCTGGTCCAACTCCCTGAGGTTCTGATTCTTTAAGCCCACAGTAGACCCACAAATCTGCATTCTCATAAGCCCCAGGCCTATCCTAATACAAGAGGTTCTCTGACCACTCTAAGAAACACAGCCAAAGAGAGAAAGCAGAAAGTGTCTGCTGTCTGGAAGGGCCTGGGTTCCTAACTTCCTGCCGGCTCTATTTTATCACCAGGCTTTCCAAGCCATGAATTTGGTGTCTTCCTCACCTCTGCCGTCTTTCTTCATGTGTACAGTATGTTTAAGACAGAATGAAAAAGTGGACATAATGGTAAAAGAGAAACTTTCTACTTCATGTACCTATGATTCTTTGAGAATATCTGGCCAGGGTAAACAATAACTATCAACTCTTCCTCCCTTCCCAGGGTGCTGTGAAGAAAACTGATATGTTTACCTTTCTGTGAACTGAATATTCAAATTTCTTCCTAGAAATGATTTGATGGACATATAATCCATGCTCTGTATATTAATGACCAATATAAAACAGAAATAGCTTTCTCACAATTAAAAAGAAAAAAGACCAAAATATTGCATACAAAACAAAAGTTATTTTTAAAACCACTTGTTTGATATTTCAGGATAAAAGCAATATACACGTAAAGACCCTTTTTGTTAGCAATATACAAAATACCTTAGGATACTGTCATTTGTTTTAAAGTATATTAAAATACAGTAATGCAATATACCAAGATCTACCCACATTAGACATACAGAAAAAAACCTAAAGCTGAATTTTATGTACAAATGTGTTCTTGTCATAGTAATATTCACTGAATCCTTCAAGCAAATCACGTTTTTTCCCCAAATTCAACTTAAACCAAAAAAGTACCTATACCTTAATCTAATAAAATACAAAACACAAAAAAACTCACTTAGAATCATTTCCTAAAACAGCTCACAACTGATAAGAAAGCTATCATTAAAAAAAAAAATTTACAAACATTAACTTTTCAAAGTTAGAGAATACATATCAAACGATAAATTGCAGTAGGAGACTTTGAGGTTCCTCCCCAATTAGAAATTAATCTAGGTAAACGACTCAGAAAAACCTCGAAAATATGTTAGATATATGCATTGCTTTAGCTTAACCTGACAGTAAAAAATTTTAAACATAGGATTATAAAAGGACACCTTAACGCAATTTTAGGTGAAACTGCAAGTTCCCAAAAGTAGCTAATGAACCAGGATACCAAGTTTTTCAGAAAGTCTTATCTGCTATAAATTTTGACATCAGCTAGCAATATATACATAATGCCTCTATAGGTAGCAAAGTGATTACAAGTGATGAAAATTTTTTAAATTAATAAGTCAAAATAGTACATGATAGGACTTCAAAGCAGTTCCTGAGAAATCCACATTTTTAAATATTTTAATTGTTCAAACTAGAGTCTGAAATTCCTTGTTTAAAACTTCAGAGTGCTAATACCTATAGCATAATAGACTTTCTAAAATTGAGGGACCTGAAAGATCAATCAGTTTAACTCCTTATTTGATAAATATGAGGAAATGGAGGCCAGAGATTTTTCTGAACTTGCAGAACGATAAACCTGATTTCTTAACTCTGATGTTCCCTTTATACTATCGCTGTGCCCTGTGGTGTTTTTCTTTGTTTTTGTCTTGTTTTGTTTTTTTGAGTATCTCCAGTAGTGGTAAATAGTGGATTGTCTTTCGGCAAAAAACAAAAGTCAGTGAACTTTTTAAATGAGGCTATATTTTCATGATTTAAAAAAAATTAATTCTTTGAAATTCACAATTTCTGACTGGGAACTAGGTAAACAGAGTATCACAAGGAGTAAAGTTTTAACCACAATCTTGTTTGCACAAAGCATACTGTAAATCAAACCAACCCATGATGAAAATAGCAACAATTGAGACAGTTTATTTCTTTTTGCATCCCACCTAATCTTTCCAACTCTCCAGAATTTATCCATTACACACTGCTAACTAATTGGCCTTAGGGATGAAGTTTGTAAAAGCAAAGCAAATGATGTTAAAAGGCAGAAATGAACTGTTCATGATTTCTGACATGTGCCTACTAGGTTTCCGGAATGCTAGCCTTCTGCAACACAAATTTGGTGTTTCGCTTCTAGATCATCCTGGAAATACTATCCTTCAGCACTGTTTGCAATTTTACTCAAAGTGTGCCATTTTTTCATCACCTTCCCTTGAAAATTCACCATAGATGTCAAGTTTTTACTGTTTCTGTTCACTCAAAGATGAGAAATAATCTTCGGAGATGCTTTCTTCATACTCGCTCTCCTTTAGGTAAGCAGCTCGTTGTCTAAATATAACTCTTCTACCCTCACAACTCATCATGTATTTCCACGATTTTTCAGGTAGGGGGAGGAGGAAGGGAGTAACTAGATGAGACTTTATGTTGTTAAATTTATCCCTTTTCTCCTTGATGGTGTCAAAGCATCTTGCCCACTTCATGATTATAAAATTATTATCCTACATTTTCTTCTAGTGCTTTTACAATTTAATATTTCATGTTTACACTTTTAATGCTTTTAGAATTTTTGTTTATGTGAGGTAGAGAGCTATTTTTCCCCCAACTGCGTAGTCAATTGCCTCAGTATCTTTTGATAAATAATCTTTTTTTCCTTCACTGATTAGGAATGCCACCTTTACTACCTACTAAATTCCCACAAACCTGTCAATTTCTCTTTACTCTGCTTCAACACCTATTTGCTTAATTCCTCTGCCAGTGGCACATTGATCTAATCACTGACACTACAGCACATTCACTTCTTGACAGAGGAACATTTTTCTTTTGAATTTTGAAAGGTTTTTTTGACTACTCAAACACATTACTTTTCTCCAATCAATTTTCCTCAAGTTTCCCCTCAAAAAAATCCCACTGAGTTTCTTTTGAACCAGAATTCCATTAAACATGTGGACCAAAATGGGAAAAAAAAAAAGATTTTTACAATATAGAGATTCTCATCCAGTAATAAGCCGATACTATATAAAGTCTCCTACACACACGGACACACACACACAAATACACATATACAATCTTTTATCGTGACTAGGGCTGGTATTCTGGCCCCACGAGTGAATTTTCTTATTTGAAAGGTAACATTTCCATTCCTAAATCACAACACCTTAGAGCTAGAGGGACATTACAGATCACTTAGTCCAACACCTCTTGTAATCGCGTTGTTTACCTCAAGCCTACTTAAGAGAATCATTTCAAAATTAATTTCCCTTGTACATGCAACACAATCATAAACCTGCTATTTGAATCACATAAAAGGCAGATAAGTGAGCTACATTTATTGAAGAATGCTTTGAATCTAGGAATCCTTTTAGAATAAGATCCATACTTAGGCTCAAAGAAAAAAAACACAGAGTACTATAAGTGCATACACTTGGGACAGCCCCAACTACTGTATTTAGACACTCATGTTTCCAAGGTAAAGTTGTTTTGTTATGGTGTTGTCCAGGAACCAAGCTTCACAATACCAAAGCATTCCATTCCCGACTGTTCCATCCTATTTATTAAGAACATAAGCCCAATAACAATCTCGAAATGGAATAAGCCTGAAACCCAATTCTGAAAGTGCTTCTCAAGCCTGGCTGCCCATCTGATCACCTGTGGAGCTTCTAAAAATAAGACTGCTTGGGTCCCACCCTGGGATTCTTCCTCAGCAGGTCCAGCAATGCTCAGGCATTTTTTAAGCTGTAGGAGGTTCTATTCTCAGCCAGAGTTAAGAACCGCTATTCTGAAATATTCAGTAAGAACAAAGCCCCATAATTTTCCAAGTATCCCTACACTGAGGGAGGGTGGGGGGAGATAAGTTAAAAAAGCATCTTCACCAGCCCAGCAACATTTGCTGCTGATTAGAGAGTTGTATCCCTATATTACATCAAAGTCTTGAAATGGAAAAAATGCTAAAACAAAGCTTTAGATTGTTTACAGACTGATGACCCCATTACGGCAGGTGAAACACCGCTTCCTTCCTCTCACTTGAAGGCAACCCTCTCCATCACCTCATCTCCCAAGATAAAGAACAGCTGGCGTTCACTTTAAAAATGGCAGACAAAATTCAGGTTTTAATCTTAATTAAAAGTTTTAAATCTTTGAAACATACCCATAAAAATAAATACATAAAGAGGGAGATTAATGATTCGGCTGCAACATCACGACATTACATGAAATTTTAGTCAAAGAACTTGCTTCTTGACTGCAGTGAACTGCCAAGCCAACACACTAAGCACCCCCTAAAAGTAGCACAGAAGCAAAGAAAAGCGGATACACTGAAGGAAAAAATTTACACACAAAAATGCAATATGCAAACCTGTTTCTAAGCTCTAACCCTCCAAGGAAAGGATCTCACTTTCTAATAACAACACATTGTACTAAATTGAAGCCTGGTGAGACCCCTATTCCTGGTATGAGTGACCATAGACCCGCTATCCCTGGGAAAAGCACCTGAAAAACAGAGCACATAAAGGTAGACGGTAAGTTCCACGTTAAGTAATTAATTAGGGAAGGTAAAGCATCCATTAAACAGACCTTAATCACACAGTAGTGCTCTGCAAAACAAGGTTCATGAAACCAAATCATCCTACAGGCAACTATTCTTCCACGCTCCAACTCTGGCCCAGCCAAAAATATTTTCTTACATTCTGTGAAGTCATTTGGTCAAAGAGATGTCAAGTATTTTCCATCTTGATAGCAAAGGCAACATGCATAGAAATTTACCACCTTAATGTCAAGAGAAACTAATTTTTCTTAAATAAGCACTGTGCTTTTGTTCACGCAAGTCAAATAATTTTACATTAAAAAAAAGCATATGAAGAGACACGCTTCATGGTTTAATGCAATCAGTTTTGACAACATACTTCACCAATATCTTTTCTTAGAAATGTGGCCCAAATCAAATTCTTAGACCCTAACCTTTATGTCACATGACCACATGAAATAAAATTTAAGTAGCAAATATGATTAAGGGAACAAACTGTAACCCCAAAAGATCTGCAGAAAAAACTGAGATGATGTATGTTTATACACACTGACAAGTTTGCCAAGAGATTAAAACTAGAAAAGAATAAATACCTTTCTCCGAAGCTTTTACTTATGAATGATTTCCATGCAAGCCACATGCCTAGCAGGTATTAAAGAGCAAACTCTGCTCCTGGAGTATTTCAAGTAAAACAAGCTTACTGAAAAAAAATAAAATCTTTCCTCAGTAAATATTTCTTTTGAAGTATAGTACGTTGGAATAAATAGATGAATTAGCATGCCTTTTAACACCTTAACTTCATAAAATATTTAGACATATATTCTAATCTTGAAAAAGGACCAAAAACTTTAGACATAGTAATATCACAGGCATCTTTTCAAAAAAAAAAAAATATATATATATATTTACCACTACAGACTCTGAAAGTTCAATAAAAATCTGGAAAAATAATACACTACCCTGTTTCAAACAATCATAAAAGCTAAATTCCTATTTTAAATATACTTTTCAGTTTGTCCACAACCGGGACTTCTACTACTTTACCAAATACAATTAAGGTTTAGGTCAATAGTGGGGCATTACTCTGCCTAAAAAATTTGTGAAACAGAACTCCAATTTCAGTATGTCCCAAAAGCTTACTGCTAATAAATATCTAGGATGGATTACATTAGAAACAATTCTCTCAGGAATTTTAACCTGACACCAAGGTTTTGATTGCCCACATCTCCACGCCTAACATGGAGAGATAGGTGACTTTCGGGTACAAGCCTACTTATTAATTAGATGCTGTTCAATTTTACTACTATTTCAAAATCTCTCCCCATACTTTTTGTCCCTCTCCCCTTCATACCCTTGCATCTTACCAACCTGCAAGAAACCAAAAAAAGGTATCCCCTATGTTAAACACACTATCTTTGATTCAGTATGGACTGGGGAGTTTTTAGATTTAGATTTCAAATTCAAAACATATGTCAAAATTTTCCTTGACCCCATATTAGGCTCATAATCGCTAAAAGTTAATCAATCATCTTTGTTTCTATTTTATTCCTTCTCTTCTTACAAACCTATCAGCAGGAAATAAATTATCTTCAGACAAACAGAGCTAGGAAAAAAAGTTGCTTGGTTCGATCTAGGAACGCCAGTAAACAACCCTGCGAGGACCAGAAAAATCAAGAACCACTCTCATGTCCCCTATCCTGA
This sequence comes from Phocoena sinus, assembly GCF_008692025.1. Lineage (NCBI taxonomy): Eukaryota > Metazoa > Chordata > Mammalia > Artiodactyla > Phocoenidae > Phocoena > Phocoena sinus. Next base: position 107,805,700 of record NC_045768.1, read on the forward strand.
ATTTGCATGTAAATTCTGCAGGACAAAGTTCTTGCTCTTTCGTGATGCGACTTAATTCCTCCCCATGCTTTCTGAAATGTTTTTATTTAAAATTCTGAACAGAGACCTAGACAAACAATTCAAAACACACTGAACTTTATTTCAGTTAACCTGAGTACATACCAGTAAACTGAAATTCTGAGCACCTAATATCTCCTACTAGGAATAGGTACCTGAGCAGTGTAGGCAAAATGTCTTCTCACAGAAGCAACGTACCTGAGGAGCTCAGTATAATTTCTCTTCAGTAAGATTTTTTTTCTTGCAAACGCTCTCACCCACAACTGTTTGCAGAATACACTCAAGCTGATTTAAGTTGGAGGGCACAGATTTACCAACGTTTTAATGGAATCATTTCCTTAGTTTAGCAAGTTAAGCTATTTTTAAAAAAAAAATCTGCAAGTGGTTTTTGAGGGATTCACCTGGCACATGGGAAATTTACAAGGAGGGAAAGAGCCCCAGGGCTAAGCTTGGGGCTTGTGTAAACGTAAATCACCTGCGCACTGGCCTGGCTACCAAAAACAACGTTCCACCAGAAGAGATGTCCAGGTGGCTAAGTGATTTTCGGAGGTTGAGAGTTAAAAACAAACGCTTACACCTATCACATATTATACAATTTTACCTGTCACTAAGAAAAGGGCACGTCTAATCCAGCAAAAAAGTCATTTTTCCTTCAAGGAGAGCAGCGCTTTGGAGTCCTTTGCAGGGGATGGGGGTCGCAGGAAGGGGGGAGGGGGCGTGGAATAACGGAGCACTGAAAGGAGAGGCAGCCAGGGGGGTTGCACAGAGCCCCACACCGGCCACTGCGGAGAGAAGACGGGGAAAGAGGGGAAGGTGTCTCACCGGGGCACCAAACCGAGTGCAAACCGGCTGGAAGAAGGAAGGTTCCCCCAGGAGGCGAGCTAGGGTGCAGATAAAAAGCGCTAGCGCCTGGTTACCTTGGGATACAGGGGCAAGGGACCACGGGAATATAGAGATCTACAGAGACAGAGAAAAGGCAGGATGAGGCAGGGTCTCCGCTAAGTGCGAACCAGGGATGAAGACATACAGCGGGACTTGGGCCTCCCCGGGCCAAAAGGCGTGGCCAGGGATCCAGACCGCACGATGGTCTTTTTGAGACGCCAGGAGAAGTGCGTGGCAAAGCCCTCCTTCAAGACCCCGTGCCAGGCCTGTCCGAGGGGCCCACCTGCGGGGCCCCTCGAGGGCGGAGCGCACTCCGGAGGGCTCCGGCCTCGCCCGCGGGGCCCTCTGCAGGGCCAGCTGGCCAGGCCCCCGCCCCCGCCCCCACCCCCGCAGTGTTCTTACCTCCACACCTGCCCCATCTGCAGCAGGTGGATGACCGACAGCCAGATCCACACGGAGAGGCGGCAGAGGCGCTGCGCCCCCGGCGTGGCCGGGACCCCCGCGCCATGGCCGTAGACGGCCCCCATCATGGGGGGGCCCCGGCTGCTGAGCCCCTCCACGGCGCCCAGCCCGCCGCCCGTGTAGTCCTGCACGAACCAGCGGAAGCTCAGGCTCTGCACCAACAGGGACGGCACCAGCACGAAGGAGAGGGTCAGCCCGAAGTAGACGTAGTCCCCCTTGCGGTAGTAGTCGAGGGCAAGCCACAGGTCGGTGCCCACGTCCCCGAAGAAGACTAGCAGCGCCAGCACGATCCACAGGCAGTCGAGCCACGGCCGCTCCACCTGCGGCGGTTGCGGCCGCTCGGCCGAGGGCGTCGGGGGGTGGCGGCCGGCGGCCGCGGGCGGCTGCAGCGGCTGGTCCCCCCCGTCGGCGGCGGCGGCGCTGCGGCGCGGCTTCTTGCCCAGGAGGGAGCGCAGGCAGGCGGAGCGGCAGCCCCAGTAGCACGAGGAAGTGTTGCAGCAGTGGCAGATGTGCAGCGAGCTGCTCTCGCCGGGCTCGCTGCCGTCGCCGCCGCCGCCGCAGCCGCCTCCCCCGGGCTCCCCGTCCTCCTCGCCGCCGCTGCCCACCGCCTCGTCCAGGTTGTGCAGCTGGGCGAAGCCCACCCCCACGCCACCGCCATCGGATTTCGCCGCCATCTTGACTCTCTTCCCAGCTCCGGAGGTTGGGGGGGGAGGGACGGGGGGGGGGGAGAAGGCAGGGAAAGGGGGGGGAAACGAATGGAGAGGAAGGGGGGCGGGGAGGAAGCGGGGGAGCAGACGAACGAGGGGGGAGTGGGCCAGGGAACCCCCTCCGCTTCCGGGTAGTTGGCGTCACTTCCGGGCGAGCCCCCCAATCGCACGGCGCCCGCAGCTCCCCAGCCCTACCCTCCCGGCCAAGATGGCCGCCCTCCTGTGCCTCAGCTGCTGGGCGGGGGACCGGGGGGTTCACCCCGCCAGGGCTCCCCTTCCCCTCTTCCGTTGACCCCTAAACCCATCAGGTTGACCCCTCGGCGTTTCTGAATCCCGCTGGGCCGAGTGAGGCGGTCCAAAGTGATCCCTGGAGGGGGCAGTGCCAGACGTTTTGGGGTCCCCTTCCTCAGCGTCGCAGCTCACAGCTTTCCTCCTGGAGAAACGCCCCCTAACACCCTCCCGGCTGCTGGCGGAGGGGCGGGACCTGTGAGGGAAGGGGCGGAGCTAGTGCAAAGCAGGTGATTACGTGTCACTTCCGGGAGATAGGATGACCTCATTGTGTAGTTAGACGCCCCCCCCCATCAAAATGGCTGTCTCTCACCTCTTTGGCTGTTTCTTTTCCTTTTTTGATTTTTTCTTTTAAATTTGTCTCCTTTTCTTATTTTGAGGGTCTTTAGAGATTGTATAAGTCAGTTTAGATTCCCATACACACTGATTCTCACTTCTATTTAGACAACTCCCTGCTCTTTTACCTCTGTTGACCCCCTGATTTTCTTGTCACTGATAGCTTTACCATCTTTTGCAATAAAGTTTTCACCATTCCCTTGAGAAAAGTGCAGGCAAAAATCCAGTGATAACCAGCCTGATTGGGTCTTGAAAATTACAGCGAAGACTGAATTGGCATATTGTGACCTTGAGTGTATTTTCTTCACGATTAAAATGTATTTCTACCAACTTTTTTTTTAAGTATGCAGTTTTTCAATTCTGTGACCTTAACTTGGAAAATTCAGAACTAGCCAGGGTTTAAGCTGTGTCAGTTACTTCTTCAAGCTTTTGGATGTGTGAAAATTGCCTTTTAGAATTTTTTTGGTGCTAAGGATCTGTCAGTAAACATGGCTTTAAATAAGTGAAAATGTTATCAATGTGCTATATCATTAAAATAGGTGCAGGGTACACTACTTAACTAACAGTTTACAAAAGTGAAGCAGCACTGAATGAATTTGAATTACAATGATCTTCTAGTGAAAGTATACTTGAAGCCAGATAGAGAAAGCTACATGGTCACAATTGTTACTGATCAGGTGAATGGAACATTTTGGAGTTAAAAGAAAAAATTTTCTAACCCTGAATTTTCTCATTGACCTCTCTGGATTTTTGTGCTCATTTTTCTGATTCTGTCTACTTCTTCCTTCAGTAAAACCTTCTAATCATGCCAATAATTTTCCTTCAAATAGGACAAATTAGGTAATATTTGTATGGCATTGAGGTTTCGGGGAAGAAAGATGCCTTTGAAATTTTCAGTATCATTATTTTGAGATATATAATATTTAACACTATAGCTCCTAGTTAAATTTTGGGGGTGGCAGGGCAAGGTGAGGATTCCACATTTTGGTACACAACGTTTCATGGGTATTTATGCCAAGCTAAAACCTGTAAAGACGTTTACAGAAAGTACTCAAAGAGAGTTTTTACCTTTGCCATTTGAGAGGGGAGGGGGGGAAGAAATAATCCAAAATCTACTTTTGGAAACATGTCACATAAGGGTATCCTTTTACTTCACACTATAATTTAAGCCTCCTTGTTCCTATGGGCGTAAAACTTATAGCCAGCAGGTAAGGATTACTCTGCATTTAGATGAGATACTACTTCTTTCTTTACTGAATTTGAGTTAATAACACCTTTAAAAGATGGCATAGGTGTAGAGTAGGACTGCCCAGGTTTGGATCCCAGTTCCACTAAAACATGAATAAAGTGAACAAGATAGTTAACCTCTTTAAATCCCAGTTTCCTCCATTATATAAATGGGAATATAACAGTGGCTTCTTTGAAAAGTTGTTCGGCAGGGCTTCCCTGGTGGTACAGTGGTTAAGAATCTGCCTGCCAATGCAGGGGACACGGGTTCGAGCCCTGGTCCGGGAAGATCCCACATGCCACAGAGCAACTAAGCTTGTGCACCATGACTACTGAGCCTGCACTCTGGAGCCTGTGAGCCACAACTCCTGAGCCCACATGCCACAACTCCTGAAGCCCGTGTGCCTAGAGCCCATGCTCCGCAACAAGAGAAGCCACCATAGTAAGAAGCCTGCCACCACAACAGAAAGTAGCCCCTGCTCACCGCAACTAGAGAAATCCCGCTAGCAGCAACGAAGACCCAATGCAGCCAAAAATAAATAAATAAAACAAATAAATTTATTTTTTTAAAAAGTTGTTGGACAGATTAAAGATCATAGTCTATTCAAAGCTCTCAACACAATGCCTGATAGGTAGTAAGCACTGGATTAATAATAACTATTATTACTATGCTATTATTGTTATTGCTATGTTCACATATGCCAACATATAGTTACTTAAATTCTATTATCCAGTAGATTTGGTATCTAATAAATGAAAGCATCTTCAAATAATTCTAGGAAATAGATGCAATTAATTTTTTAAAATACATTTTCTCTATTTGAGCCTGTGAGCCTGTGAAATGAGATAAAAAAGCCAGCAGCAATGACATATTTATGATTTTCTGTTTCTCTGTGCCCTGAAGGAACGTAATCTACTAGTGAAATTAGCTAAGTAAACTACAGTCACTATATAACACGGACAAATGAGGCTAAGTCAAAAGGGTTTATCACAATTGAAGTTTAAAGTACATATATAAGATTCACAGACTGTCAAGTGATTTCAACTTTACATTTGCTGTTTCAGAAATTTTACCATTCTGCCTTCTATGGAAGGGATACTTTGTAGAACCCAGGAGTTTCTAAAATTGAAATCAATGATAATAAACCTCTCATGAAGACTCATTGAAAGGTTAACATAAATTTGGACTGTGCTATGAATGGTCCTTTTTTTTTTTAACCTAGAATTTTGGGGCAATTAGATGTCCAAGCCAGTGCAGCATTTAGCACAGTCCTGAACACATAGTGAGCACTCTATAAATATTGGTTAAATGAGTGAATTAATTAATTTTTCATGTAACTGAAATTTACCCTTTGAAGTGACTTTCATTGCATTACTTCACATTTTATGATGTAAATCTTCATAAAACTCAATTGATATATTACAGAGATATCTCAATTCTTTAGTAAACTGGGGGTGGGGAAGGGAATAAAAGAAATGCATTGCCCACTGGTCTGCTTTCTTACCAGCACACCACTTAACCCTTTCTTGATGATTTGCCCTTAAGGTAGCCTTATGTTAAGAGACTCTGACTGTCTATGGACCTGCTAAAGAGGCACCCAGGCCTACTGGTCACTTTTGTTGTTATTGTTGTTTCGAAATAACAATTTTTTTAAGCTCTGCTTTTCATCATTCAGTCAGTTAACAACTTTGGCCCCTGTTATTTCCACTCGGATACAGGCTGGGAAGCCGAACTACAAAAGATGTTAGAATAACATGTAAAATAATAGTAAATAGATTTTTAGAGCCTCTTCTATGAGTAAAGTGAGACAGAGTTAATATATGGAAATTGTGGCATATATTTTGGCTGTTTAGAGAGAACTTTGGGGGGTTTTGTCCCAATTCTCTGTTAGTTTCAGAAAGGTAAAGAGGGAAAGTTAGTGTCGAATACTGTTGTGTGTTAGTCACTATCCCAAACATTATTCCATTTAATCTTACAACAGTCCAAAAAGGCATGAATATTAGTGTCCCCATTCTAATGGTCTAGAAAACAGGCTTGAATCAGCCTCATGACACCCAGAGTCTCACCCTTAGGAGGTAGGGTAGGCATGGATTAGACTCTAAAGCCTAAACCACTTACTCTACCCTTGCCCTGGGCCAGACAGCTATTGGCCCCTCGAAATGAAGTCAGTGTCACTGGTTTAGTCACTGGAGGGACCCTATTATGTAAGATGCTGATACACATCTGAGAGACAGGACACTTGAATTCCAACACGAGGATTTGCCCCAGCAAAAGCATTGCAAAGGGACTTCCTACATTCTTCACAAGATTTTCCTAATTTGAGCCTAGGTAAAGCCTCACAACCAGTAGGTGGATGTCATCCTTATCAAATCTATTCCTCGTATCCAATTTTCTTCTATAGAAATAGGACTTCTTTGAGCACTGCAGAGTAAGCACAGAGAACCCATTATCCTCAGAAGCTCCATTTCTATATTTGATGTTAAGAACTGAAATTTTAACAAGCCCTCTCACACACTCCTGCTGGTGTTACAAAATGGTACAACCTCTATGGAAGGGAATTAGGTACTATCTATCAAAATTGCAAATGCAATCACCCTCTGAGACAGCAGTCCCTCTTATGGGAATTTATCCTACAGATAAACATGCACATGCCAGAAATTACATGTGGCCAAGATTATTCATTTAGCATTGTTTATAATAGCAAGAAAAAAGATGGGCGAGAAAAAAAATGAAGTGTCAATCCAAAAGGAGACTAGTTAAATTAGTTAGACTGTGGCATATCTACACTACAGAATACATGCAGTGACATTGTAAATTTACACTTTTCTTTTTTGGTGACATAGAAAGAGTTGCAGTATACTTTGTCCTCCAAAAAGAGTAAGGTGCAAAACAATGCAGCTTGCTATGTTTTCTGTAAGGAAGGGGAGGGGATAAGTTTATCTATTCTTATTTGCTTGTATTTTTCCAAAAAATTACAGTGATACCTATAGGATGGTGGTAGTGGCAGGAAGAAATGGGAGGGATGGGAGAAAGGCAATAAATGTTTGAGGGAGGGTTTTATTTTTGAAGGGTGCAGAGTGTGCGCACACATGCAGGGTTGCAGAGACAGGTAGGAATGAAGGGGTAGGCACATCTGTATTTTTGGACAGCAGGTCCACTGAGGAGTATTTTGTAAATGTTTCTGTCTCTTAAGAACTCTGCCATCTGTGGATTGACTTAAACCCTTCTTGAATTTTCTTATATTTCTATAAGGATTAGAGGGTGGAGGAGAAGAGCTGGAAGAGTTAAAGAAGGCATTGCGGGGGAAGGGAGAATTAACCCCAAAAGTTGGAGCAATGGGCAAGGAGGATCTAGATACAGGTTGGTGTGAGGCAGGGATTCCACGGGCTCTAGTCAGGGCATCAGGCAGTCCAGAGACAAGGATTTGCATCGACAAGCGATCAGGCTGGAGAGCAAGGATGAGAGAGAGGGATGGGGAGACTAGAAAGTCGGGTTGATACAGGAGGCAGGGGGCGCTGTTGCTCTCAGTGCAGCAGAATGAAGTGCAAAACTGAGTGATCAAGTGCCCAAGCACTTTGGGCCAACAGGGAGGAGAAAGAGGAAATCAGTGATGGATGGAGGCACAGAGAAAAGCTTTAAGGGGGAGTGGGGACTCTGCTACATTTGGGTTCCATCAGATCTCAACCTTCATCCTTCCAGACTTTGGGGTTTCAGTCTTTTCAGTCATCCTTATACAGAATCCCCTCTATCCCGCTGACAGATTCCATCTAGTGAGTGTACATTGGGTGCCTACAATCTACTCAAGACTGTTTTAAGCACCCTGGAGAGCAAATAATGATATAAACATCCATGACCTCAAGCCAATTACAATCTTCTGTGTGAGTTTGGCGTGAGGGTTGTGTGTGTGTCATATATTTTCAAGTGATAATTAAATTATGCCTTTCTCTGGCTCTTCCTTTCTTTTAATTTATTATTTTATTTTATTTTTGGCTGCGTTGGGTCTTCATTGCTGCGTGTGGGCTTTCTCTAGTTGTGGTGAGTGGGGGCTGCTCTTCGTTGCGGTGCGCGGGCTTCTCATTGCAGTGACTTCTCTTGTTGTGGAGCACGGGCACTAGGCACACGGACTCAGTACTTGTGGCACACGGGCTTAGTAGCTCCGCAGCATGTGGGGTCTTCCTGGACCAGGGCTCGAACCCGTGTCCCCTGCATTGGCAGGCGGATTCTTAACCACTGCACCACCAGGGAAGCCCCTCATTTTTTTTTTAAATAAAAGTTTTTGGGTTTTTTGTTTTGTTTTGTTTTGTTTTTTTAGTCAAAAAGGTGAGCTTTGTATTTAAATCCCAGCTCTGTCATTAGCTATAGGATTCTGGGCAAGGTAGTTTCTTATTGAAGCCTCAGTTCCTCAGACGTAAAAACAGGCAGAATAAAATACACCTCATAGGATGGTTTGTGACGGTTTATTGAAATAGTGTAAAATGTACCTGCCCCTGAGTTAGTGTTGATGCTGGCCCATCGCTGCTTCATGTTGCTAGATTTTAATGTTGCTAGATCATCGCCGTTCCCAAGCTCCTAGTTCATTGATTTTTTACCATATTTCCTCTGGTTTTCCAGCACTGTTAGATTAAGCAATCGTGCAGTTTTCTTGTGGACTTTGCCTTTCATACCAGAAACTGGATGATGGAACCGTCAGTCACACAGCCCGAAATCTGAATTCCCACTCTTACTGTGTCACCTGGGCAAGTTACCTCCGCTCTCAGGTTTACTTTCCTGATGGATAAAACAGTGAGCACACTGATTCCCCCACAAGCTTATTGTGATATCAACGCCTGGGATACAGTAGGTGGCAGTGAATATTAGTCCTCCCTCCCTAGACACTCCCTGTATTTGGTTCCTGAGGCTGCTGTAAGAAATTTTCACAAACTTGGTGGCTTAAACCAGCACAGATTTGTTGCCTCACAGTTCTGGAGGTCATAAGTCTGGAGGCCAGGGTTGGGGAGGGACTTCCCTGGTGGTCCAGTGGTAAAGAATCCACCTTGCAATGCAGGGCACGTGGGTCCGATCCCTGGTCAGGGAACTGAGATCCCACATGCCACGGGGCAACTAAGCCCGTGCACCACAAACTACAGAGCCCACGCACCACAACTACAGAGCCCATGCGCCCTGGAGCCTGTGTGCCACAACTAGAGAGAAGCCCGCGCGCGGCAAGGAAATATCTCACATGGCTCAACAAAGATCCCACGTGCCGCAACTAAGACCCGAGGCAGCCAAAAAAAATTAAATAAATAATAAATAAATCGTTAAAAAAAAAAAAAAAGTCCAGAGGGGGTCTCAGCAAGTGTCAAGGTGTCAGCAGGGCTGTGGGCCTTCTGGAGGTCCTAGGGGAGAGGCCATGTCCTTGCTTCTTCTAGATCTAGAGGCTGCCTGCGTTCCTCAGCTCATATCCCTCCTCCATCTTCAAAGCCAGCAATTACTTCACGTCTGCGTCTGTCATTAAATCTTCTTTTCTAACTCTGACTCTCCTTCCTCCCTCTTCTCACTGAGATAATCCAGGATAACCTCCCTATCTGAAAAAAATACTTATTTTAATTACATCTGCAATTTCTCTTGCATGTAAGGCAACATGTTCACAGATTCCAGGGATAAGGATGTGGCCATATCTGGAGGACTGTTACTCTGCCTGCCACTCCCTTTAACTTTTTCCTGATGTGCAAACCTGAGTTCATCATTCCTGGCTCTCAAATTGACACTGTCCTCCAATTTTCATACTGCCGTGATACCAGCCTCACTTGGTCATCCAGACCCCTAGCTGATGACTCACTCACAAACTCCAAGACCGTTGAGCCAGATGCATTTAAAGAGCATTTTGTGAACAACCTTCATGTTACAGATGAGGAAGAGGAAGCTGGCCGTAGAAGACATTTATTTAAGGTCACACTAGATCACATTAACTGAAGGATTAGGACTTATATTTCCTGATATTCAGGCCACAACTTACTGCTACATAATGTGAATTATACCTTATAAAGTTGTATATTTTCAGTTTTTGATATCTCTTCTTTCATTTCTCTTTCTTAATGACAGGAATACTGGTCTTAGAGATTAAAAAGGCACAAAATAGGTTTGAGTTCCAGGAACACTATTGGCCAGTTCTGTGACTTTGGACAAATCCAGATTGAATCTCAGTTCTATATAGGATAAGAATATTAATATCTGTCCTACCCTCCTCTGAGGCTTGTTGTGAGAAGTTCTCTCATAGGCTTATTGGATGCTTTCTAAATCATAAAGAGATGTAAAAAGTATAAGGAATGACTTTTATCCAAGTTGAGGCTTCCTACCTAATCTCCATGACTTTATTCTCTTGTTTTCCCACCCAGCCTGCTTACCATCACCAGGCTAACAAACATAAAATTCTATCATGCTATTGTGAAAACATGTGATAGCTCACTATTTACTACAGTACAAAATTCAGTCTGCACCCCTTAGTTTTCAGATCTTCCATAATCTTGTTCCCAACCTACATAGTCAAAATTAATCTTCACTGTTGAACAGAACACACCCTTATCAGGAAAATTTTCTCATTGTCCACACATATCTGGCTTATTCCTGCACTAGAGCTTCTGATCGCGTTGTTTTTTCCATTCACAAAGTCTATTTACCTCCCCTTTGTCTATCATTCAATTCAAAAATTCAAATCAATAAACTTAATGAAGGCCTACAAGAAGAAGGTATCATGCTAGCAATGGCTCAAAATCACTCTCATCTTTCAACACCTGTTTCAAATCCCACCTCCTTCAGCAAAAAATGTCCTTGAGGGCTTCCCTGGTGGCGCAGTGGTTTGAGAGTCCACCTGCCGATGCAGGGGACACGGGTTCGTGCCCCAGTCCGGGAAGATCCCACATGCCGCGGAGCGGCTGGGCCCGTGAGCCATGGCTGCTGAGTCGGTGCGTCCGGAACCTTTGCTCCGCAACGGGAGAGGCCACAACAGTGAGAGGCCCGCGTACCAAAAAAAAAAAAAAAAAAAAGTCCTTGATTATTCCAACACAGAATGATACCTCCTTCCTCTGAAATCCTGTAGCATTTAGGATTTCAATCACAAATTTTCATTTATTTATATGTACTCTTACATGGCCTAAGTTCGTGTAATTATTTTAAAAAGAGAGCCATAAGGAACCATCATTTCATCCAATCTCTCATTTTACATAAGAATAGTCTGAGACTCATTTATTCAAGCAATATGTATTGAGTACTTACTAAGTATTAAGCACTTTGCCCAAGGAATCTAGTAGAACAAAGCAAAATCTCTCGAACTCCCAGAGAAGGGGATGGACGTATGCCAAGTTGAGGACATAACAGATGCAGAGGCAGCACCATGAAGGAGCTCTGGTGCTCTTGAAACTGTTCAGTGTGCCTACAGCATCAGATGCAGGTAGAAGTGTGAAAGAAGAGGAAGATGGTAAGGGTAGACTGGGGTCATTTTTGAAGATACATAAAAGTCAGGTTTAAGAGTTTAAAGTTGATTGTATAGGGCAGTGGAAAGTCATCAGAGGCTTTGATTCAGAGAAATGACAAAATTAAGTTTTTGTTTTAGACCAACAGCTTTGATGAAAGTGTAGAAGTTAGAGCAAAAGCTGACAACATGCAGGTATCCTAAGCTGACGAATTAATTGGCATCTCTATAAACCAGTATTTTTTGGCTCAACCTTTATTAGTGCAGACAGGAAGAAACTAATATTCTTTTTGATAAAAATAATATTCATAAACAGATTAAATTTTCCTAGCCGAAACAGAATCAATTGTCCTTTAAAGAATTGGCAAAATTAGGGCTTCCCTGGTGGTGCAGTGGTTGAGGGTCCGCCTGCCGATGCAGGGGATGAGGGTTCATGCCCCGGTCCGGGGGAGGATCCCACGTGGGTCCGTGGGCCATGGCCACTGGGCCTGCGCGTCCAGAGCCTGTGCTTCGCGGCGGTGAGGGGCCCACGTACCGCAAAAAAAAAAAAAAAAAAAAAAAAAAAATTGGCAAAAATTTCCTTCTGTATATAGTTCTCTTGCATTTATCAGTTCTATTTTATGACTTTCTAAACTAAAGAACTTTTGGGAGAGCACATTAAAGGATTTACATTTTAGATACTAAAATAAGTCACTCCTTCCAAACAGTCAGCACTATGCAATGCGTTCTTTGGTTTTAAAATTTCCATGGAAAGCCAACTTTCAGTTAATCATAATCACACATAATCTTTGGGAAGAGACTTTAAAATATATATATATATGGCTGACTAGGATTTTTTTTTCCTACTCCAAATCACTGTCTACTTAGGCATATGTAGTGGACAGACCCTAAAAGATGACCTTCAAGGATTTGTCTCCTGGTGTTCACACTTTTGTGCAATTCCATCCCTTTGAATGTGGAAAGAACTGTGGCTTGCTTCTAACCCATGGAATGTGGTAGAGGTGACATGATGTCACTCTTCTGGATTACATTACATTATATATGACTCCATCTCAGCAGGCTGAAGCTGGAGACTCCCCTGGTGGGCTGGATGTGGCAAGGTGACTTCTAGGATGGGAGAGCAGCCTCATACTAACAGACAGCTAGAAGCTAGGGCCCTCAGTGATAAAACCACAAGGAAACAAATTCTGCCAGCAACCTGAGCTAGGCAGCAGATCCTTCCCCGTTTGAGCCTCCGGATGACAATGCAGCCCAGCCAACGCCTTGATCACAGACACGTGAGAGCTAAGCAGAGGAGCCAGCCAAGCTCTGCCTGACCTCCTGCCCCGAGAAACTGTGGGAGAGTAACTGTGTGTTGTTTTAAACTGCTCGGTTTGTAGTAATTTGTTATAGAACAATAGAAAACTAATATAGCAGGTAGATAGAATCAATTCACACTTCGCTGGTTATTTAGAGTTGTATAAAAATTCAGTTAATTGGCACCATATTTCTAATTGGTTCAAATATGTTTGTGTCTCTAATAGACTGAATCTCCCCATCCACAACTGCCCTATTGGCTTGCCCCATCATCCAGCTGCAGTTTCAACCCTGGGTGAAGACAGAGACAGAGAGAGAAGTAAAGGGGCTGGTGTCATGGTCTAGATGAATGTCTCCAGGCTGGGCCTCAGCAATGGAATCTGGAAGGAGAAGAGGAGACAGATGCAAGGAACAACTCAGACTCTTATTTCATATATATATATGAATATATAAATATACATATATACATATATAAAAATATATATAATATATATTATATATATAATATATATGTTTGTGCGTATATATATATATTATATACATATGTATATACATTTTTTTTTTTGGCTGCGCCCACAGCATGTGGAATATTAGTTCCCTGACCAGGGATTGAACCCATGCCTCCTGCATTGGACGAATGGAGTCTTAACCACTGGACTGCCAGGCAAGTCCTTATTTTATATTTTGACAAAAGCATTACACTGTGCATCCAGAGTATCGTACACTTGTAACTGATGCTCATAGTAATGGTCCCAAGGCAGGATTGGTAGGCGCCAAAGAAACACTAAGTAAAATACAAAGGCTTTAACTGTATTTTTAACATTCTAGTTCTTAAGAGGTGGGTTCATAGCTATTCATTTATTATTATGCTTTATAATTTACATATATATGTCGTAGGTTTTTTGTATATATCAGTGAATGTCAAAAAATATAAATAAACATTAAGATCAGCCTAATGTACTTCTTAATTGTTAACCTATTTCTCTTACCTACCGTAAAAGGATTGTGCCATTTGAAAGAGTAGAATGTCAGTTAAACACAAATGCTGCTAACCAGAATATCACACAACCTGAGGACATAATTCATTGAGATGGTTTTTGTTTCCCATCTTTTGTAGCATAGGTGTAATGAGAAAAAGGAAAGAGTACAGAGCAAAACAAAACAGGATGAGAAGACAGAAAAGGAAAAACCAACTGAGAAATTCCTTTTTATGTTGCTAAAAAAAGGAAAGGGGAAAATCTGGGATGAAGGAAGGCCAAGCTAAGTGGGAGGAGCTGACAGAAGAGAGAAAGCGCAGTATTATACATAACAGAGACAGAAATAATTTACACACTGCATGCAAATCAGGTGCTGTGAGGCTGAGCCAGGCACAGAGTGGGCTTTCAGGCCCACTCACAAGCTCTTTTAGACACGCAACTTCAGACGCCGCAGCCAGAGAGGAACAGACGCAGCAATTGTCAGCAGCATTTTCTGCTATGTATGGCATAGAGCAGCTTCTTCATTGCAACATATTCAACCAACCTTCATGGGGCAAAGTACTATGCTTAATGCAGTGCAGGATACAAGACTGAGTAAGACACAGCCCTATCCTCCAGGGACCTTCGGCTTAGGGAGGAGGCGTGCTCACATACGTGAATCTAAAAGCCTTTAAGCACCCTCCATTCTGACCCAGTCCCCACCCTTCCCTGAAGTCTTACCGTGACAACTCACACATTTACTCACCTGCTTGGTCCTTGGAGGTATTTGAGTTCACGTCCCTCTTATGTAAGTGAATACGTTTGATTCTTGAGTTTTTATTCTTCTTCTGTCACCTCCTTGCATCCTAATGGCTAACATGGTGAGATTCCTGACTAGATCAAAGTCCTTTTCAAACCAACGGTTGCCACCTCCAGTTTCTGTGCTTTCTCTTTGCTACCACTGTGTTCGCTTTTGTTCCCAGAACTATGCACTAGACTGAGGGTTTTAATGATTTTTCAAGAATAATCCCTAAATCCTTTTCTTGATCTCTGTGTTAGAGGATTATTTTCTGCCTAGGCACATCACTGGACTGGCCTCCTTGCTCCCCAATTAATTATTAGTTTGTCTATATTAAATTACACTTGCCGTCTGCTGATAAAATCACAAAAGTCCCCGAGCCTTTTCCATTGTTCTCACTATTTATTGGTGGTTTATTCTGCCTTCCATCAGCTGAATCAGCTGCAAACTGGGGGATCTGGTTTCCAATTCCTTCTCCCAAGTCTTGTCTCTATAGTGGAATTTCTTTGTGAAGATTTCCTATGGAGAATATATATATATATATATATATTATATATATATACATGTATATATATATGTGTGTGTGTATATATATATATACATGTATATATGTGTATATATATATACAGTTTGGAACAATTCACACAAATTTTCCTAAAACCTAGCTTACTGGAAAAAAAGAAAGTGAGAAATGTACTAGATGATTTCGAACAACTTCACAATGGGTCATAAAATAATGAGTTCTAAGAGAGACACATTAAAAAGAATGAATAATAGGGCTTCCCTGGTGGCGCAGTGGTTGAGAGTCCGCCTGCCAATGCAGGGGACACAGGTTCGTGCCCCAGTCCGGGAAGATCCCACGTGCCGCGGAGCGGCTGGCCCCGTGAGCCATGGCCACTGAGCCTGCGCGTCCGGAGCCTGTGCTCCGCAACGGGAGAGGCCACAACAGTGAGAGGCCCGCGTACCGCAAAAAGAAAAAAAAAAAAAAAAAAAGAATGAATAATAAATAGTAGAAATAAAATCAGATCCCTCAAATATAATGCAGCAAAATCAACATGAAACAAAATAGTGTAATAAGTTTGAATCATAAAGCTCAAGTTTTGGTGTGGAAGAAATAAGGTTTTATTCTCCATTAAACAATTGAGTTTCTATTCCAAGCCCTAATCCTATAAGATTGGCAGCTTTTATGCCTGGATCATCCTGGAGTGGTCCTCCCAGGGATGTGATAAGGTTCTGAGATCACATGTAGAGTCAATGTGTGTTAGTTTGCTCAGGCTATCATAACAAAGTGCCACAGACTGTGTGGCTTAAACAACAAAAATTTATGTCTCACAGTTCTGGAGGCTAGAAGTCCAAGACTAAAGTGTCAAGAGGGTTGGCTTCTCCTGAGGACCTCTCTCCTGGGCTTGTAGATGGTTGTTTCCCTGCTATGTCTTCACAAGTCTTCCCTCTGTGCATGTCTGTGTCCTGATCTCCTCTTCGTATAGGAACACCAGTAGGACTGGATTAAGGCTCACCACTATGACCTTGTTTTACCTTAATTACCTCTTTAATACCTTCTCTCCAAATACAGTCGTACTCTGAGGTACTGGGGGTTAAGTTTACATATAAACGTGGGTGTGGGACACAACTTAGCCCATAACAGCCTAGAACGGGGTAACTCTTTCTGACCATCAGCCAGTCTTCCATGCAGAGGTAAGAGCCTTATCTCGGGCCAAGAAGGGCTGGGTACATTCAGGCCAACTGCTTTCAAGCCATGTTGGGGTATCAGGATGGGTCCCTAAGGCTACGATCCCTTCGTGCCCATGGTCCCATGTCCCAAGCACATCTTGCCTGCCCCCCCACCAGGGTAATGACAGAGAGGACTCTGCTATTCCAGCACTCCAGTCCTCGATTCTGTCATCCAAATGGGAATTTTTTCTTTTTGGTTTTGGGAAGGCCCTCTCTACCTCAGACTCTATCATCCTTAATGAATTAGACTTTTTGAAACACAAGCCTGGAGATTTGATAGACTCTTTCTACTTCCTGCCTGCCTCTGCCTTTCCCTAAGGTGACGAAGGATGTGCTTGAATTGAAAGATACAAAAAATGTAGAAAAAATTAAGATTTCAAACTACTAGTTACATATAATTAATAGACGTGTCCGTGAGCGTTTGTACTTTTTCTAATTCCAGTGTTCTAAGAGTTCCATTTAGTATTTTCTAACTGTATGATTTTTTTCAATCAAGAATGACAGGGTCTTATAGAAATGGAATATATTATTAATAAATATCATGACAACAAGTACTTGTTGAGGACCTATATTAAACTTTACACTGAGGACACATGAAATATTTCTGGACCTTGGGGTATAAAGCACAAAGATGCAACAAAACCCAACACAATCATTATTGCCTCTGAATGTTCCTCTTTTAAAACATACTTTTTTTCTGATTTAAAAAAAGGGATACACGTCCTTGGTTAAAAACCTGAAAACATAGAGTGAAAATCATCTGTAATCCTACCACTCAGAGGTGGGCCATTACGTTTTAGATCTCTGTTATACATTTAGACAGTCTTTATAACTAGTTGTTGCTCATTTGTTTATTCATCAATTGTGTATTAGATGTCTACTATGCGTAAGGAAATCCTTGTGCTTCTAATAACTCCTTAAATGCAGAATTTCTTACAACAGAGTTGGCTAATGCCTTTCGGATCCCAGCTTAGGTTGTTCCAACAAGCCCCAGATGATAGTGATTAAACACATACTTGAGCCCATGACCCACCATGGGCAGGTAATGGCCGCAGGTCTAAAACAATGTTCTTTCCCCAAGAGGGGTCCAGTGATCCCTTGGGGCTTGAAAGCACTCCTGTGAAGTACCATCTCCTGCATCCTATCATAAAAAATCACGTGCCACGGGCAGTAAGAGCAAGGACTCTGAAGCAAGGCTGTCTGGATTTGAATACTGACGCTATACCCATTTTACCTGTGTGACCTCGGACAAGTTACTTAGCCTCTCTCAGCCACAGTATCTTCAACTATACAATGGGGAAGACAACAACTACCTTGATGTAGGATGTTGTAAGAATTGAATGAGTTGCTACATATAAACTCTTAGAACAACGCACGTAAGCACATAGTAAGTACTCGCTGTCATTTCCTTTTAATCATGAAGCCCCTGTGCTCCAGATGTCCTAGGACACACACGTGAATGCATACTTTTTGTCTTCTGATCCTCACCCCAAATGATTTTATTATCAAAGGTATGGGTCAATTAGTTGATGAAAAGGAGGCAGACAACTCAGTAAACAGTTGATTGCAGACTCTAGCCTGCAAACTTTAAAATAATAACCTGTGGTGATTGCTGCATTGTTATGAGTAGATTGATTTAACACCAACTACCAGGGGGGATAGTGGTGGGGGTGGGGGTGGTAGGATGAACTGGGAGATTGGGATTGACATGTATACACTAATATATATATAATGGATGACTAATAAGAACCTGCTGTATAAAAAAAATAAAATAACATTCAAAAATTCAATAAATAAATAAATAAAACCAACTACCTCCAGAGAAGATTTTCTCAAAGGAGAGAAGACTTGATCTCTCTTCCTCCTTTTTTCCTCTCCCACCTCCACAATCAAAATACTTTACCTTGGGAATAAAGAAAAGCAGATCCCCAAGGATGGCTAACTGGAGGATTACTAGTTCACTTGGGAAAAGGTGTAGCAGCTGGTGCCTGAGACATCCAAGATCTTTCATCCCTATTTGTCTTACCAGATTTATCCAAGTGGTGGGAAATATGTCCACTGTGAGTCTCAAGTTTCACATCTTATAGTTTGTGTCAGTAGAGAAACTCTAATTGATCTCTTTTGTTTTGAGGCCAAAAATCCTAGAAAACAGACTCATTGGCTCTACTTCCAGGTGCCCTCTCCTGGGCCAATCAATCATGGTTGGGGCAGAAGGGCAGGGTAAGTCAGGGAAGAACATTACAGGGTAAACCACAGAAAGGTTGGGTTCCCAAGAGAAGGGAAAATCCCATAAAAGTCCAGAACAAACAGATTTATCATTTATACCCATGGCTGGTTTCCTAACTGATGAGAGCATCCATCTTTAGTGTTCACTATTATAGAAAGAAATAATAAAATATATTTTTAACTTACTTAAATGTGCTTAAAATTGCAACCCAACTGACTTTTCAAATGTTTAATCCAAACTCCTAAGGTTCTGATTTATGAAGTGAAAGCTAGCATTTTGCAAAGGAGAAGAGAGTTAATACAGCTGCTCTTTTTCTAGAGATATAGAAATAAGAACCCAGCTTTCATGGCATGTGCATTTGAAAATGTCTGATTCAGGATGAAGAGCCTGTGAATGTGATTTGTGGCTTAAAACCAAAAAGAGCTAGCTCCTAGCCCTAGCTCCTTACCCAGCGGGCTTCTCTTGTTGCGGAGCATGGGCTGTAGGCGCACGGACTCAGTAGTTGTGGCTCGCGGGATCTAGAGTGCAGGCTCAATAGTTGTGGCGCACAGGCTTAGTTGCTCTGCGTGTGGGATCTTTCCGGACCAGGGCTTGAAGCTGTGTCCCCTGCATTGGCAGGCAGACTCTTAACCACTGCGCCACCAGGGAAGCCCCACACGGGTAAACTTTCAACTTTTAAAACATAAAATATGAAGTTAATGAATTACACTTTAGCTACCTCGATTTATTTAAGGAAATTATCAGAATCGCCTCTATTACCCAATGGAAAAAGGAAGACATGGCATGGTGAGGGAACAGAACATAGCAGTGAGTAAAAAGGGAAAGTGTAACTATTTATGTGTCTATTCAATAGCTCAGAAATTTTGCTGTTGCTTTTTTTTAAAATGAAGCTCAGGAGTGAGTTGAGATATAAAGAATTACAGGATCCCTTAGGATATGGTAAAAAAAAAATTTTTTTTTAAGGTATAAAACACTGGTATGGGTTAAACCAGAAAGATTCCTTGTAGTCTAGAATTTTCATAGTTCAGTGTCTGATGATTTCAAGGTACTTCAACGTTTTAAGATAGTTATATGAAAATTAAAAATCATCCTCATTGTTATCAGTGCTCTTACTTAAAATTTTAAAAATATAAATACAAACCATATGGAATTTAATAGTCCTTGGATCAATTAATACTTTTTAAGGGTTTGTAATTATAAAAGGATTTTTGAGGAAAATGTTCTATTAAAACATTAAATTTTAAAAATATATTTATTAAAGTGTCTTATTAAAACATTTTGTTCTTTTCCAACAGGCAACAGTTAAGGATGAAGTATTTAATTCCCTCTGTTAAATAATTGCTTTACCAGGTTCTATCATTTTTTTCAGTCCATGTTTTAAAATCTCAAAACAATAATACATAATAGAAATGTAACTTTTTCCATTACAGTAATGTAAATTATTAGTTGCCACTACCTCCCCAGTAACTCAGGTGCTATTGAGACGTGTCACATGATGTAAGGATTTGCTTTGAGCACCACTCCAAAGATAGAATGATCTGGGATCCACATTTGTTTAGCCTCCATCTGTGCCCTCAACCCTTCTGGGCCCCGGTTTCATTATGTAAAAATAATCTTGTACCCTACTTATATCTTTTTTTTTTTTTTTTTTTGCGGTCACAGGTCTCTCACTGTTGTGGCCTCTCCCGTTGCGGAGCACAGGCTCCGGACGCGCAGGCTCAGTGGCCACGGCTCATGGGCCCAGCTGCTCTGCGGCATGTGGGATCTTCCCGGATCGGGGCACGAACCCATGTACCCTGCATCGGCAGGCGGACTCTCAACCACTGCGCCACCAGGGAAGCCCACCCCTACTTATATCTTAAAGTTATTAGGAAGATGAGATGGGACCAAGGACTGACTGTGTCCCCCACCCCAACCCAGGGGGCCTGATCTACGGTGGGTATTCAGTGGGTGTTCAACGAATACTTGAAGGGTGCCTTGAAGAAGGAAATCCATCTGAGTCTAAAAATAAAACCAAGCATCTGCAAACCTCAGGTCCTCAGTGCTCCTACCCACCATTACACTTCTACTACCACCTGGAAATTGTTTGTGTTTGTGCACTTCCCATCAACGACTAGGATTCACAGAAGGAGAGGAAAGAGGAAAAGCACATGATCCAAGAACATACATGTAAAAATCAGCTTAATTGAAAGGTTTTAAAAAGGGTTAAATATGAACTTTTATTCACCAGCTTTTAAATTTCAAAACAGAAATAAAATTATTCAGTAAAAGCTAATATTAAGTGTAATATTAAGACCACTTAGAAAGACAAGGAAAGAAAGGGAAAGACAGAGAAGAGGGAAGACTCAAAGGCCACATAGCACTCCCCGGACCAAGGGGCAAAGATCTGCCTCATTGTCTGACTGCCTTTGAAATGCCTGCCTTTAAGTGTGTACGATATGAATGCACTGCTCGAAATTGTTACCAAGGGTTGGGGCAGAGGGGTTGAATTCCTCTTTGTAAATTTGAGAGGCCTGGCAGTCTTGAAATCACTTCTAATCTTCAGAGGAGGGGGAAGGGAGAAAAACCTCACACTTTGGTACTTTGGTAGGGACGTGGGCGCCGACACTTTTCATTCTACTAAAAAAATAACGTAATGGAGAATGAAGACATTCATCTTTGTGACTATCAAGCATAATACTTTCCAAGACTCAATGACCATTGCTTTATCACAACTATAGTACAGGCAAAAATGGCTCCCCTGGCCCAAATAAATTAAGACAAAGTTAGATATCCTTACATCTCTTTTTGTCCATCTTCACCTTCTAGAGTTGTTATAAAATGGGTCTCTCTTATCACTCTTCTGAAAAACATGCTGCCAATACTTTGAGGACGATGTTCTTCCTCCTCCCCCTCCCTCTTTGTCCCCTTCTCCTCTGCCACTACTGCCAGCATCTTCACGATGCAGCCCCAGCTTACCTTTCCAGTATGTCCTCCACATCACCAAAGTGCCACACTAGACTCTTCTCCATTCTCCAAACATGCTCCTTCCATATCTCTGTGCCTTTAGCAATTCCATTACTCTTTTTACCTAGAAAACATCTACTCCTTGTACAAAGGCTGGGATAACTTTGATATCGAACAACTATTTTCAACCCCAGTTGTGCTAGAATCGCCTGAGGAGCTTTTAAAATATACTACTGTCCAAGTCCCACCCCACAGAGAGCCTGATTTAACTGGTGTTTTGAAATGTGCAGCCAGGGATGAGAACGACTCATCTGTACCTTTTGTGACCCTTCTCTTCTCTATGTGGGATGAATCATTCCTTCACGTGATTTTCCAGAGATTTCTCTGCATACCTCCGTCATACCACACGGCACAGCATCGTGCAGTTCTGGTTCACTATCTAGCTACTCACGTGTTAGACCTCAACTCTCCTGGGACTGGGGTCTTATTTTTCATCCTTTTTTGTATCCTGTGTCAGAATCACCTGGAGTGCCTTTTCCAATACACACCCAACCCCTAGAAAGTCTATCTGGAATCGTGAAGATATGCATGAAAGCAGGGGAGTAGAGCATGAGGTTTTCTTTTTTTTTTTTTTTTTTCGGTACACGGGCCTCTCACTGTTGTGGCCTCTCCCGTTGCAGAGCACAGGCTCCGGACACGCAGGCTCAGCGGCCATGGCTCACGGGCCCAGCCGCTCCGCGGCATGTGGGATCCTCCCGGACCGGGACATGAACCTGCGTCCCCTGCATCGGCAGGCGGACTCCCCACCACTGCGCCACCAGGGAAGTCCAAGCATGAGGTTTTTGTCATTCAAGTGGGTTCATGGGTGACTCTCATTGTCCATCTCCAATACGGCTTCCTCCACCCCAGGTACCTCTCTAAAGACCAGTGCAACTCCTGTCTGTCTTCCTGGGAGTGCATTCTGTCACCTCTCTCTCCACGACATCTCCCAATTACACACCTGTTTCCTCCTGTTGCATGGCTTCATGTGCTGTCAGAATCATCTCCCTCAAGCGTTTTGCTCCTGTCACAACCCTTCTTAGAAACTTACGCAGGTTTCTAATGGTTTCTTGAGTCAAATTTAAACTAATTATGCACCCTGAGGTTTTTCCACTACAGTAAGTTCCCTATATATGAACGAGTTCTATTCCAAGAGTGTGTGTGTAAGTCCAATTTGTTCGTAAGTCCAACAAAGTTAGCCAGGTACCCAACTAACACAGTCGCTTATATAATACTGTATTGTAATAGGTTTATAATACTTTTCACACAAATAATACGTACAAAACAAACACAAAGACATTTTTAATCTTACAGTACAGTACTTTGAAAAGTGTAGTCGTGCAGTACAATAGCTGGCACACGGGGCTGGCATGGAGGGAACAGTTAAGAAGAGTTACTGACTGGAAGAGGGAGAGGAGGTGGGAGATGGTAGAGCTGAAGGATGGTCAGCAATAGGAGACGACGGGCAGGCTGCAATGTCACTCACACCTGACGCTGATGGAACACACGTCGGCATCTTTGAAAGTTCGCATCTTGAAGGTCTGTATGTAGGGGACTTACTGTAATTTATCCAAGTGCCCTCTCTTGGCACCAAGAGAGGTTTCATTGTATCTTCGGATTAGCAAAGCACTAGCTTCTCTCCTGCCTCTAGAGATCCCATGTTCTCTTCTTCCACATGAAAAAAGTCTGTGTTCTCTCCTCTTGAACCAAAATATACCAGTTTCCTTATGCAAAAATACAAACAAAATTTGTTTAAAAACCACGTCTTACACCTCTATAAAGCCTCTCCCCATCACTCCTGACATTGTTTCTCTCTCTCTTTTTTTTTTTTTTTGCAGTACGCGGGCCTCTCACTGTTGTGGCCTCTCCCGTTGCGGAGCACAGGCTCCGGACACGCAGGCTCAGCGGCCGTGGCTCACGGGCCCAGCCGCTCCGCGGCATGTGGGATCCTCCCGGACCGGGGCACGAACCTGTGTCCCCTGCATCGGCAGGCGGACTCTCAACCACTGCACCACCAAGGAAGCCCTGGAGTGTGCTTTGTGAGTTCTAAACTGCTTTACAAAGAAAAGACAGTTATTATTACCGTGATTATTTTCTGCCACCCAACTTCACTCCAGTAGTTATACACACAGCTCTCCACCAATGAAATCCTCCCTTGGAAGCATTTTAAGCTGTTTGGCAAGGAAGAGGATGCAACATTTTTATGCTTTATCTTCATTTCATTACTATGCTAATGGTATTTATTTAGTCACATGTTTCCAACAAGCTTTTGCAAGTTCTGAATGTGTCCCTCCAAGGGTGTCTAAAAGCCAGCCACTGAAGCCACGTGAACTCACAGCAAGGCACCGCATGGAGACCAGGGTCCCCCAGAAAGGCAAGTGCATTGTAGGAAAAAGAATCCAGAGTATGTGCTCCATTCTCCCTGGGCTTTCTCTCAGTGATCGTTCTGCTTCTGAAGTGCCTTGGGAGCCCCAGAACAAAAACACCACATGTAGTGGCCAGCCTCCCACCCCCATCATTCCTTCAACTCCGCCTAAACAAGTCACAGGAACATTTGAAACTGGCAAAGCAGCTTCTTTCCAGGGTGATCACAGCACTGAGATGTTCCCTCATTAATGCTCACAGCTCTCCTGTGGAGGAGGTGGGTGGCAAGCAATTTCAAATCCTTTTCTTCTTTACTTACCAAAGAGTCTTTGCTTTCAATAACTGACACAAATGAATGAACCGTTTTGGTTATAAGATTATGATTTGCCCATCACCCCTCATTAATGCTATTAAAACAACCTTTGTCTTTCTTAAAATCTGTGCAGCCAAGTGTGTGGCAGAGTATAAAGAGAACATGAAGACTGCCCTGGATGTCTGTATGTGACCGAGCATTAGATAAGATGTCCTTTGTCTGGCTTGGGAAAACTCCCACAGGACAAATAGGATTAAAGGTGACGCTTTTCTTTCTCCGGGAACCTCCTAAGCCTCACCTCTTTTCACAGCCTCTTAACCCCAGACACAGCCCCCTAGCTCTCTGCCCTGTCCATCACACTGGACACCCAGAAATGCCTCTGTCTGCCTCACCCTCCTGCCCCACCCAGGCAAGGATTCATTGTTTCCATGATGTAAGAGAGGACAAACAAGCCAGAAGTCAAAATACCAAACTGGGGGCACACCTGGGTTCCCCACTTCCACATCCATGCTGGAGGCTCAGAGCTTTCACGCTGGTCCTGCTGGAGTTTCCTCCGAGACCACTCATCTGGACCACACTCAGAGCAGGCGCAACACCACGTGTTCTGGGCTCCATCGCAACTTCCACTCTGCTAAATAACTGGATCTACTAATGGAAGGTTTAAAGGTCACCACACGGGAGAAAAGAAGGGGAGACGGAGCTAGTATTGAGCAGGGATTTACTATATGCAAAGACTGTGTCAGGTTCTGTGCTGTCATTTCACGGTCGCAACAGACTCTACAGGTGGTATTGACATCTTTGCTTTGTGTTTTGCTCAAAATCCCAGTGGCTTAACACAACCAAGCTTTAGTTCTCATTTTTGAAACCTACGCATCACCCCTCTGCTGCACATGGGTCACTCAGGCGTCCAGGTGACGGAGGCACTGCCATTCGGTAGCTGCACTGTCTGAACCCCACGGCCATGTCAGTCACCGCGGCAGCAGAGGAAAACCTGGGCGGATCACACGTGGGCTTTTCATTGCTTTAGTAGAATCACTTGTGGTCATATCCCATTGGCTAAATACGCGCATGGTCCCACCTAACCCACGGCAAGGAGACAGGAAGATGCATGCGAGCAGACGGAACGTCCTGTGAGTAGCTGTGGTCACGCCAGGGTAGCACACATGCACATGCCAATAGCTATACTTCTGTATCTTTTAAAGGCGTGACCCCACTGCATGACTGATCCATACCCGATTCATCTGGGCCTCTATTGAAATCATTTTCCATCAATTAACATTCTTTGAACACTTATAATGTGCGGGGCCTTGTGGGTGGGGGACCAAGAGGGTGTTTACAGATTCAGAGGGAAAGTCAGACATGTTCACAAATAAATGTCATTTTAATAAAAGGCAGCTTTCGATGAATGGAACAAGAATACTACCAAGTGCTCTGGAGCTGCAGGGGAAGCAATCATTCCCTGCCAAGGTGCTAGGAAAGGACTTAGGATTTAGCTATTTCAATTGGGCTTTAAAGATTGATTAGCATTTCCCAACAGGTAAAGAAGGGGAGGGGCAAAGACCCTCAGGCAGCAAAGTTCAGAAGGTGTTCGGGGCACAGTAAGGCCTCTGCTGTGTGACTTAGGAGAGGGTGCAAGAGAAGGAGGTGGAAGAGAAATATTTTGGATTCAGATAGGAGGGTCGTGAGTGCGTGCATGGGAGCATGGGTATTCTGGGGAAATGGGGGAGAAAATATTTTGGATTCAGATAGGAGGGTCGTGAGTGCGTGCATGGGAGCATGGGTATTCTGGGGAAATGGGGAGCCATCCACAGAGGGCCTCTGAGCACAGGGGTGCCATGGTGAGATCTATCTGGATTCTCCTAAAGACAGCTGACATCAGGGTATTAACTAATGAGTTTTTCCTCTTCCTCCCCTTTGGGAACTCCTAGTCTTTATGAACATATTTATTTTCCTTCTACCCTGGGGTTTGTAATCAACATGAATTTAATCTGCCTAAACACACATACCACAAAAGCAAAGTTTCTTTTTTATCCAAAGAAGACTGTAATCAGGCATTCACACTCCTTCAGCTCTTTGGGTGTTTCTTTTAATCCTCTTTGAAATAAACATTCTTGTAAAATAGTGCAACCTCAGAATGAAGATGAAGGGACAGAGCCCCACACTGTAGTTTTGTTCTCTCATGTTGAATTCAGCTGTGCTGAATTTGGATGGCTGTTAGGTCTAAAGTCCAGCTTACTATCTACTTACTGTGTGCTTTTGCCAACTTACTTAGCCTCTCTGTGCTTTTGGTTTTTTGATTTAGTAGGAAACGGTTATTTGTTCCTTCCTGGAGCCAGTAGGGACCTTCCACGTACCTTCCACGGGCCAGGAAATGTATCAATCACAGATGACCTTAGTAAAAGCATTTTATCCTCTTCTGAAGAAAGGAGGCCAGGAAGGAAATGAATGGATATTAACTGCATACCTACATCTGCTTGTGGTTGCACGTGTGCTATGTCAGTTACTTCCAACGTGATTCCCAAGAGGGAGGTATTTACCCTGTTCTGCAAGGGAGATGCCTGTAAGGTCGGATCTTAACAAATGGCACCGCGAAACAAAGGAAAGCTTCAAGTGAGCTTTATTAGGGAGCGCTCCCGGGCGAGGTTCACTGGTCCGAGAGAAAGGGGCCAGAGAAGTTGCGCCCAGTACTGGATGAGGGGGATTTTTATTGGGGTAAAAGCAGAAGGCGGCTTGCAAGGGGAGGGGGTGGTTTGCTATACAGGGTAATTCCTTATTTGGTGAGGATACAGCAGGGCCAGGCGTTGGTTGGTCTGTTGTGGGGCGTAAGCCCATTTCCCCTTCCCGTCAGCCCCATTGTTTTCTGGGCAGGAAGTTAGAGTCTCTTGTTGATTCCCAGAACAGGTGAGGTTGTTATGTCCCAATGCCTCTCCTACCTCATACTGGTCGATGTTTTCTCTTACCCCCGGGCCTCCTTTCACCCTCGCCAACGGACCTTACGATGCCAAGGGACACCCGTGGTAACTTATACAATGACATCTGGCTGATGAGTGGAGACCCAGGTTGGGAGCCCCGTGAACTGCTGGATCCCAAGGTCCACACCAGCTTTACCCCACCAAGGCTCGAGGCACTCGGAGACACTTGTGTTTCTCCCACAGCGTTTTTCTTCTCAAAGCTGCCACAGGCCTCTTGGCATCCATGTTAGGCCTCTTGGCTCTCCTGACCGGCTTCCCTGGATCATATTCAGCTGTGACGAATCAATCCACAATTTTGAGCTCCATGCTGCCTCTCTAGCCCTCAGGTGCCCCTCACCCACCCAGCCAGACTTCTTGTTTCCATGGGCTTCCTTGTCTCTGGAGGATTCCTCTGAATCACCATTTGGTCACTCCCTCTTAATTGCTCACAATTACCCAAGTTCCTAGTCCTACAATAAGCAAGGGAAAGGGTAACATTTTCTAAGACATATGTGTTTAGTGTTGCTGGCAGATTTGTAAACTTATTACTGTCTCTGCATATCATATAATTAAGATTGAATTATCCAAGACTTTAAAATAGTGCCTGCTGCTATAGCGCTACTGAAAATGTTAAGGAAAAGATTTTTGCCTTTTTTTGTTTTTAACATGTGCAACTCACCTCTCCCCTGTCTTCTCTGAAATCCCCATTCCCGTTAGGGCCACAGGACTGAGTTTAGCTGGCCTGAAGGAGAGGGTTCACTACGCTGATATGCTTTGCTTTTGGAAATCCTGCCACATCAGAAGCATAGGGGCACATTCTAAGATATCTGCTGTGGCTTCTAGAAGGGACCTGCAGTGGCAGGCAGGTGAACTGACAGCAGGCTGGGAGGGGAATTCACGCGAAGGCAGAGGCTCAGACACTGGGCCCGATCTCGCTGAGACTAGACCAAAAACGGTTCAGGGCTGATACTCCAGAAGGAGAATGGTGCACAGCTCTGTAGTTTACTGATACTCGGTGCCCTGGATAAACAGATAAACACAAGAGTACGTGCACTGTGGGAGCCCGGAGCGAAAGATGGGACAGAAAAGGACCAATCTGGGCACATGGATGAAGTGCCCACTCCAAGACGCTCTTCTGGGCTCATTGTCTTGGAGAGGCAGCAGGGAGTGGTGGCGTGAAGCGAGATCTTACTTCGCTGCCCAGGAACTGAACCCGGGTAGCCTGGATGAAGACCAGGAATCCCGGCCACCACACCCCCTGGCTCTTGCCCCCCGGTGAAAAATGCATTTCTCACGGAGGCAAAAACTGTAAAAACAGGTACCAAATTTATTGTTAGAGACATAGCACAACAACAAGTGGGAGAGCACACAGAGAAACAGTTTGTTTAGTTAAGACAGAAGCGAGGCAGAGATGCACACCCGGAGAGAAAGGGTGTGGGCATCCTCCCTAATGAGGAGAAGCTCAGTAAAGGGACGGTTAAGTCATTTATATAGGGCAGTTCTTCTGGGTCTTTGTTTACCTTTGGCCAGTTACCTGATTTCTTTTTCCACACCTGACCTGCCCTAGGACCCTCTCCAACATGCGTGTGCAACTTTTATTCCAAGATGGATTTTAGCCCAGAGGCCTATGGGATGGCCTTAGCATCACATATTATGGGGTGGTGTCCCCTCCTTTTTGACCCCCAAGGAGCCTTTCTGCACATGTGCAATGTTTCCCTTGCCCCAAGGATGAGAAATGTATGACCTCTTGATCTTTTAACAGGGTTTAGCCCCTCTCTGTCCCTGCCATAAAAGTGTCCAGTGTCCAGTTATCTACCCTATTCCTGTTGTTGTTTTCTTATATCCAAGTGCGGGTCTTGAAATATAGACAGGAGTCCGGTCATACATATGCAGTCCAGAGCCCGTTTGTCTCTTGCCTCAGAAAATGTAAACAGGGGGCTGGTAATGAATGTCTGGGTTGGAGGCCATCTTCTTCTCACCCCAGGAAGTGTGAACAGGAGGCCAGTTGTAAATGTCTAGCTCGGAGCCCATCTATCTCCTGCCTCAGTCCCTGTACTTGGAGAGCTGGAAGTCTAGTGGGAGAGGCAGACAGAAAGGCAAAGAAGACACGCCAGTGTGATACGTGACGGATGCCTGAAAGCAGAGGGTGCTGGGCTGCGTGGGGGCAGAGGGACGGGAGGAAGGGTTGCAGGGAGAGCTAAAAGGAGTCTTGAAGACTGCTAGGAGGTGGCCAGAGAGTAAGGAAGGGCATCCCAGGGAGCAGGAACAGCATGAGCCCAGTCTCAGAGGCCCAGAGGCAGCAGAGAGTAGATTGGCAAGTGGTTCTGCTGGGGAAGATAGAGGATTCTCTAAGTGGGGTGCTTTGGTGGCAACAGCAGGTCACCTGGAGCTTGTTAGAAATGCCAGTTCTCAGGCCCCAACCCAGACCTGGTGGATCAGAAACCCCGGAGATGGGGCCCCACTCTCGTGTTTCAGCAAGCCCTCCAGGTGATGCTGGTGCCCGCAGGTCTAAAGGAGGCCCCTGCAGTGAACCAGGTGAACAAGGATCCAGTTAAACAAAAGGCCAAGGCAGTGGTGGTAAGAATGTAGAAAAGGCGACAGATCGAGAAGGCATTTGGGTGGAATCCCTTTGTATCTCTTTCGTAACATTTTCCCACTTTCTTTATCTGTCATCCTCCCCCTCTGGGTTTTGTGTCCTTGGCCTCTTGGGGGCAGAGACCTCATTTCCCCTCAGGCTCTCATAGCCCCCTACGTGGTCCCTGAACCCAAGTGGAGCTCAGGTGAGAGATGGCTGAGCAATTTCACACTGTCTTCTGTCACGACCGTTCCTGGGGTCCAGGGGTGGGACCGAATCTGTGAGCATCCTCCCAGAGAAGGGGACCTCCCAGGAGACACGTTCCCAGGAACCCAGACCTCCTGGAACACCTAGCAAGAGAGCCAGAGGAGGGGAGATCAAGGGAGAAATGGGAAAGGGAAGGTGGGGCTGAAGAAGGAAGAAGAGAGAGGAAATGGAAGGGGGGACAGGAGTTCCGAGAAGGTGGACAGGTTTGAACAGGAACTCCCCTCTCTCCTCAATCCCAGTTCTCCCAGCTGTGGTGGGAGTTGTTCCCGCTGCTCCTGGTGTTACCATCCTGGAGGATTGGAGGGGCCCCTCCTCATGCCTCTGCACCCACGGATGCCCCCTGCAGGCCCACAAGTCGCCACAGGCACTGGCCCAGTGCAGTGAAGCCTCCTTCCTACCCGCATCCTCTGCCATTACGATTGTACACAGCCTCCAATGTCTGTAAGCTGTCTGAACAACGTTTAGGAAGAAATAATGTCATTGCGGTGAAGAACATGGGCCCAGAGTTGAGTTCATATTCTTGTTCTGTCACCTGCTGACACCTAGAACAGTGCAGAGCGTACGGTGGTGCAGACTGAATGAGTGAGTCAATGAATGGCTGAGTACTAGCTGTGAAACCCGGAGCAAGTGAATGATTCTGAGCCTCAGTTTCCTCACCTGTGAAAAGGGGATAATAATAGTACCTATTACATAGGGTTGTTGGGAGAGTGATCCACTATGTCTAGTGCTTATCCAAGGCCAGTTGTTCTTGGGCAGTGGAAACAGGCTGGCTGCCTTGTGGGTGGATTACCAGAGCATTTCCACACCCACCAAAGCCTTGCTTCTGAGCGGGGTGCCGGAACCACCTTTCTCAAAACTGTCTGGGATAAGGGCTGAGTATAAGATGCCAGAAAGGGAGATTTTGGGGCCTTACTCCAAACCTACTAAAGTACTCTTGAAGAGTGAAGCCTTAAACCCTGCATTTCTATGAGCTCCCCAAGTGATTGTCAACTCACGCTAATGTTTAAGAGCTCTGTATTTAGGTTTCGGTTTATAAATTAAAATACAGAGTCAACACATGAATATAACCATTCATAGTTGAGGACATCAGGCCCCAGGGTGGACCTCTCTAGAGTCGAATTTATATATGATGAAAGACCAGATGTTCTGTAATGGAGTAACAAAGGCGGACTCCTAACACCTGGCACCAGAATTCCTCTTTGGAGAGGGAACTGCCTTTGATAAGCCTGTTGACACTGGACGCTGATATCCAGGAGGCATCATAAACAAGAAAAGGAAATTCCCTGGCGGTCCAGTGGTTAGGACTCTATGCTTTCACTGCCAGGGCGAGGGCTCAATCCCTGATCGGGGAACTAAGATCCTGCAAGCTGCATGGCACAGCCAAAAAAAACAAAACAAAAGAACAAAAACAAACCCAAAACAGAACAAACAAAAAACAATTGCTGAACTGTTCTGCATTTAAATCGTATAAGGGAGAAAGAAAAATGAGAAGGAATGAAGGATGGGGCTACAGAGAAATAGAGAGGGAGGTTGGAGCCATGGTTTAGAAATAACTTAGGGACTTTTGGGGAACTGGACGACATAAACTTGAACTTCGAGTGGTTTTCATTGTTGTAACTTAAAACCCCTGTCTTCCCAAGCCCACTGCAAGGGCTCCTACACCTACAAAGCTAAGCATAGGTATATCTGTGTCCTTTCCGCAGCAAAGTGCTGTGTAAGAAAACGGTACAACCTTCCGGCAGGGTTTAGTCATTGGCCGCCTTTTCTTCCTCCTACTCTCAGCCGTCTTGCGACTCAGTGAATTGCCAGATCTTGTCCTCATAGTTCAGTGATGTCGGTCAAATCCACGCCTTCTTCTCCATTCCTGTTGCTGTTGCTCTGTTTCAGAAATTTGCCACCGATGCTTTCCTAAGTCATCTCTCTGTCTGAATTTTCTCCCGTCACAGGCTCAAACCGCCCTCCTACTGCTGCCAAAGTTAACTTTCAAATGAAGATTTAATATTGAGAAGCAGCATATCACAGAAATAAAAATAGAGTCTATATAGACTCAAGGGCCAGACTTGTTGAGATCAGATTCTAAGATGTCCTATGAGCTGTGTCTTTGGTTTGGGTAAGTCACTTAACATCTCTTTGCCTTAGATTACCTGTCTGGTAAAATGGGATGATAACAGAACCTTCTCCCCCCTTGCCTTATTGCATGGTCTACAACAGCCGGGATGTGGAGTGGAAGTGATGGTTGTGGATAATCTCGCGTTGTTCCTCATTTGTCGTGGGGGTGGAGGGGGAGTTTCAAAAAAAAAGCTGGAGGGCTTACACTGCCAGTATTAAGACCTGTTGAAATCTGTAGTAATTAAGTCACATATGGTATTGGTGCAAGAATAGACAAGTAGACCACTGGGACAGAATAGAGAGTCCAGAGATAGGCTTGTACGTATATGGTCCCCTGAAATACAATAAAGGTAACATTGAAGCGGAGTGGAGAAAGGTGATCTTTTCTTTTTTCCTTTTTTTTTTCTTTTTTTGCGGTTCACGGGCCTCTCACTGTTGTGGCCTCTCCCTCTGCGGAGCCCAGGCTCCGGACATGCAGGCCCAGCGGCCATGGCTCACGGGCCCAGCCGCTCCGCGGCATGTGGGATCTTCCCGGACCGGGGCACGAACCCGCGTCCCCTGCATCGGCAGGCGGACTCTCAACCACTGCGCCACCAGGGAAGACCAGATATTCTCTTTTTAAAAAAAAAAAAAAATTTATTTATTGTAATTGTAGTATAGTTGATTTACAATGTCATGTTACTTTCAGATGTACAGCATAGTGATGCAGTTATACATACATATGTATGTATGTATATATGTATATGTGTGTGTATACATATATATATATATATTCTTTTTCAGATTCTTTTCCCTTATAGCTTATTACAAAACATTGAGTATAGTTCCCTGTGCTATATAGTAGGACCTTGTTGGTTATCTATTTTATATATAGTAGTGTGTATATGTTAATCCCGTCCTCCCAATTTATCCCTCCCCTCCCCCTTCCCCTTTGGTAACCAGAAGTTTGTTTTCTATGTCTGTGGATCTATTTCTGTTTTGTAAATAAGTTCATTTGTATCGTTTTTGTTTTTTTTTTTAGATTCCACATATAAGCAATATCATATAATATTTGTCTTTCTCTGTCTGGCTTACTTCACTTAGTATGGTCATCTCTAGGTCCATCCATGTTGCTGCAAATGGCATTACTTCATTCGTTTTGATGACTAATATTCCATTATATATATATAATGGAATATTATATATAATATATAATAATAAATATATATAATATATTACATATTATATATTACATATAAAATATATATTATATATCATATACAATATATATCACATATTATAAATGATATATTATATACGATATATTATATATTACATATATTTATTTTATGTAATATATCATGTAATATTTTACATATCATATACAATATATATCACATATTATAAATGATATATTATACGATATATTACATATAATATATTATATTTATTTTATATAATATATCATGTAATATAATATATTCTATATATCATATATAATATATATTATACATTATATATTATATGTAATGTATTATATATAATATGTAATATAGTGTATATTATACAATATATTGTATATACTATATTATATATAATATATATTATACATTCTATAGAAATATATATTATATATGATATATAAAATATATATTATATAAAATTAATATATTATATGTAATATATAATATATTATGTATTATATGATATGTGATATATTGTATATTATATAATGTATAATATATTATATATGGTAATATATAATAATATATATAATATATATACTAATATTCCATTATATATATATATAATGGAATATATATATACCATAACTATAGCATAACGGAATATATATATACCATAACATAATGGTGTATATATATATATACCATATATATGGTGTATATATATACCATAACATATACCATATAATGGTGTATATATATACCATAACTTCTTTATCCATTCATCTATCAATGGATAAAGTGATCTAACATTTAGATCACTTCCATGTCTTGGCTATTGTAAATAGCGCTGCAATGAACACTGGGGTGCATGTACCTTTTCTTATTATGCTTTTCTCCGCATATATGCCCAGGAGTGGGATTGAGGAATCATGTGGTAACTATTATTAGTGTTTTAAGGAACCTCCATACTGTTCTCCATAGTGGCTGTACCAATTTACATCCCCACCAACATTGTAGGAGGTTTCATTTTCTCCACACCATTTCTAGCATTTATTATTTGTAGACGTTTTGGTGATGGCCATTCTGATTGGAGTGAGGTGATACTTCATTGTAATTTTGATTTGTTTCTCTGATCATTAGGTGAGCTTTTCAATAGATGGTGCTGGATCAATTGGATCTCCATATGAGAGAAAATTAATCATGATCCTTACCTAACACCAAACAAAACAGCCATTCCCAATGGACTGGATATCTAAACATGAAAAGTAAAACACAGATTTTAGGAAAAAATGGGAGAACATTTTCATGACCTTGAAGTAGATAAAGATTTTTAAAACAGGTTACAAAAAGCAGTAGCCATAAAGGAAAAAAATAGATAAATTAGATTACTTTATTTATTTATTTTTTTTTTAAAGAAGATGTTGTGGGTAGGAGTTTATTAATTTATTTATTTATGGCTGTATTGGGTCTTCATTTCTGTGCGAGGGCTTTCTCTAGTTGTGGCAAGCGGGGGCCACTCTTCATCGCGCTGCGTGGGCCTCTCACTATCGCGGCCTCTCTTGTTGTGGAGCACAGGCTCCAGACGTGCAGGCTCAGTAGTTGTGGCTCACAGGCCTAGTTGCTCCACGGCATGTGGGATCTTCCCAGACCAGGGCTCGAACCTGTGTCCCCTGCATTAGCAGGCAGACTCTCAACCACTGCGCCACCAGGGAAGCCCCTAGATTACTTTAAAATTAAGAACTTCTGTTCATCAAACATCACCATAAGAGAGTCAAATGTGACTCACAGAATGGGCGAAGACATTTGTAATATGTATACAAACCAAAAATTCTTATCTAGAATATATAGAAAACAATCCTACAAATCTATAAGAAATAAGAATATCACTCAATAGAAAAAATGCAGAAAAGACATGAACATTCACTTCAAAAGAAGGACATCCAAATGGCCAATAAACCCATGAAAAGGGCTAAAATTCATTTGCCATCAGGAAAATACAAATTAAAACCAAAATGAGATGCCACCTTATCCCAACCAGAATGGCTGAAATGAAAAAGACAGAACATATTAAGTACTGGAGAAGATGTGGAACTAAAACTCTCATAGACTGTCGATAGGAGTGTATATTGGTACAACCACTTTGAAAAAAACCATTTCACATTATCTATAAAGCTGAACATGTACATAATCTATAACCCAGCATTTCTACTGCTAGGTGTATACTCTACATAAAAATGTACATGGGGCTTCCCTGGTGGCGCAGTGGTTAAGAATCCGCCTGCCAATGCAGGGGACATGGGTTCGAGCCCTGGTCTGGGAAGATCCCACATGCCGCAGAGCAACTAAGCCTGTGTGCCACAACTACTGAGCCTGCACTCTAGAGCCTGCGAGCCACAACTACTGAAGCCCGCGCACCTAGAGCGTGTGCTCTGCAACAAGAGAAGCCACCACAGTGAGAAGCCTGGGCCCCGCAACAAAGAGTAGCCCCGCCTCACTGCAACTAGAGAAAGCCCGCTTGCAGCAGCAAAGACCCAATGCAGCCAAAAATTAAATAAATGAATAAATAAATAAATTTATTTTTAAAAATGTACATGTATTCACCAAAAGACACAAGAATGTTCATAGCAGCACGAGTCACAGTAGCCAAACACTGGAACACAGTAGAATGAGTGTTTTACTCTAGGGACTACTTTATGGTGATAAGAATGAATACCGCCACATAGCAACATGGAAAACTCTCTTGAGCATAAAGTTGAATAAAAAGAAGCCACACAGAAATGAGTACAAATTGTATGATTTCAATTATAGGTACAACAAATATCACATCTCTAGAGCTAACTTATCTTACATAATTGAAATTTGATACATGTTGACTAGCAACTTATTTCCTCTTCCTCCAGGCAACTACCTTTACATTTTTTGCTTCTATGTGTTTGACTTTTTATTTTATTTATTTTTTTGGCCACGCCACATGGCTTGTGGGATCTTAGTTCCCTGACCGGGGATCGAACCTGGGCCCTCAGCAGTGAGAGCGTGGAGCACCACCCACTGGACCACCAGGGAATTCCTGGGATTGACTATTTTAGATACTTAATATAACTGGAATCATGCATATTTTTTTTAAACTCCCTAGAGTTGGCTATATAGCCATGTTGAGGACTTTTGGCATAGTATTTTGCTCCTACCCCTGGTACAGTAACAATCATTTTGTATTAGGAATATTCCTTGCTGGTTTGCCTTCAGTAGCTCTAGGCTCATTAACAGAAGGAATGATATTCTGTTCACTTGGGTATCTTCAGTGCCCAGAAGAACACCTGGCACACAGTGAATAGTCCATATGTGTTTGTTGAATTGGAGTGACCCTTCCAATAATCATAGAGGGTAGGATTTACCATTGCCACCAGCCAGCCAAACTTCTTCAATTCAACATACATTTTTAAAGAGTCTACTTTGAGTCAAACACTGGACTGGTGTGCTGGAGTTGTGAAGAAGAGGAAGGTCAGTCATTGGAGCCAGATGCTCTGTCAGGCAGGGGCGACATCGGAGACTCCCGGGGGCAGGTCCATGCTTGGTGGAGGAGCCTCAGATGAAGTGATCAGCTCTGCTTGGATGGACCTGAGATATTTCCAAGAGTGAGTGATGCCTGAGCCACATCCCAGCGAGCGACTAGGAGTTTGCCAGGGGGGCAAGGAAGGCAAAAGCATTTCGGGAAGATAGAAAATCCATGTCCATGAGTAGAACAGCTTGACACCAGGTGGAGAGATGGAGGAGGGTGAAGGGTGAGAGGTGAATGGCTTGGTAAGGAGGTTGGATGCATCCTGCAACAATGGGAAGTCAGTGAAGGGTGAAACAGGAGAGTAGCAGGACCCAGTGTGCAGTTTTAGAGAGATCACTCTGGTTGCAGTGGGGAGGATGGATTATAAAGCAAAACTGAAGACCGAGGGACCAGTAGGAGAGGGTGGGGATATTGTAATGATCCAGGCGTGAGAAGACAAGCGCTTGAGTTGGGCAAAGCCCGTGGGGATGGAGAGGTGGGGACAGGTAAGGACCTGAGTAGGAAGATTCTCCACCTTCTCCTGTAAAAAGTTTGGGGAAAGGGAGGTGAGTAAGAGGTATATTATACAGGTAATATTCTCTTTTCAAATTTTCCTCCTTCGCGCCAGAAAAAGACAGAAAAGCAGAAAGAGGGGGTGGGATTCTGGAGGACAGGCAGTCCATATACTAATGTCACTGGGGAACGTCCAGTGCTCACAACGTCCATCTATTATGTTAGGTGAAGATGCATTTTCAGCTGAAAAGAATTATTTTAAAACATGGGCGTGAAACAAATGAGCACATGAAATCATGTTGTCCACAAGGCCTCAGCAGAACGTTTTCCTTAGATAGCAGCCTCGGGATAACACTGCCAGCATTCCCCAGTCCCAGAAAGAATCTGTGCTTTTGTCACTCAGTGATTTGTAACAGGAATAAAAAAACTCCTCTGCTTATATAAGAAATGCATCTGAAACTCCATGGCTGGCAGGTGCTTGAGATCGTTGAGCAGATGTCTGTGTGAAGCACCCAAAGTCCTATATGTACGTTGGAAAGCACACATACGCCAGCTCCCTGCTGCTGTCCTGGAGAAAATATTCCAGACATGCAGCAAGGGGCTCTGTGCCTTTCCTCCCTGACTTCTCTCCTGTGGAGTATGACCAGGATAGTGTCTACTCAGAATCCTCTGTCCGTTGGCATTTGGAAAGGTCTTAACTGACTCCATCTATTTGGTACCTCCAAGCAAGACTGAACCCAGCTAACCAAGGATCTCTGTGCAGCTTCTGGAGTCGTCACCGAGTCTCACAAGCCTTCCTGGTGTTAATCCTGCATCCTGGATGCCCTTCTCCCCAGACTCCCTCTCGTAGGTTTTGGGGCAGCTACCTGTCGCCTCTCCCTGTCTACCAAGCTCCCCCCTCCCCCCATAGTGATGGGATCCTTACATTCTTTTTCAAGCTGACTACCACCTCCTCCCCTTTCCCTTTGACAGGTGGATGGTGCCTCTCCCTCCAGGGGAAAAGGAAAGCACAGGTGCACATTCCTGCTTTCCACAGGGTGGTGCACAGGGCAGCCTGGTGCCCTTGGAGGGGGGCTGGGAGCCAGGAAAATGTGGGGCTCCAATGACAGCTCTTTCTCTCCTCATTTCGGGGATCCTGGGTAGGTCATATATCCTCTCTACCCCTCTGTTTCTTCCTGCAGAAAACAAGGGCAAACCCTCCCTTAAGTAAGACAATCCTTTCCAGGGATCCAAACATGGAGGAGGGCACAAGGCAAATACTCAGCAGATGTCCTTCTGTGGGACGCACACAGTGATCCTAGCAAAGGGCATCACTAACTGTATTTCACATCGGAGGAAGCTGGGGGAGGGAATGACTTGAATTACTCAAAAAATCATGCAGCAGAAATTTCAGAATTTGAACGCAGATCTGCTTGGCTCCAAAGCAAACCTTCCCTCTGCCCTCCCCCACCTTCCTCCAAGACCCTCACCCTTCTCATCTTCTGTCTTTCTTTACTGTTTTCTTTTCTTCTGCCTATAATATATTCAGGGCTGCGCCGTTATTAGAAATAAAAACCCAGTCTTAAAAAAGCGGGAAATTCTGATACAGGCTACAACATAAGTGAAACTTGAGGATGTTATGATAAGTGAAAGCAGCTAGTCACAAAAGGGCAAATACTGTATGTGCCCCTTACATGAGGTCCTACAGAAGTCAGATTCACAGAGACTGAGAGGAGGGTAGAGTTGCCAGGAGTTGGACAGAGGAGGAGACGGGGAGCTAGTTTTAATGGGTGCACAGTTTCAGTTTGGGAAGATGAAAAGAGTTCTGTGGATAGATGGCGTTGATGGTTCACAAGGTGAATGTGCTTAATGACATTTGAACTGGACACTTAAAAATGACTAAAATCGGGCTTTCCTGGTGGCCCAGTTGTTGAGATTCCGCCTGCTGATGCAGGGGACGCGGGTTCGTGCCCCGGTCCGGGAGGATCCCACATGCCGCGGAGCGGCTGGGCCCGTGAGCCATGGCCACTGAGCCTGCGCGTCCGGAGCCTGTGCTCCGCAACGGGAGAGGCCACAACAGTGAGAGGCTTGCGTACCGCAAAAAAAAAAAAAAAGACTAAAATGGTAAATTTTAGGTTATGTCTATTTAACCACAATTTAAAAATGAAATAAAGACAAATACAGTAAAATATCTGTGGCCTTGTTTACCTTTTGCTCCTCCTCCCCCAGGTAGACGCTTTAAGATGCTTGGTCATGTTTTAAGACGAGTGTAAATGAATTACCTCACAGCTGTTTGGTGGCTACTATGGACTGAATTGCATCCCCCCGCCCCAATTCATATGTTGAAGCCCTAACCCCCAATGCGACTATATTTGGAGGTGTGGCCTTTAGGAAGGTAATTAAGGTGAAATGAGGTCATAAGGATGGGGCCATCATCCAGTAGGGCTGGTGTTCTTATAAAACTAGGAAGTGGGACTTCCCTGGCGGTCCAGCGGTTAAGACTCCACGCTTCCACTGCAGGGGGCGCGGATTCCATTCCTGGTCGGAGAACTAAGATCCCACAAGCCGGGTGGCACAGCCAAAAAGTAAAAAAAAATTTAAAAATAGAAGATAAATAAAATAAAAAGAGGAAGAGACATTGGCGCACTCTTTTTCCCCCCGTGCGCACACAGAGGAAAGGCTGTATGAAGACGGATCGGGAAGGTGGCCGTCTGCAAGCCAGAAAGAGTGCTCTCACCAGGATCTGAAGTTGTCAGCACCTCGACCTGGGACCTCCAGGCTCCAGAACTGAGAAAATAGATTTCCGCAATTTAAACCACGCAGTCTGTGGCATTTTGTGATGGGAACTCTCATAGCGGGGCTCGCCCCAAGGGAGTTTCTTCTGTCACCTGGCTTGGTGGTGGGCGGGTTGTGTGGCCCAGTGGTCAGTGACCCTTCCTTTGGGTCAGCACAGCCAGCCCAGCTCTGACCCCTCCTGACGCCTGTCCCTTCAGAGGTGGACATAGAGCCATTCCTCAAGGAGAACATCCTCACTGACAGTGACCGAGGGAGGAGCAAGACCGCTTCCCCCTGACCCAGGAGACTGGTATTGGGTAGGGAGGGCCAAAAACTGGGCGGGCGAGTGTCTAAGATTTACCCTACTCACAAGGTAGTGAGTTAGCCTGCCAGTTTTCTGCTTGCTGGGAGGAGACATGAGACTTCTGGGTCAGAGACAAAGGATCCTACTACTCAGAGCAACAGCAGGGTATCAGCATCTGTGCTCGTCTTCCCCCACCCCGTTCCCAGAGGGTGCTGTGATGGGGTCAGTGCTGCCTGCACAGGAACAGGTGGCTTAACCAGGAAGGAGCTTCGTGAGCCCAAGTCATTTTCAAAGGGCAGGAAGCTGGTCTGAATTTTGCTCCCCAGGGCAAAATGTGTATCTCTCTTACATTAGACGGCAAACACACCTGCCCTTGGCTGCAGAGGGCCACACCGCTCTCTCTCCAGGCAATCTGCCATACCAGCACCCTGGTAGGAGACACAGCGAGATATAGAATCTAGTGGCTCTGCTGCACTGATTGAACCCTGCCTGGGACAGCCCCACACACAGCTTCAAGAAGCTGCACTATTTCTGATCCACAGTAGATACTCTACGTAGTGGAAGCAGTCCTGGAACCTACACTTGAACATGCATGGGTCCGATATCCTGCAACTTCACAATATGTCTGCTTTTAAAATGCGGGTTTTATTATGATTCGGGTATGGTAAGGCTAACAGGTCAGGAGAAGACTCAGCACTGACGCAGTAGTTTATGACTCACAGTTCTCAGGAGGAGGGGGCCACACCCACCGAACCACACGGGGAAGCGCCAGGGTCTGTCCCGAGGCAGAGGGAGTGAGGGGCAATCATGGTTGCCACAGGGAGGGGCAGGCAAAGCTGGGGAAGCAGGCTTAGGATAGGCCAGTCTGAATCATTTCAGCGGGCTCTGGGGCCCAAAGCTGTCCCTACTTGTCTAGTACCTGGGCCTCCGGTGATTAGGACAGGGGGACAGTGGCCCAGAGTGTGGGCGCTGGTTAAAGGAGGTGGCTGGGGAAAGGGGCTGGAATTGGTTGGTTTGCACATGAAAGGTGAGCACCTACCCCATTCCTTTACTTTGCCCAAGAACCGGCTAGCGCTGGGGGCAGGAGAGGGTCCTTCCTGGGTCAGCAAGGCCCCAGATGTCAACGCATCGGAGTAAAAAGACATACTTAATTCAGAGTCACATGAAAGCGATACGTGGCTCTGAAGGCGACACCAGAAGAATGTGGAAATGAGGAGGCGTGTCAGCTAAGGCACTTCTAGAACTAAAACGCATTTCACCCTTAAGTTAGTCCATCAGTCCTAAGTGTTCTCTGAGTAGCTGCCACGAGCCAGGCACCGTGCTGGGTGCTGGGCGGACGGGGTGAACTAAACAGACCCCGCCCTGCCTCGTGGAGCCGGGGGTCAAGCCCTAGCAGGGACCGGCTACATGAAGTCCTCAGCAGCTCCCTGGGGAGCGTAATGACCGCCCCCCCAACCCACCCCGAGAACACTCAATTTGTTACCGAGTCCAAGCTCGCTCTACTTGCCGCACAACAGGCCAATAAATCGGAGATGGGGTGTTCAGGCAAGGAATACCACTTTATTCGGAAAGCCGGCAGACCAAGAAGACGGGAGACTAAGGTCTCCAAATAACCATCTTATCGGGGTCTGGAGGCCAGTTTCTTTTATAGAAT
This sequence comes from Phocoena sinus, assembly GCF_008692025.1. NCBI lineage: Eukaryota > Metazoa > Chordata > Mammalia > Artiodactyla > Phocoenidae > Phocoena > Phocoena sinus. Next base: position 107,847,606 of record NC_045768.1, read on the forward strand.
CAGAGAGGGAGAGGGGGTGAGGAAGTAAAGTAAAAAGGGCCATCAGTCTTGAAAAACATTTCCTGGAATGGCCTGCCTGAGGGCGGAATTGTGTTAATTTCAGCCATTTACTGGTAAGCAGGGTCAGGTTGTCTCCCGGTGAGCGGAACAAAGGCACTTTAACAGTCAGGCGGAGGGGCCTGGTTCCCAGTCAGGCCATTCTGTATGATTATAATAACAAAAGCAACGAAAAGCAAAGGTTAAAGTCAAAGAAACAGATCCAACATGGAGTCCAGTTTAGCTCTTCCCTGTTACAATTTGTCATCTGAAATTGGAGGTGTGTCTCTCTGGGGCACATTTGGGCCCCAAGACATCATGCACCTCTCACTATATGGCGTGCTGGGCGGGAAGAAAGACCCTGCCTTTTGGAGCTTCTAGTCTCCACCAGAGGCATTTCCAAAGTTTTCTCAGCAGCCCGAGGACCTGTCTGAATCCTCGCATCCGGGCCTCAGCGTTATTTCTTTGTCAGACTGTGTAAGCTCTGTCTGCAGCAGGCCCAGTCCATCACTGCGGTTCTCTACTGTGCTCTTTTGGAAAAGAAATGTGTTTCTGTAGCTCAGAGGGGCATTTGTCTTAGTTCATTCGGGCTGCTGTAATAAAGTACCATAGACGGGTGGCTTATAAACAACAGAAATTTATTTGTCACAGTTCTGGAGGCTGGGAAGTCCAAGATCAAGGTGCCAGCAGATTCCGTTTCTGGTGAGAGCCCGCTTCCTGGCTCATGGATGGCCAACTTCTCTGTGTCCCCACGTCGGGGAGGGAAAAGGGCTCCACCCTCTTGATCTAATCACCTCCCAGAGGGCCCATCTCCAAATACATTGGGAGTTAGGCTTTCAATATATGAATTTTAGGGGAACACAAACATTCAGTCTACAGCAGCATTCTTTTTTTTTTTTAATTAGATAGTTGATTTACAATGTTGTGTTAGTTTCTGCTGTACAACAAAGTGAATCATAGTTGATTTACAATGTTGTGTTAGTTTCTGCTGTACAACAAAGTGAATCAGTTATACGTATATATATATATCCAGTCTTTTTATACATTTCCTTCCCATTTAGGTCACCACAGAGCATTGAGTAGAGTATAGCAGCATTCTTATTTGGGGGGTTTTCTCCACTGTTCTTCTCCCTGCCACCCTCTTCCACCTTCTCTGGAGGTGGGGAAGAGACTGTTTGAAGCATTTCCCTCTGTGACGGATGAAAACTAAATTTTTGTTGGTGCGCACGCTGTAGTGTACACAGAAATAGAAGTATAATGTTTTACACATGAAACTCATAGAATGTCATAAACCAATGTGTCCTCAATAAAAAAGAAATTAAAAAAAAAGAATCTATCAGATGCTCTCTTAGCAGACTACGACATCCAGCACGGGGGCCAATGAAGAGATTCCAGAATTAAGTGAGGGATGGCACTTGCTGACATAAACTCTTCTCCAACTCTGATTCTAAAATGTCTTTTTTTCCCCACATTAGCCCATGGGTCACAAACTCCTTTGATAATATTTAATAAATGTTTGCAAATATTTTAGGCTTTGCTGGCCGGGGAGTCTCTGTCCCAGCTACGTAGCTCTGCCAGTACGGTGCGGAAGCTGTCAGAGAGCCATATAAAGAGCCACCGACATGAGCTACAAGGATGAACCTTGAAAACACCATGCTAAGTGAAAAAAAGCACAAAAGTCTGTGTATTGTATGGTTACGTTTATGTGAAATGTCCAGAATAAGCAAATCAATAGAGACAGAAAATAGATGAGCGGCGTCCAGGGGCTGGTGGGAGGGGAGGATGTATCAGCAGGCATACTCAGGATGTGACTGTACTAAAACCCAGCAAATCGTACACTGTAAAGGGGTGAATCTTATGGTATGTGAACTATATGTCAACAAAGCTAGTTTTTTAAAACAGCCATAGACAACAGGTAGATAAGTGGGTGTGGCTTTGTTCCGATGAAACTTTATTTACAAAACGAGGGTGGATGTGGCCCATGGGCTGTAGTTTGCTGAGCCCTGTGCTAGACTGTAAGAGTCATGTAGTCAGGGCTGTGTCTCGTTTATCATTAACTTCCAGGACCTAGTGTAATAGTGGTCAAATAAGTAAGAACCCAATAAATGTTTGCTGAATGAAAAAAAAAAAAAAGCATTTCCCTCTGTAAGATTGGGCCCGATGCTAGGGCTACTTCAAGCCTTTAACTAAGACACAGAGATAGACTTAAGAAATTGCAGGCTGGGCTTCCCTGGTGGCACAGTGGATAAGGATCCACCTGCCAATGCAGGGGACACGGTTTCGAGCCCTGGTCCAGGAAGATCCCACATGCTGCGGAGCAACTGAGCCCGTGCGCCACAACTACTGAGGCCGTGTGTCACAACTACTGAAGCCTACACGCCTAGAGCCCATGCTCCACAACAAAGAGAGGCCACCACAGTGAGGAGCCTGCACATCACAACGAAGAGTAGCCCCCACTCGCCGCAACTAGAGAAAGCCCGCGTGCAGCAGCGAAGACCCAACGCAGCTGAAAATAAATATAAATAAAATAAAATATTAAAAAAAAAGAAATTGCAGGCCACTCATTATTATGCAAATATGAGCTTCTGGTGAAATATACATCAATGCCCTAGTTTTTAAATTCTGATGCGGTAAATTGTTTCGATTTGGGTTCTGGCAACGACTGTGATCATCTTAAGAGATGTATAAATATATGTAAATAAGGTATTAACATCACAAGACTGTTTTAGACCATTTCCCCATCTGGTTTGGTCCTGTAATTGTGTGGGAAGGTACAGTTCTTGGAATCTGGCCTGAAAAAAACATCACTTTCACTCTAGGTTCTCAGCAGCCTGCAAGGTGCTTACTTCCAAAGCCAATTTCAGATTAAGTTATAAGGTCTGTGTAGTACCCACAAACATTAGGTCAACATTTTATGGTGGTTGTTATAGGGAGACGGTTTTTCCGAACTTGGTTAGTTATCAGAGTGATCTGGAGAGTTTCTAAAAATTCATATTCTAGGCTCTGCTCTTAGAGATTACGACGATACAGCTTTGCAGTGGGGCTGGGAAGCTGTAGTTTTCAAAAGTTGCTCAGATGCCTGTGATGATAAGCCACAGATCTCTCCTGAGAGTTCTGCTGGCCTGGGTGTGCTCTCCTTGCCAGGGCCCTCACCAGGGAGCTTGTTAGAAACACCCACTCTGCATTTTCACAGTCTCCGCAGACGATTGGCAGGAAAACGTGGGAGGCATTGGTATAGGGTGTTCACACGCCTGGGAAGTCTTTGGGAGACCTTGATGGTCTCACTGTTAGCTGGTCAGGAAAGACTTTATGGAGAAGTTGGGCTGTTAAGAGGGTCAAAAAGGCAGAGTGAACCACTGCTTCTATTTGATCAACACAGAAGCAGAGGAAGCAAGAGAAAGCAGAGAGGATGCAGCAAATGGAACACAGGTGCTCTGTCCCCCCAGTATTACCAAAAGACGAAACGCAGACTCGATTTGTTGGCACGTTTTTGCTGTAATTCGTCATTTACACTTGGCCTTCACTCTAGAGCCATTATCTTAGGTATTTGTCGAGGGTATTTGCAGAGCACGTTAATACTGTCTTTTTAGAGCTTTTACTTAACTGAGGCTGCCTACTGCCAAAGAAAGCCCTGGGGTACCAGGAGATTGTGCCTGGAACCAGCCCTTCCTGTAACCCACTGTGTACCCTAGCAGAGCCACTTGGGATCCCCGGGCCTCAGCTTCCTCATCTGTAAAACATCTGTGGCTCCTAGCCTCATCGATCCTATGTCCTGTTTTGTTTTTTATAATATTTATTTATTTAGGCTGCGCTGGGTCTTCGTTGAGACATGCAGGATCTTCGTTGTGGCCTGCGGACTTCTTAGTTGCGGCATGCGTGTGGGATCTAGTTCCCTGACCAGGGATTGAACTTTGGCCCCCAGGGAAGTCCCCTATGTCCTGCTTTGAAATAAACATTTGTAACATCTTCTTTGCTGTTCTAAAATGAAAATTGTAGCTATAACCACCTATAGACATAATTTTTAAAAACCACTCTGATGCCCTAACTGTAATTTAAGTGGAAAATTCAAGTGAATACGTTATAACCAATAATATGTATTTTAATCTGTAAAGGCTTGGGCAGTGTACTAAACCTGTCTTTTATTGTCTGTATTCTGATGCTTTGACATCTGGGGCCTTGCTGCTCCTGGAGAGACTACACGTCCCAGGGCTGCTAGCCTGTCCCTAGAGACAGTAAGCAACTTGCCCCAGAGCAGGAGTCCTAACCACTGGACCTCCAGAGAATTCCCAAGAGTAGGATTTTAAAATTCAAACCAACCAGTTCAGAGCCCACAACCCAGCCACCTCCTTTCTCAGGCTCTCACGTTCCCAGTAGGCCACTATCCCCCTGTCCTAATCATCCCAGAGCCAGGTACCAGACCCCTAGGGATAGCCCCCATGCCCCAGAGCCCACTGAAATTATCCAGACTAGCCAGTCCTAAGCCTGCTTCCCCTGCCTCACTTGTTCTTTCCCATAGAAACCACAGTGAAAACTCTTGCCCACATTTCCCCCTAGCTCCCTCTACCTCCTGACCCACCCTGGTGCTTCCCTGTGTGTCCCACCCCCATGGCGTGGTGTACCCCCTCTTGGGAACTGTGGGTAACAAACTATCATTTCAATGGCAGTCATCTCTTGGCCTGTTGGCCTTTTACTATACTTCAAATTTTATATTAATACACTATATTTTTAACAGAACTAGACTACAAGACATTAGGAAATGGTTTATTGCCCCTACTTATAATGAATAAGTTTAGATTTAAGAAAAGTCAGGGACTTCCCTGGCGGTCCAGTGGTTAAGACCCTGCACTTCCACTGCAGGGGGCGTGGGTTCGATCCCCGGTCAGGGAACTAAGATCCTGCATGCCACACGGCACAGCCAAAAAGAAAAGTCAAAGATGTGAATTCCCTGGCAGTCCAGTGTTTAGGACTCGGCACTGTTACTGTCGGGGTCTGGGTTCCATCTGTGGTCAGGGAACTAAGATCCCACAAGCCTCACAGCACGGCCAAAAAAAAAAAAAAGGTCAAAGATCAGGATTCATTTCCTAGAAGGACAGCGAACGAGAAAATCAAAGAACAGCTAGACAAAGGGATAAAAGTTAGTGCTAAATATTAACAGAGCTGACTGATTTGTACATGTCAGGAGAAAGAGGAAAATACCTTAAGTTAAATAGAGAGAAGATGCCGAGCTAAGTTATAGATTGCAGAGCAAATTAAGAAAGGATGACTTCTTTGCAAATCATCCAGGCCTTATGTGTAAGTGCAGTGTCAAAATAATTCCTTGTGATGACATGGGATGTGGGAGGGATGAAATATCACAGAAAACATTGCAGCACTATTTACAATAGCCAGGACATGGAAGAAACCTAAGTGTCCATCAACAGAGGAATGGATAAAGAAGATGTGGTACGTATATGCAAAGGAATATTACTCAGCCATAAAAAAGATGAAATAATGCCATTTGCTGCAGCATGGATGGACGTGGAGATTGTCATCCTGAGTGAAATCAGACAGGGAAAGACAAGTATCATATGATATCGCTTACATGTGGTATCTAAAAAAAATGGTATAAATGAACTTATTTATAAAACAGAAATAGAGTCACTGATGTAGAAAACAAACTTATGGTTACCAAGGGGGAAGGGGGGGGAGGGATAAATTGGGAGATTGGGACTGACATACACACTACTATATATCAAGTAGATAACTAATAAGACCTACTGTGTAGTACAGGGAACTCTACTCAATACTCTGTAATGATCTATATGGGAAAAGAATCTAAAAAAGAGTGGATATATGTATATGTATAGCTGATTCACTTTACTGTACAGCAGAAACTAACACATTTTAAATCAACTATACTCCAATAAAAAATGTCACAGAAAAATATCCCAGATCTTGAAATCCCATCACAGTTGAAGCACATGTTCTAGCTCAGAATGTCTGGCAGGACGTTGGAAAGTCTTAAGGGACCTGGGTAAACTCCTTGTGTGACCTGCTCTAGGCATTGCAGGACATCCAGTGTCTCTCCCACTAAACATCAGTAGCCCCCTCCAAACACGTGACAACCAAAGCTTCCTCCAGAGGTTTTCAAGATGCCCACCTTGTGAAACCACTAAACTGGATAACCCCAACCTGCTCCCAGGACCAGCTTGCTTCAACTCTGTGGTTCTGAGATTGCCGAGGCTTCACAGATGAGGTATATCGCTAATGTTCTTTGAAGTCTGAGAGTTACTATTGCTGGACACCAAAGTCCATTGCCATGAACTGGCCAGAACATGTTAAGACACAAAGGCAACAAGAATATATGAAGAAAGGAGTGACAAACCGAGCCACAGTGATTTTTTGAGAGCAAATCACAACCTTTAAGTGAACATCAAGAACTCCCACAATTGTGCAAGTAGCTATAGTTCTGGAAGCACAGTTTGGGGTAGGCACTCCTCAAGCGCCCAGGCTCTAAGATGTGGCGCTGGTAGCAAGTCAGTCCATGGTGGTTAACAGCTCGGGCTCTGGAATGAGACAAAACTGGATTCAATCCCAGCTTTGCCACTTGTTAGCTGGGTAGCTGTAGTTAATTTACTTGGCCTCTCTTAGTTCTATAATTGGTAAAATTGGAATCAGATGCCTAATTATAGTCATTTGTAAGGATGAGATAATGCCCGCAAAAGGCCTAGCCAGAAGCAGAGCACTTAATAAACAACGTAAACGTAAGCTGTTATTAATTTATATAGTATCTGAGCTTTCTATTTTCAAACTGTCCACCAGAGGGCGCGCCAAACACTGTCCTGGAACTTGAAAAAGCTGTTGTCCAGCGTTGCTCCCAAATTCTCAGTTTATAAAACGTGCTCTAAAAATCCTAAGCACTGGTATCTGAGAAAAGGGATTCAGCGACTTTCCATTCGTTTTCCCCTTCCCCGCTGAGAGGTCCTATACCTAAAGTAAAAGCACTCAACTTCGAGACTGTTCGTTTAAATGAAGTCGGATGTGTAATCTTGCAGCGCTGAGGCTGCCTCTCTAAATCAGCTGCAAACAAAGGGCAGAGCTGGGGAAGCCGCCTGTCCTGGTGCAGGCAGTAAGGGACACATCGTTTGTAATTCCACACAATAATACCGACCAGAAGTCACTTCATATTTTTAGATCACCACGTGCCAGCAATTCTGGTAAAATACTCCACACACACACACAAAATAAATAATAAATCTCTCATTGTTTGAAGTTCTAAACAACTTCTGGCAGGTATGCTTGTGTTTTATTAATACATATGTAAGCTTCAACTTGGAACATTTCCTTATTTATCCATTAATAATTGTATCCTATCTGGAAGTTAATCCAGAGAAATCCCCGTTGTGCTCAAGTTCCTGCTCCGTGGACTCAGCTTCATGCATTTTCCTTCCAGGGTAAGTTCCATTTGATTCAGAAACATTGAGAGCTTGGGGTTTAATTCTTGATTAGTTCTTGAGGAGCAACTGTCTCCAACACCTGTTTAAATAGCAGGTTCAAAATGAACCATGATAACGCAGCGATTGCCAAGACAAAGGAACAGGCCTTGAGTTACTTCACTTTTGTCATTCTACATGATACAAACTTGGAGGTTTTGGTTGTGTTTAAAATTAAAAACAGTTCCAGCTATAGCATAAAAAAGTCCTGGGCATGTAAGGTACGGCATGGTGACTATAGTTAACAATACTGTTTTGTATATTTGAAAGATGTTAAGAGAGTGGATCTTAAAAGTTTTCATCACAAGAAAAAAGAATTGTAACTGTGGGTGGTGATGGCTGTTAACTAGTCTTATTGTGGTGACCATTTCTTAATATACACATATATCAAATTGTTAGGTTGTACACCTAAAGCTAATACAATGTTATATTCAATTATATCTCAATAAAAAATTTTTTAAACAGTAAAATAGAGTGAGAACTGTGATATCTAATATTTTCCATTGGCAAGTGCAAATTTTGTTCATATGTGAAATATGTTCTAAACTTGAATAGCTACTGAATATTATTATATTGTTACTAAAAGTAATTTTGTTGTATATGGAAGGGGAAGTGTTAAAACCATCCACTCCAGGTGTTAATTATGCTAGGTCCGCCTTGGTCTTAAATCCCAAAGAATTTCCTTTCCACCTCCCTTTATGGGAGGTGTCCAGCTGCTGACAGCCATTCAAGAAAGGAAGGAAGGCTTTTCTATCAGGAAACTGGATCCTGCTTTAGAGAAGCTGGGAGAGCAGTGCTGGGCTGGGAGGAGAATCTCAGAGAAGGAGAGAAGGGTGGGCAGCTCCAGCCAAGGCAGCGCGCTCCTTCCCGCCCCACTCCCGCCCTCAGGCCAGAGGAGACCACGGTCCAGTTTCCTAATCCTGTCCGAGGTCAAGCCCATCCCCCTCCTGATCCTTTCCTTCATTTAAGGAGGCCGTATTTGCGGGGATCTCAGAGCAACTGACAATGAGCAACTTAGGCCTGGAGCTAGAGGGGCAGGCTCGGAGGGAAGACCCGTTGAAAGCCCGGCGGTGAGTGTGTTCTGGCCGCGACCGCGAGTGATACACGCGTCTTGTTAAATCTGCACACGTGCTTCAAAAATAAGTTATAATTTCATGCTCTGCGCTCCGTGGAACTTGGTCAGGTTTTACCCGTTGAGAGAAACTGACCACATTTCTGTCTTCTTGTTGGCATTGCTACAATGTTTCTGCCCCTCTGGTTTGCTCTGGAAGCCGTGTTCCCGCCCCCGAATGAGGGGCTGTCTGGATACCACTCCTGCAGTTCTGCGGTGCGGGTCACTGGCAGCTGAGTCAACCCCGTTCCCAGGTAGATTCCAGGCTAGTCACGACTATTACCGTTTATTAAGGCTGGGACTACGGTCTAACAGTTGTCTCTGCTTTATTTCTAATTCTCACAGTGATTTCAGTTTATGGGTGAGGAAACTGAAGCCCAGAGGGCAAGCAGAGTTGCTGACCCTCACCAGGTAATGATGTGAACACGAGCCCCAGCAGAGGGCAAAGGGCGCAGGGGTGCCAGGTAGAAATGAGCTCCTTATTCCTCCTCCCCATTTTTTTTTTTTTTTTTTTTTAGTTTTTATAAATTATTTTCAATTGTGGTAAAATACACATAACATAGAATTTGCCAAGTGAGCCATTTTAAATCTTGTCATCTTGCAAAACTGAAGCTCCGTACCCATTAACTAACTCCTCCTCCTTTCCTCTCCTCCTGCCCCAAATCTTATAAAGCAGATATTGTTATTACCACCAGCTCCACTTTACAGATGAGGAAACCGAGGTCATGGGCTCTTCTGACTGGCGTGGGGTGATACCTCATTGTTGTTTTGATTCGCATTTCTCTGATAATTAGTGATGTTGAGCATCTTTTCATGTGGCTATTGGCCATCTGTATGTCTTCTTTGGAGAAATGTCTGTTTAGGTCTTCTGCCATTTTTTTGATTGGGTTGTTTGTTATTGAGTTGTATGAGCTGTTTGTATATTTTGGAAATTAAGCTCTTGTTGGTCACATCATTTGCAAATAATTTCTCCCAGTCCATAGGTTGTCTTTCTGTTTTGTTTATGGTTTCCTTTGCTGTGCAAAAGCTTATAAATTAGGTTAGGTCCCATTTGTTTATTTTTGTTTTTATTTCTATTGCCTTGGGAGACTGACCTAAGAAAACATTGTTATGATTTATGTCAGACAGTGTTTTGCCTGTGTTCTCTTCTAGGAGTTTTATAGTGTCCTGTCTTATATTTAGGTCTTTAAGCCATTTTGAGTTTATTTTTGTATATGGCATGAGGGAGTGTTCTAACTTCACTGATTTATATGCAGCTGTCCAACTTTCCCAACACCACTTGTTGAAAAGACTGTCTTTTCCCCATTGTATATTCTTGCCTCCTTTGTCAAAGATTAACTGACTGAGAAATTAACACACCATTGTAAAGCAATTATACTCCAATAAAGATGTTTAAAAAAAAAAGATTAACTGACTGTAGGTGTGTGGGTTTCTTTCTGGGCTCTCTATTCTGTTCCATTCATCTATATGTCTGTTTTTGTTCCAATACACTGTTTTGATTACTGTGGCTTTGCAGTACTGTCTGAAGAATGGAAGGGTTATACCTCCAGCTTTGTTCTTTTTCCTCAGGATTGCTTTGGTAATTCTGGGTCTTTTGTGGTTGCATATAAATTTTAGGATTATTTATTCTAGCTCTGTGAAAAATGTCATGGGTAATTTTATAGGGATTACATTAAATCTATAGATTACTTTGGGTAGTATGGCCATTTAAACTACATTAATTCTTCCAAACTAAGAGCATGGATATCTTTCCATTACCTTGAATCATCTTCAGTTTCTTTTATTAATGTTTTATACTTCTGAGTGTATAAATCTTTCACCTCCCTGGTTAGTTTTATTCCTAGGTATTCTTTTAAATGTGATTTTAAAAGGGATTGTTTCTTTACGTTCTCTTTCTGATATTTCATTGTTAGTGTAAAGGAATGCAACTGATTTCTGTATACTAGTCTTGTATTCTGCTACCTTGCTGAATTCATTTGTCAGCTCTAATAGTTTTTGCATGGAGTTTTTAGGGTTTACTATATAGAGCATCATGTCATCTGCATATAATGACAACTTTACCTCTTTCCTTCCACTTCTGATACATTTTATTTCTTTTTCTTGTCTGATGGCTGTGGCTAGGAATTCCAATACTATGTTGAAGAGAAATAGTGAGAGTGGGCATCCTTGTCTTGTTCCAGATTTTAGCAGGAAGACTTTCAGCTTTTCACTGTCATGCATTATATTGACTATGGGTTTGTCATAAATAGCTTTTATTATTTTGAGATATGTTCCCTGTATACCCACTTTCATAAGGGTTTTTATCATGAATGGATGTTGAATTTTATCAGATGCTTTTTCTGCCTCTATTGAGATGATCATGTGGTTTTGTCTTTTCTTTTGTTGATGTGGTGCATCACATTGATTGATTTGTGAATGTTGAACCATCCTTGTGACCTTGGAATGAATCCAACTTGATCATGGTATATGATCCTTTTATGTGTTGTTAGATTCAGTTTGCTAATATTTTGTCAAGGATTTTTGTATCTATATTCATCAAAGATATTGGCCTATAATTTTCTTTTTTGCTACTATCGTTGTCTGGTTTTGGTATGAGGGTGATTGTGTCTTCATAGAATGACTTTAGGAGTATTCCTTCTTCTTCCAGCTTTTGGAAGCATTTGATAAGGATTGCTATAACTTCTTCTTTGTATGTTTGGTAGAATTCCCCAGTGAAGCCATTCAGTCCTGGACTTTAGTTTGCGGGCAGTTGTTTGTTTGTTTTTATTACACATTCTGTTTCACTTCTAGTGATTAGTCTGTTCAAATCATCTTTTTCTTCTTGACTCAGTTTTGGTATGCTGTATGTTTCTAGAAACTTTTCCATTTCTTCTAGGTTGTCCGTTTTGTTGGCATATAACTTTATAATATTTTCTTTTCATAATTTTATATTTCCTCAGTATCAATTGTTATTTCTCCTCTTTCGTTTCTTATTTTGTTTCGGTCTTCTCTCTTTTCTTCTTGGTGAGCCTAACTAGAGGTTTGTCAATATTGTTTATCCTCTCAAAAAAACAGCTCTTGGTTTTATTGATTTTTTTTCTATTATTTTTAATCTCTAATTTATTTCCTCTCTGATCTTTATGATTTCCTCCCTTCTGCTGACTTTAGGTTTTCTTTGTTCTTCTTTTTCTAATTCTTCTAGGTGTTAGATTAGTTTGTTTATTTGGGATTTTTCTTGTTTTTTTAAGAAGGCCTGTACCACTATGAACTTCCCTCTTAGAACTGCTTTTGCCGCATCTTGGAAATTTCATATGGTTGTGTTTAGTAGTGTTTAAATATGACCCAGTGTGATCTACAGATCCCTATCTAAAATCTCAACAATGTGTTTTTGAAGAAATAGAAAATTCTCTCCTAAAATTCATATGGAATCTCAAGAGACTCTAAATAGCTAAAAGAATCTTAAAAAAGAAGAACAAAGCTAGAGGACTCACACTTCCTGACTTCAAAACTTACTACAAAGCCACAGTAATCAAAACAGTGTGGTACTGGTATAAAGACAGACATATAGACCAGTGGAGTAAAATAGAGAGGCAAAATAAACCATTGCATATATGGTCAAATGCCTTTTGACAAAAGTGCCAAGACCACTCAATCTTTTCAACAAATGATGTTGGGAAACTGGATATTGACATGCAAATCATGAAGCTGTACCCTTACCTTACACCATATCAAAAATAAAAAATTAACTGAAAATGAATCAAAGACCTAAACACAAGAACTAAAACTATACAACTCTTAGAGGAAAACAGGGGGGAAACTTCATGACATCAGATATTTCTTGGATATCATACCAAAGGCAAGAAAAGAAAAAAATATAGATAAATTGGGTTACATCAAAATCTAAACCTGTGCATTGAAATATGCAATCAACAGAGTGAAAGGACAACCCATTGATGGGAGAAAATATTTGTAAATCATATATCTAGAAAAAGGTTAATATCCATAATATATAAAGAACTCCTACAGTTCAATAACAACAACAACAAAAGAATCCAATTAAAAACTGAGCAAAGGACTTGAATAGATATTTCTCCAAAGAAGACATACAAACAATCAATAAGTACATGAAAAGATGCTCAACGTCACTAATCATTAGGGAAATACAAATCAAAACCACAATAAGATATCACCTCATACCTATTAGGGTGGATAATGGGTATGAGGTGATATCTCCCCCCACACACACACAAAAAAAACAGGAAATAAGTGTTCACAAGGATATGGAGAAATGAGAACACTTGTGCACTGCTTGTGGGAATGTAAAATGGTACAGCCTTTGTAGAAAACTGTATGGCAGTTCTTCAAATAATTAAACGTGGGATTACCATATGATCCAGCAATTCTATTTCTGGGTATATACCCAAAAGAATTGAATACAGGACTCAAAGATGTATTTGTACATCCATGTTTATAGCAACATTATTCACAATAGCCAAAAGGCGGAAGCAACCCAAGTGTCCATCGATGGATGAATGGATAAACAAACTGTTGTCTACTTAGACAATGGAATATTATTCAGCCTTAAAAAGAAAAGAAATTCTGACACAGGCTACAACATGGATGAACCTTGAGGACATTATGCTAAGTGACATAAGCCAATCACTTAAGGACAGATACTGTAGATTCCACTTTTAGGAGGTACATAGTATAGTTAAATTAATAAAGACAGAAAGTAGAATGGTTGTCACCAGTGGCTAGAGGGGTGGGGGGACTTGGGAGTTGTTTAATAGATACAGAGTTTCAATTTTTCAAGAAGTAGAGAGTTCTGGAGGTGGATGGTGTGATGGTAGACAACAGCGTGAGCATACTGAACTGTACACTTAAGATGGTTACATTTTATGTGTATTTCACAAAAAAGAAACATCCATCAGACCGTGTTGCATGTCTTCTCTGAGCCCCCCATGGTTTTCTACCTCATTCAGAATAAAATCCAAATCCCTTCCCCCGGCTGAGAGGGCCCTACACTCCAGCCCCACCGGCCCAGCGCATTCTGTCTCAGGACCTCTGCACTCGCTCTTTGTTCCCTCTGCATGGAAGGCTCTTCTCCCAGATGACAGCACTGCTCGTCCCTTTATTTCACTCAGGACTCTGCACAAACATCACTTCCTTTGGCCACCAGATCTACAATGGCACATCCCACAAACCCCATATCATACTTTATTTTTCTTTATAACTTTCCTCAGTACCTGGCATTCTCCTTACCAGTCATCAATCTCTTTATTGTTTGTCTCCATCACTAGAATGTGAACTCCACAAGGCCAGGGGTTTGCCTTCTTGTTTCCGTGTTCCCACTGCCTGGAATGGTGCTGACCCACGGCTGATGATCAGTGTGTCACATGGACTAGTGAAGGAAGAACAGCACACAACAGACATGTTGGTGAGACTGGTGGATGGGGTAGAGCTGGGAGTGACTGGATGGTGGAATTGGGATCCCACAAGATCTCACGAGGTTGATAGGCTGGGCTCAAGTAATAAGGTGAAGCTTGGGACTTCCCTGGTGATCCAATGGTTAAGACTCTGAGCTTCCACTGAAGGGGGCACGAGTTCAATCCCTGGTCAGAGAACTAAGATCCTGCATGCCATGCAGAGCAGCCAAAAAGAAAAAAAGTTGAAGCTTAACAGGGATACGTGTGAAAGGTTATATATCCTTAGGTCAATGGCACAAATGAGCACAGGATGTGGGGAAGATGTCTTAAGAGCAGCATCATAACCTGCAAAGACTTGGAAGATGTGCGTCAGTGGGAAGCTGGTGATGGGATGGATGGGACCCTGCAGAAACAGCCTGTGATGGAAGGCTGCTGTGTTTTGCACAGAACATTCCATGGAGCAGTGCCATCCGTTCTGGGCCGGACAATTTAAGCAGACAGAGGTTGTTCAAGAACATTCAGAGCACGTGACCAGGATGGCAACGGCATCCAAACTCACATCCTATAAGAAAAAATAGAAGGATCTGGAATGTTTAGCCCATAGCTGGTAGATTTGGGAGCCAGACAGAACTGAATCAAATCCTGGTTCTGCCTTTTATTAGCTGCGGCACATGGACAAAATTCTTAACCTCCGTAATCCTCAGTTGTCTTATCGTCAAGGCCAGTGTTGTAAAGGGTAACATATAACTGCTTGATAACTACAAAGTTATCATACACAGGAAACCTTACAGTGTCGTCTAGAAAATTTGAAGAGCCATCCTCTTAAAATATATATCCGATTGTCTTCACTGCAATAGTCAATGAAAATCCTTGACATTATCTTTAATAGAGTCCGACCATCATGTGTGAATTTAGCATTTAATGCCCACTTTTTATGAATTTTCATCTGTGGGTGGGCATCCCAATTTGAGGCGTTACACATGTGAGCAGAATTAAGACTAGATATAAGTGAGAGAATATCATGATAGTAGCAGCAGATGGAATATTAAGAACAGAAAAGCTCCAAACACAGAATATCGTTTGTGTCGACTGTTAGGTTGTCTGTAACGTACAACAGCTCTGTTCTGGACCATCTGGGTCCAGCAACCTTGGTAGATCCTACGCTTGCACCCTGACGGAATTCACCTTGAAGAGGTTTGGTTTTAAATAACCTGAAGGTTGTGCCATTCAAGAGTCTTACCTTTGGGACACAGAGTTAACTTGCTCTCTGGTGGGTACTCACAGGTCTACTCCCTGTGCAGTTACTGCAGCACCTGAGAGTAGATTTAACGTGTCCTTCACTGGGATCTGAATGTTCTTTTTGCTGGGTGTACCTCCTGTCTCCAGTTTGTAGTTCATGGCATGGCCCTCAGTGAGGGGAGAGGGGCAAGATAGTGGCAACTTGCTGATGTGAACACTGCCCAGCTCAGTCTAGCTTTTACCAAAGTGGACAATGTCAGAATCTAACAGCTGAGAGGGATCATCAAAACTGGGACACTGTGGGGAGTAAAATGAGGGGTTGGTATGAATAGTTACACTGGGACAATGTATTAGACAGGGTTCTCCAGAAAAAAAAAACCAATAGGAATTATATACCTATATCTATATCTATCTATCTATAAATTGGCTTATATTATTATGGAGGTTGAGAAGTCCCAAATTTGCAGTCATGAAGCTGGGGACCCAGGATTGGTGGGAATGTAGTTTCAGTTCAAATCCAAAGGCCTGAGAACCAGGAGAGCAGACAGTGTAAGTTCCAGTCTGAAGGCAGAAGAAGACTGATGTCCAGCCAAAACAGTCAGAGAGAGACAGAGACAAATAGAGAGACAGAGTGGGGGAGAACTGTGCCTTATTCACCTTTTTGTTGTGTTGAGGCCTTCAACTGATTGGATGAGACCCACCCACTTTAGAAAAGGCAGTCTGCTTTACTCAGTCTATAGACTCAAATGCTAATCTCATCCAGAAACACCGTCATAAACACACCAAAATAATGTTTAACTGAATATCTGGGCATCTTGTGGCCCAGTCAAGCTGACATATAAAATTAACCATTACAGACAATAAGCATAAACTGGGGCTGTCCTGGGAAAACAAAGATGTATGGTTACCCCGAGTGGAGTCCTCTAAAGAGGATATAATCCTAAAATGCAGAGGCCGTGCAGGAGCTATTTCATAAGGATTCAGTATTTTTCTCGTGCAGAGGAATGAATTCTCCTGATCATGAAAGACGAAAGACCCGAGACATGTCAGCTTCACAAACTAGATTAGCCAATTTGGTTTTGACAGTTCTATCAATCCGGATCACTGTTTCCAAGTTTGGAGATGTGGATATAGCTATGGATAGTAAAATTGTTCAGTGGCCCCAGTAGCTTGCCTGACAGCTGAAAAGAACCTGTTCCATAAAGAGAGCCATGTCTGTGGGATGCACCGAAGGTATTCTCCAGGCTGGAATGAACGACATACTGTACTAATGTCTTTGAAACAGGGTAAAGGGGTGCTCTGCGACAAGGAAGTGCCTCACCCAGTGAAAATAACACCCTCTTGGAAGGACATATTCCATAAGTACGGGGGACCCGATTCACATGGCCCTAAGCAGTGCTGCTTGATGTCTTTGCCACACCTTTATAGATATTCTAGGGTTATGCTGGTTGCAGGTGAGACAACTATGTATATAAATGAAGATTTAGTACAATTTCCACACCAGTTTGTTTGTACCCAGGTGTTAATTCTTGCCTTTCTAGCCTGTGTATGTGCCCAGAGGGATATGTGTACTAATTGTCTAGGCGCCACCTAGTGGCCATTTTGGGAAAAATCAAAGATGGTGGGAATTCCAGAAAAACTCGACAGGTTCTCAATTTGGGGCTAAATCTTGGAAAGAGCAATTAAAACTAAACTAAAAAGTAGAGGAAGGGAGTTTTTAGGGCAACGAAACTATTCTGTATTATACAATAATGATGGACATATGTCATATGTTGTGTTGTACCCATAGACGGTACAACACAAAGAGTGACCTCTAATGTAAACTGTGGACTTTATTTTTAAAATAAATTAATTTATTTATATTTATTTATTATTTTTGGCTGCACTGGGTCTTCGTTGCTGTGCGCGGGCTTTCTCTAGTTGCGGCGAGCGGGGGCTACTCTTGGTTGCGGAGTGCAGGCTTCTCTTGTTGCAGAGCACGGGCTTTAGGCGCACAGGCTTCAGTAGTTGTGGCACGTGCGCTCAGTAGTTGTGGCTCGCAGCCTTAGTTGCTCTGCGGCATGTAGGATCTTCCCGGACCTGTGTCCCCTGCGTTGTCAGGCAGCTTCTTAACCACTGCACCACCAGGGGGAGCCCTAGCCTAATAGACGTCTGAAGGTAATATTACCACCACCATTAGGAATTTGCATAAAGTGGGGAGTATCCAAGAGCTGAATTCGAGTCTGTACAAACGTTAGCAGACGTTTCAAGAAGCCCGAGCACACCGCAGGGTATGCGGTAGGCACAGCGCACAGTGCATCACGTGTCACCGCGGGGCACAGGAGCCAGCGCGCGGCTGGGAGCGCGCAGTCCTCGGCTGGATCAGCCGCGTGCCGCTAACTCATTCATTGTGACGAAGTGGGTACCGTGCTCCGGGTGGACGCCACGCTCCCCTGAGAGGCCCCAGGGCTAGACCAGTACAGGTGCTGCGCCACTGCCACTGCAGCGGCAGGGACCCCTCCCTGCAGGCTCTGAGGGGCCATCACATCTTACTCCCCAGGGTTTCTCCATGCCTTGTTCCTAATGGCCTCGTACCCAAACAATGTTTAAAGGCCAACATTATTTAACCCTTTGAAACTCTAATTTTATCCACATAATCCATCTTAACTAGCATATTATTAGGCAATGTTTATAATCGATTTTTACTATCTTCATGAGTGTCACAAAGATATATGTGTTTATATGACAAGAATACATAAGGCAAAACCACATGAGCATGTACTTTACTTTCTCTTTACTTATAAATTTAAAATTCTTTCTTTGGAAAATTTCCAGATACGCAGCGATTACTCCCCAATTTCCTCAGTTGGCACTTAAAGGTCTCAGGTCAATTAGGGATCTTAGGAAATGTATTTTAGTTGACATTTTAAAAATATAATCACTGTTATTATTAAAAATTTGTCAGAGAAATACAACACTTGAAAACTTATCCAGGCAGACAGAAATGGAGTGATTCCATAGGTTCACATAATTTGCAGGGTTTTACATGAAGCCATTAGTTGTTGTAACTCTCATTAAATACTCATGCTTATATTTACAGTCTTAAATATTTCATGTAAGAAATGATAACCTGATAACTAAGGAACTTAGGATATTCTATTTAGTTAAGCTTGTGGTAGGATAATAATTTCAAAGTCTTGCATAGACTGTTATCTTTTTTTTTTTTTTTTTTTGTGGTACGCGGGCTTCTCACTGTTGTGGCCTCTCCCGCTGTGGAGCACAGGCTCCGGACGCACAGACTCAGCGGCCATGGCTCACGGGCCCAGCCGCTCCGCGGCATGTGGGATCTTCCCGGACCGGGGCACGAACCCGTGTCCCCTGCATCGGCAGGCGGACTCTCAACCACCGCGCCACCAGGGAAATCCAGATGTATAACTTTTTTTTTTTTTTTTTCAGATGTATAACTTTTTAAAATGAAAATTCATAATTGATTAGGAGTACTAAGTGAACTTGAAATGGAGATTTTTATATAATTTTCTTGTACTTATTTTTACTAAGTAATGTTAAAACTCTTATTTTACTTAAAATGTGAACACAGAAAGGAGTTTGTGGAATCATTATCTGATGAGAAATTGTTGACCAAATGCTGATTTGCATTTATTTATTCCTTGTAATTTATCAACAGGAACTGCTGTTATTAAACTAATCTGGCATTTTTCCTTTTCTGATCCAAACACATTTTAGAGAGAAATGGTTTAGTATTAGAAAACAGGAATTTTTTTTTTTTTTTTCCCACGGTACGCGGGCCTCTCACTGCTGTGGCCTCTTCCGGACCGGGGCACGAACCCGTATTCCCTTCATCGACAGGCGGACTCTCAACCACTGCGCCACCAGGGAAGCCCAACAGGAATATTTTTTACACTTTTATTAATGACTTATTTAGACATTATGTTTAAATTTTAAAAAATTTTTACTAGTTAGGGTAATATATACCTTTTTAAAAACCATGTTAACGATTTTTAAGTGTACAGCTATAGATGTTAAGTATATTCACATTGCTTTGAAAAAATATACCTTTTGATCCATCTTTTAATAACTATGTTAACTTTTTAAGTCTTCTTATTGGAGATTTCCCTTTCCAAAAAGGAAACTATTGGATGCTTCAGTTTCTAGAAGACCGATTTCTTTAAACTGTTTGAAATACACGTATAGGTGGTTACAGTACCTAATTTGCAACTTGACTCTCTCCCGGAAATTGGACATTTTATTTTTCATGGCTGAAGAGCCTTTCTTAAAGGGCCAGCATGTTTAAAGCGTTAGGTGTTTTGACATAATTTCTTCAACGTTTTTGCTCTTTGGGGAGTCTTGGGGAGTCTTTGAGAGTCTTTATCTTGTTTATTTATGTTCTTTGTAACTCCCAGAAACCATCAAAATAGGAGCTGTATTGAATTTGAAAGACTTTCCCGCTGCACTTGCTAACGCTCTGGGGAGACAGGCTATCCAGGAGATTCCTACGTGCATTTCTGAACAATTCTGGGAGCTGTAGTAGGGGTGTAATTTGGAATTTGTTCACACATCTGGTACAGCATGGATTGGCTAGTATTGTAGGTTTTATAAATTTAATACAAACTTTTTTTTAAATTTAAGGGCTCTTAATTAGATTTAAAAATAGCTCCCAACTCTGCCCATGACCAAGGCTTATAGATTACAACTTGTTCTTTCACTAAAGGTGGGCTTCCAACGGGTATGTGTTAGTTGACAGCAGAGACCCATCTGTGTAAGCGATTTTTGAGAAAGGGTGTTGTTGGATCAGAGCCTGATTTCCTGTCACAGTTATAGAGGTTGGTGAGGGGCATTTCCTTTATGTGGTATCTTAGTCCATTCGGGCTGCTATAACAAGGTACCACAGACTGGGTGGCTTATAAACAACAGACACTTAACTGCACATATTTCTGCAAGCTGGAAGTCCAAGATCAGGGTGGCAACCTGGTCAGGTGAGGGCCCTCCTTCTGGTTCATGGCCAGTGCCTTTTTGCTGTGACCTCATGTGGTGGAAGAAACTTGGGTGTTCTCTGGGGTCTCTTTTATAAGAGCACTAATCCCATTCTTGAAAGCTTCACCCTCAGGACCTAATCACCTTCCAAAGGCCCACCTTCTCATACCATCACACTGGGCGTTAGAACACAACATGGGAATTTGGGTGACACATTCAGTCCATAGCAGGAGGCATGGTAAGGGGGACGGGAGTAGCTCTAGGCGGAACAGTAGTTCCTGATGTGACTTAAGGCACCTTCTGGACTTTGGGCATTTTCACACCTTTAAATTCAAATGCCTCTTGGAATTCAATTACTTTGGTCTTATGAAGTTATCCCTATGAAGGCCATGGCCTTCTGTATGGGCTAACTGGTACACTGGTTGCATTTTTCTGATTAGTTGTAAGAATCTTTCGCATAATGTATGATCATGTAAAAATCAGGAGTTTCTTTGGTGAGAGATTTGTTTCCTTAGAAGAGAACAACCCATCGTGCCAACATATACGGATTTGAAAATTCGGTTCCTTAGTCTCTCTAGACACATTTCAGTTGCTCAGTAGTCATGTGTGGTTAGTGGAGAGCACAGAATATTTCCATCATCTCTGAAATTTCTACCGGACATGGAGATTTAGACCATATTCTCTGAAACATGGCTTAATGCAGATTAAGCATTAACCCTACATTAATTTGCTTCTCTGCCCTTACCAGAAGCTTTCCCTCTCTCTCCCTCTCCTCACAACAGTTTTGTTGAGATATAATTCACATGCCACACAAATCACTCATTTAAACTGTACGGTTCACTGGGTTTTAGTATATTCACAGAGCTGTGCAACCATCACCATGATCGATTTTAGAACATTTTTACCACCTCAAAAAAGAAATTCCACATCCTTTAGCGATCGCCTCCAAGTCCTCCTATACCCCCGGCTCTAAGCAACCACGAAAATTATTTCCTGTCTCTATAGATTTCTCTATTCTGGACTTTTTGTTACCGAACCGGGTCCCGCTGCTTGCCGCTTACAAAATCAATACTCACAGATGTTGTGCTTTTAATGAGAATGCTGGCAATCTGGGGAGATGGTGGACTCAACATCCCCCCCAAACCACCTCTCAAGATTCTGCTCAGCCATGAAAGCTTTTAAAGGGAAATAGGGAAGTAATATCAGTTAATCATTGAGACAGGGGGTCAGAGTCCTCTTCATACCCCGCTGTGTGCAGGCTTCGGTGCAGGCTTGTCGACACCTCATGATGTTTCTTTAGATGCTGTCTTGTTCACACAGTTTCTCTGCGAGATTACTGAATGGGAAGCTAGAGAAGAGATCTGGTCATCTGTTACATACTTATTCTTCATTTCTACTTCTTTGATCTACGGAGATAACCAACAAGTTAGATGAAGTATTGCGTAATCAACAGATTTGAAAGCTGTGCTAGGGCCAGAGATGAGTAGGGCATGGGGGTGTCTGGTTTAAGATTAGTGACAAGACAAAGGGGTGCCTCCCGCAGAGACCTCTTTTCTGCCAAAAGCTTTTTCCTGCTAAAAGCTGCTTGCAAATTATAAATGGAATCACATAATATGTGGTCTTTGGTGACTTTCACTTAGTATGGTGTTTTGAAGGTCTATCCATGTTGTAGCGTGTATCAGCACTTCATTCCTCTTTATGGCTAAACAATATCCTATCCTACCCTACGTGTGGATTAAGAATGCACCTGTCGTATCAGCAAAACAAAAGATGCTGCAGCCATCAAGCCATCAGCCACTAAAGCTGCCTGCTACGGTGAGCCCTGAGGGGACTCAGGGTAGGAAAGAACAGGAGACTTGCCCTAGATACTAGCTAAGGTGCAAAGTGCATATCAAAGGAATGGTTTCAGTGAGCCCAGACTCTTGCATCTTCCCATACAATTCATTAACTTGGGATGTCTGGTTTTCTTTAATTAACTGTCATCTTTTGATGTTCCGACCACCTGGTTTTTGTTGCAAAACCCCCTATATGTCCTGGCTCCCCCCCTTACCTCTTTGGAACAGTCCCTCAGAGCCGTATGAGAGGCTGCCTCCCAGGCTTGAGTCCTCAGAAAGTCCTCCAAATAAAACATAATTCTCAACTTTTAGGTTGTGCAGTTTTTTTTCAGTCGACATATGGATGTACCGCATTTTGTTTATCCATTCATTAGCTGATGGACATTTGGGTTTCCACCTTTTTGGCTAGTATGAATATTGCTGCTATAAACACTCTTATACAAGTTTTTGTGTGGATATATGTTTTCATTTCTGTAGGAGTGGATTGTAGGGTCAAATGGTAACTCTGTGTTTAGCTTTCT
This sequence comes from Phocoena sinus, assembly GCF_008692025.1. Classification (NCBI taxonomy): domain Eukaryota; kingdom Metazoa; phylum Chordata; class Mammalia; order Artiodactyla; family Phocoenidae; genus Phocoena; species Phocoena sinus. Next base: position 107,870,196 of record NC_045768.1, read on the forward strand.
GGGAAACTGCCAGGATGTTTTCCGAAGTGGTTGTACCATTTTACATTCCAACCAGAAACGTATGAAGATTCTAATTTCTCTATATCCTCACACTTATTATCTGACTTTTTGACTCTAGCCATCTTAAGTATTATCTCATTGTGGTTTTGATTTACATTTATCTGATTTCAAGCATATTTTTATGTGCTTCTTGGCCATTTCTGTATCTTTGGAGAAGCGATATTTTTCAGATCCTTGATCATTTTAAATTGGATTGTCTTTTTATTCTTTGTTGGTAAAAGGTTTTTAAAAAATATATTCTGCATACAACCCCTTATCAAATACATGGTTTGCTAATATTTTCTTCCATTCTGTGGCTTGTCTGTTAAATTTCTTGATAGTGTCCCTTATAGCACAAAAGTATTTAATTCTGATGAGGTCCAATTGATCTCAGGTGGCCTCAGCCTGCAGTGGCTTGAAGCAGGGTTTTGGTTCCCGGCCAGAGATAGAGGTCGGGCCACGGCAGTGAAAGCACTGAATCCTAGCCACTAGACCACTGGCCAGTGACAAGGCCCTGGCCCTTCAGCTTTGCAGAAAAGAATTCCCACAAAGATGGAAAGTAGTGAAACAAAGTGTTTATTAGGAGGAAAAAGAGTACAGTATGTGTGGATAGACACACGTGCGGACTCAGAGTTGTGCCCTCGTGGTAGTTTCAATCACTTATATGGGCATTTCTTCCAGATTTCCTTTGGCCAATCATTTTGATTTGACAGGTTCTGAGTCCGTATTTGGTATATTTCAGGACCTTCCCATGTGTGCACATGCATCCTCACCCAAGATGGATTCCAGCGAAGAGGCCTATGGGTAGCTTGACATCACTCCCCTTTTGACCTCCAAGGACCTTTATAGACAGAAAGGTCTCCTTGACTTTGAGAATGAGAAATATGTGGTCTCTTATCTTTTATCTGGGCAAGGCCCAGCCTCCTCTCTCAATTATCCTGTTGTTATGGAGTTTCTGTCCACAGGGGACAAACTCCAGCTGTTCGGCCTGGGGCCCATCTATCTCCTGCCTCATAATTTATCTATATTTCATTGTTGTTGCTCATGTTCTTCATGTCATATCTAAGAATCCATTTCCAGATCCAACATCATGAAGTTCTGCTTCTATATTTTCTTCTAAGGTTTTATAATTTTAGTTTTTTCCATTCAGGTCTGTGATTCATTTTGAGTTAATTTTTGTATATGGTGTGAGGTAAGGCTCCAACTTCATTCTTTTGCATTTGTCTATCCAGTTGTTCTAGCACTGTTTGTTTAAAAGAATATTCTTGGGCACTTCCCTGGTGGTCCAGTGGTTAAAACTCCATGCTTCCAATGCAGGGGGAACAGGTTCGATCCCTGGTCAGGGAATTAAGATCCCACATGCCGTGTGTGGCCATAAATAAATAAATAAATAAATGTATATTTTTCCCCACTGAATGGTCTTGGCACCCTGGTTGAAAATCAATTCACCATAGACACATAAGTTTAGTTTTGGACTCTCAGTCCTACTCCATTGATCTGTATATCTATCCTTGTGCCAATATCACACTATCTTGATAACAATTGCTTTGCAGTAACATTTGAATTTAGGAAGTGTGAACCCTCCAACTTTGTTCTTCTTTTTCAAGATTGTCTTCATTATTCTGAGTCCCTTGCATTTCCATATAAGTTTTATAACCAGATTGGCAATTTCTACAAAGAAGCTAGCTGGGATTTCAATAGGGATTACGTTGAACCTGGTCACGTTGGGGAATGTTGCCTTTTTAACAATATTAAAGCTCTCAATCCATGAACATGAGATTCTTTCTATTTGTTTAGATCTTTAAAAATTTCTTTCAGCAATGTTTTACAGCTTTCAGAATACAAATTTTATACTTCTTTTGTTCAATTTATTCCTAAGTATTTTTTGATGCCATTGTAAATGGAATTGTTTATTTTATTTTCAGATTGTTCATGGCAAGCATATAGAAATACAAAAGATTTTTGTGTGTTTGATCTTATATCCTACAATCCTGGTGAACTTGTTTATTAGTTCTAATAGTTGTGGGGTTTTGTGTGTGTGTGTGTGTGTGTGTGTGTGTGTGTGTGTGTGTGTGAATTCTCTAGGATTTTCTCTATATGAGATTATGTCAAGTATAAATAGATGTAATTTTATTTCTTCCTTTCTAATCTGCTTGATTTTATTTTGTTTTATTACCTAATTGCCTTACTAGAACCTTTCATTGAACAATGTTGAATAGAAGTGGCAAGAGCACTTTATATTATTCCTGATCTGTTGGAGCCATTAAGTGTGATGTTAGCTGTGGGTTTTTCACGATGCCCTTTATCAGGTTGCGGAAGTTTCTTTGTGTAGTTTGTTGAGTGGTTTTGTTTGTTTGTTTTTTGTCGTGGTTTTTTTTAATCAAGAAATGGTGTTGGGGCCTCCCTGGTGGCACAGTGGTTAAGAATCCACCTGCCAATGCAGGGGACATGGGTTTGAGCCCTGGTCCAGGAAGATCCCGCATGCCGTGGAGCAACTAAGCCCGTGCGCCACAACTACTGAGCCTGCATTCTAGAGCCCGTGAGCCACAACTACTGAAGCCCACATGCGTACAGCCCGTGCTCCACAAGAGAAGCCACCGCAATGAGAAGCCTGTGCACTGCAGCGAAGAGTAGCCCCTGCTTGCTGCAACCAGAGAAAAGCCTGTGCGCGGCAACACAGCCAAAAATAAAATACATAAAATAAATAAATTTATTAAAAAATAAGAAAGAAAAGAAAAGGTGTTGGATCTTGTCAAAAACTTTTTCTGCATCTATTGAGATAATCATGTGGGTTTTGTTTTTTATTCTATTGACATTGTGTATTACATTAATTGACTTCCAGGTGTTAAACCAACCTTGCATTCCTCAGATAAATCCTACCTGGTCATGGTGTGTAATTCTTTTTATATGTTGCTAGATTTGGTTTGCTAGCATTTTGTTGAGGGTGCATTTTTGCATTGATATTCACAAAGGAATTTCGTCTGTAGTTTTCTTTTCTTGTGATGTCTTTGTTTGATTTTGGTATCAGGGTAATGCTGGCCTCACAGAATGAGTTGGAAAGTATTCTATCGTATTTTTTGGAAGAGTTTGTGAAGATTTGGTATTAATTTCTTTCTTAAATGTTTGGTAGAATTGACCAGTGAAACTATCTGGGCTTTAGCTTTTCTTTGTGGGTAGTTTTTTGATTACTAATTTAATCTCTTTATTTGATATGGGTCTATTCAAAATTTTAAATTTTCTCTTGAGTCATTTTCAGCACTCTGTGTCTTTCTAAGAACTTGCCCATTTCATATAAGTTATCTAATATATCGGCATACAATTGTTCATAGTTTTTCTTTATAATCCTTTTTATTTATGTAAGGTTGGTAGTAATATCCACTCTTTCATTCTGATTTTAGCAATTTGAATATTCTCTCTTTTTTTCTTTGTCAATTTTTGTTAATTTTGTTGATCTTCTAAAATAACCAACTTTTGGTTTTATTGATTTTTCTCTATTGTTTCTGTCTTCTTGATTTCTTTAATTTCTGCTGTAATATTTATCATTTCCTTCCTTCCTCTTGCTTCAGTTTTAGTTTGCTTTATTCCTCCAGTGTCTTAGGATGGAAGGTTAGGTTATTGATTTGAGATCTGTTCTTTTTTCATATAGACATTTATAGCTATATATTATCCTACAGACACTGCCTTAGCTGTATCTCCATTTTCATTCATATCAAAATATTTTAAAATTTTCATTTTTATTTATACTTTGATCTATTGGTTATTTAGGATTATGTTATTTAATTTTCACATATTTGTGAGTTTCCCAAATTACTTTCTGTTATTGATTTCTAATTTAATTCCATTATGATCAGAGAACATACTTGTTTATTTTAATCACTTTAACTTTATTAAGGCCTGTTTTATGTTATAACATACAGTATATCCTGGAGAATATTCCATGTGCATTTATGAAGAATGTACAGTTTGTTGTTGTTGAGAGAAGTGTTCTATAGATGCAGTAGAATCTATTTTTTCAGTCTTTCTGGAAGTTTTCAAATGCATACAAAAGTAGAAACAGCATATGACGAACTGTCGTCTACTCACCATTCAGCTTCAACAATCTTATGGCCACCTGTAAGAGTTTTGACAAGTGATATAACTGAGTGGTTCCCAATCACTGCAACAGCTTGGACTCTCCAGTTAGTAATGGTCTCTCAGGTGAGAAGGTTAAGAGGCACAGAGACCTTTTCTCATGCTGCCAAAATGTCCACTGGTCCAGAATTGAGGGGCAAGCTCTGGGTGATCTCTGTTGGACCTCCAAAAATGTTTAAAACAAAGGGGCAACAGAATCGAGCCTTGTCAAAATTTTATGGTATGTATAGCAGGCAGTCAAATAACAGATTCCGTGAGGATCTTGGGGGAAGGATTTTTAATGCAGAATTCGGTTGTTTACATGAGGTTGTTTGCTAAGGTGAGTGCATATAAAATGTTATATTGGTCTAAGCATTAAATAAGACTTTGTGGCCAGATCTTAGCATGTCTTTGTAGCCAATTGAGTAGATACTCTGTAGTTATCTGGGCACTAATTGTTAAGTACAGATTACAACAGATCTAAGTTATTGCTTGTAAAGCTTGCAAAATTCATTCTTATTTGATATTCTAAGGTCATACTTCTAACACCTCCTTTTATTTCTATAAACATATTAAAATATTTACTTTACTTTCTTTTCCAATATCTTCAGTCTTTTGTGAATGTTTCTACTGTTTCCTCTTTCTCCTAACTCCTGCTATTGTGACTTGTTTCCTCTTGTGTCTTATAAATTATCATTGTGAGATTGTGTCCCATGGAAACCATCTGTAACATTTCTTTGACTTGAGTCGGAGGTGTATTCTTTGAGCAAATATTTACATTTGCTTTTTCAGGCACCTGACAGATGAGCAATCCAGGATGTCTTAAAACTAAATTATCAGTTTGGTGTTCCCAGGATTCTCAGACAGTATACCTTCTGGCCCTAAACCTGTGTGAGGGTGAAGTGCAAACTCTTAAATATATTTGTCTCCCCATCACTCAGAGGTAAGGTCAAGAGAGACAAGTTTCTGGGCTTCCCTGGTGGTGAAGTGGTTAAGAATCTGCCTGCCAATGCAGTGGACGCGGGTTCGAGCCGTGGTCTGGGAAGATCCCACATGCCGCGGAGCAGCTAAGCCCGTGAGCCACACTACTGAAGCCCGCATGCCTAGAGCCTGTGCTCTGCAACAAGAGAAGCCACCACAATAAGAAGCCCACACACACACACACACACACACACACAAAAAAAGAAGCCCACACACTGCAACTAAGAGTAGCCACTGCTCGCCGCAACTAGAGAAAGACTGGGTGCAGCAACAAAGACCAAAGCCAAAAATAAACAAACAAACAAACAAATAAATAAATAAATAAAAAGAAAGCCAAGTTTCCTTACTATCTCCTTAAGAGAGGAAGGATTTTTTCCTGGATTACTGAATGAAATGTGGCTTTCAGGGTCCCAAATAATGAAGGTCTCCAGATGGTAGACTTACCACCGGTGTAGGCACTAGACTTTGTCTCCTTTTCCCTCAACCAAATTATTAAATGGAAACTCCAGGCCCCCAGATGTTCCTTGAACAGTAGCTGCTTCTGATCCTCGCTCACATCGCTGAATTCATGATTTCCATTATTTTTGGCCTTTGAGAATTTTCTTTTACTTTTTTGCTAGGCCAGCTATACATTTAATAATATGTCGGGTTTTTAAAAAATATTTTAAAATACTTGTTTTTTTAAAAACAGTTAGACAATCATAGGTGTTTCACACAAAGTGTTATTAGGGTTTGTAGTCTGCCATATTGCTAAAAATGGAATGCAATAATTTTGTGGGTTTTTCTTTTTTTACGCTTAGAGCTTTATTTCAGCTAGAACTTATTTTTGTGATTAGTTTGAGATAGGGTTAAATTTTTTTTCTGTAGATTCAAACAGCATAAAAGGAAGGTATAATGGAAAATGGGCACTCAATGAGTGTGTTAGGAACTCTGGTGAGTTCAACTTTAGGGGCAAAGCAAATATCAAGTAATTAACAGGTTGCTTTCATACCTTTGGTTAATGTCTGCTACCCACCCCAGCCCTGACTCCTTTTGATACAAAAGGTTCAAAATGACCCTTATTCTTTTTTATAGTGCTTTATTCACTGCATTTCCCCTGCTCTCATACACCAGCTTTTCCCCAGTGAGCTTCATCACTGAGGATCTACTATTTACCGTTCACTCTTTTATACCTGACTCTTCCAGGATGGTGGGACCTAAATAAAGATGGGTGATTAGGATGGTGGGTGGATTTTAGGGTTTGGGTCCAGATAAAAGTAATCTGAGACTGCTAATAAGAGACTAAGTGTTAATAGTTGATTTGTAAATGCAACCCCATCTAAATACAGGAACTCAGAACCCAGGATGAATCCCATTCCTACCAACTGTGAGGAACCGTTCCAACTCTTTGAAATATCAAATGTATAAAATATAATATATGTAAATATAGAAATAAATAAGCCATTTTCTAGAACTTAAAGATTGTTTTGTTATAGAAAGATTTAAATTACAATGCACAGCCTTTTTAGAAATGAGAAAGCACTAAATGAAGACTACGTTCCGTTTAACAATGAAAACGTCCGACTTTGGAAGACCTTCCTAACCTTTGATTGGAATAGAAAAGTTTGCTTTCTCTCCTTTTTTAGGACACTATTTATTACAATGTAAATATTATAATTAAGTTACATCTTTGTGATGGAAGTTCCAATGTTCTATTTTCTCTTTTTTCCTGCAGTGAAGCCTGGATATCCCTTTTCTTATTTTCTGACTCTCTACTCAGAAGATCCCTGTGTTTATTTATCTCCACCTTGCTGGTATTGTAAAGCATTTGTCTTTTTAAAACATTGATCTCCACCACCTTGCTTATATCATAGAGCATTTGTCTTTTTGAAACATTTTAAATTTATATTGGATATAGTTGATTTACAATGTTGTGTTAGTTTCAGGTATATAGCAGAGTGATTCAGTTATACATATACATACACCTGTTGTTTTCCAGATTCTTTTCCCATTTAAGATATTACAGAATATTGAGTAGAGTTCCCTGTGCTATACAGTAGGTCCTTGTTGATTATCTATTTTATACATAGTAGTGTGTATATGTTAATCCCAAACTCCTAATTTATTCCTCACCCCTCCCCTTTGGTAACCATAAATTTGTTTTCTATGTCTGTGAGTCAGTCTCTGTTTTGTGAATAAGTTCATTTGTATCATTTTTTTTTAGATTCCACATGTAAGTGGTATTGTATATTTGTCTTTCTCTGTCTGATTTACTTCACTTAGTATGGTAATGTCTAGGTCCATCCATGTTGCTGCAAATGGCATTATTTCATTCTTTTTTAAGGCTGAGTAATATTCCTTTGTATATATATACTGCATTGAAAGATCTAGAAATTGATTTGGTTTTTGTGCTCATACCCTAGTTGGACAAAAGTTTAGAGAAAAGGAAGCAAGAGTAAAACCTCATAGCAGAGGATGGTTTTAATCCATCAACCTCTGGGTTATGGGCCCAGCATGCTTCCACTGCACCACTGTGCTGCTTTAAAGGTGTGTTGTTTTAAGCCACTAAGTGTGTGGTAATGCGTTACAGCAGCCATAGGAAACATATACAGTATACAAGGGCTGGGCACATAGTAAATATTCAGTGACTACCTTCGCCCCACCTTCACTGTTGGAGGAGTAGACAAGAGTAGCTTTATTACTTTGCCAGGCAAAGGGGGCCACAGAAGGCCAGCACCCTCAAGACTGTGCCCCCCTTCCTGGGAAATAGGAAGGGGTCTTATAGTTTCAGGGTGAAAAATGAGGCTGTAGATAAGGATTGGGGCTGATGTAGTCTTGCATTTTTCTTTCCTCCTGGAGACATTGAGATCATTAGGGCTGGTGTCAGGTGTTTACAGAACAGGTTCTGGTGGTCCTCGAGGTTATCATTCCATGACCTTCTTTCTGGAATGAAGGATGCTCACAAAGGAGTGTTAGGGAGTGTTGTCTTAGAGAAGTAAACATCAGGTGCATAATACAATTTTAGCTAGCGGGCAATCATTTTAAGAGTGCAATTAAGCAAGAAAGAGAGGGGGGTAAAAACATCTGTAGAAGACCATTTGAATGAGCAGAAAGAATAAAGGCTGAATGAGGGTTAACATAATGGGGATGCCTCAACTAGTTTCTGCTACAGCATCACCTAAAGAACCACGATGGAGGAGTGAGGGAGACCAGAGTTGCCTGGGTTGACTGTGTCAATTCTTTCTTTCTTCTTCTTCTTCTTCTTTTTTTTTTTTAGGGCCTCTCACGGCTGCAGCCTCTCCTGTTGCAGAGCACAGGCTCCGGACACGCAGGCTCAACGGCCATGGCTCACAGGCCCAGCCGCTCCGCAGCATGTGGGATCTTCCCGGACCGGGGCATGAACCCGTGTCCCCTGCACTGGCAGGCGGACTCTCAGCCACTGCGCCAGCAGGGAAGCCCCTCTTCTTTTTTTAAAATAAATTTATTTATTTAATTTTGGCGGTGTTGGGTCTTCGTTGCTGAGCACAGGCTTTTCTCTAGTTGTGGCGAGCGGGGCTACTCTTTGCTGCAGTACGTGGGTTTTTCATTGTGGTGGCTTCTCTTGTTGTGGAGCACGGCCTCTAGGTGCATAGGCTCAGCAGTTGTGGCACGTGGGCTCAGTAGTTGTGGTTCGCGGGCTCTAGAGTGCAGGCTCAGTAGTTGTGGCACATGGGCTTAGTTGCTCCGTGGCATGTGGGATCTTCCCGGACCAGGGCTTGAACCCGTGTCCCCTGCATTGGCAGGCGGATTCTCAACCACTGTGCCACCAGGGAAACGCCCGTGTCAATTATTTCTTAATCTTTGGTTTTATACAGGTTTTTTTAAAAAAAATAAATAGAAGACCATCTACATTAATTTGCTAGGGCTGCCATAACAAAGTACCACAGACAGAGAGACTTAAACAACAGAAACTTATTTTCTCGCAGCTCTGGAGGCTGGAAGTCCAAGATCAAGGTGTCAGAGGGTTGGTTTCTCCTGAGACCTCTCTCTGGGGCTTGTAGACGGCTGTCTTCTCCCCATGTCTTCACATGGCCTCCCCTCTGTGTGTCTGTGTCCTAATATTCTCTCTCTCTTTATTTTTAAAAATTTTCAGCCGTTCCTCACAGCATGTGGGATCTTACCTCCCCGACCAGGGATTGAACCCGTGCCCCTTGCACTGGAAGCGTAGAGTCTCAACCACTGGATGGCCAGGGAAGTCCCTAATATTCTCTTCTTATAAAGGCTTTAGACATATCGGATTAGGGCCACCCTAAAGACCTTATTTAGCATTAATCATCTCTTGAAAGACCCTGTCTCTACAGACAGTCACATTCTGAGGTCCTGGGGGTTAGAACTTCAAAATATGAATTTTGGGGGGCACAGTTCAGCCATCAGGCCACTGTGTCTGTTAGATGGCAATTACTATCAAGTTAGGATTGTATCCTCCCACAGACTGGCAGACAGGGGCCCTATCCTTCCTGAGGATTGCATTTCAAAGGAATGGCTTTCAGGTCCTTGACAAAGACACTCCTGAGTTGTAGGAGATACATATACATCTCAAAGGCACAGAGGAAGTGTTCACAGTTGTAGGCCCTTTTTAGTAAATGTTCTGTAAAGTCAGGTCAGGGCCTATTGTCAGGTGTTGGGTAGAACAAATAGTAAATTCTTTTGGTAGGTTTGAGGTTTTTCAGGCAAGTGCTTCAAGGTGACTAGGTTCATCCTAGGGCTGTGGCCTTGAGCTGTTAGAGATCATGTTAGTGTTATTCAAGGCTTTTAAAATTTCATTTTTATTTTTTTTTTTTGCGGTACGCGGGCCTCTCACTGCTGTGGCCTGTCCAGTTGCAGAGCACAGGCTCCAGACGCGCAGGCTCAGCGGCCATGGCTCACAGGCCCAGCCGCTCCGCGGCACGTGGGATCTTCCCAGACCGGGCACGAACCCGCGTCCCCTGCATTGGCAGGCGGACTCCCAACCACTGCACCACCAGGGAGGGAAGCCCCTCAAGGCTTTTAATGTGTGTGGGATAAGGAGAGGCGAGTGGATGAAGTCACTTATGCTAAAGGTTTGCAGTTTTTAGCAGCCGAGGCTGAGCCTGATTAGAATTGGAAAGGAAGAAGTAACACTGTCACTGTTTGCAGATGATGTGATACTATACATAGAAAATCCTAAAGATGCTACCAGAAAACTACTAGAGCTCATCAATGAATTTGATAAAGTTGCAGAATACAAAATTAGTATACAGAAATCTGTTGCATTTCTATACACTAACTGTAAGGCCAACTGGCCCGAGGCAGGGGAACACAATCAGATTCACAGGTTGCATCAGACCGAAATTCTCCGGACCACCCAGTTCCAGAAACTGCCCTGGAGACATTCCGGACCACCCAGTTCCAGGAACTGACCTGGGGACTTTGAACCCAGCCCAGCCTTCCCACCTTTCGAGGGGCGGGACTAACGGTCCCCCAGGATACCCGAAAAGACCACCAAATAAGGAATACCCTGCACCCTCCCAGATTCACCACACCCCTTTCCCTTCTTCCCCTATAAAATCTTGCCCAACCGTCTCCCGGGTGCGACCTCTCTGGCCCCTTTCTCTCGGACCAGTGAACCTCGCCCGGGAGCGCTCCCTAATAAAGCTCACTTGAAGCTTTCCTCTGTTTCGCGGTGCCGTTTGTTAAGATCCGACCTTACACTAACAATGACATATTAGAAAGAGAAATTAAGGAAATAATCTCATTCTCCCTTTCAAACACCCAGTCACCTTTGAACAAATCAAAGTTCAATTCACTCTGGACCCTCTTCCCTATTGCAATACTATATTACTGATTAAAATCTGCCCTTACCACTTTAACTAGTATCTGGTTTTGTTTATCTTTGGTACTGATGATGACAGAATTTCCTCTTTTTAAAAAAATTTTATTTATTTATTTTTGGCTGTATTGGGTCTTTGTTTCTGTGCGAGGGCTTTCTCTAATTGCATCAAGGGGGGGGCCACTCTTCATCGCGGTGCGCGGGCCTCTCACTGTCACGACCTCTCTTGTTGCGGAGCACAGGCTCCAGACGCGCAGGCTCAGTAGTTGTGGCTCACGGCCTTAGTGCTCCGCGGCATGTGGGATCTTCCCAGACCAGGGCTCGAACCCACGTCCCCTGCATTGGCAGGCAGATTCTCAACCACTGCGCCACCAGGGAAGCCCCAGAATGTCCTCTTAAGTCTTAGGACAGGAGATGGTCTCAAATTGAGAGTTCAGAAAAATAGATGTTCATTGCTCCTTAAAAGTGAAAACCTGAGGGACACACACACACACACACACACACACACACACACACACACTGAAACCAAGGAGAAAAAGTCAAAGTGAATCAAGGGACAAGAGACTTTTTGTCAGGGAGGAACTGATTAAAATGCAGCAGAAAACCAGGAGAGGAGAGAACTTCTTTCCTGTCTCTTGTCACATATACCTCTACTCCCCTGGGGATGAGGGATTGGAGGAAACACAGACCCAGAGGCCAGACTGTGGGAGATATATCCTGGTTCATTATTTGGTATTTGTAGACAAATTTGTTCTTCATTCTTTCCCTATTCCTCATTTATCTTATCTCAAAAAATAACAACTAAACTAGATTAAATAAGTGATGGCAAAGAAAGCATTGGCAGTAGAAAGAACATTGACCAGAAAGTTAAAAGAAAATGGATTTTGCAGCATTATTTACAATTGCCAAGACACAGAGGCAACCTAAGTGTCCATCAACAGATGAATGAAGAAGATGTGGTATATCTATACAATGGAATATTACTCAGCTGTAAAAAAGAATGAAATTCTGCCATTTGCAAGAACATGGATGGCCCTAAAGGGTATTATGCTAAGTGAAATAAGTCAGACAGAGAAAGACAAATACTGTATGATTTCACTTATATGTGGAATCTAAAAAACAAAGCAAATGAACAAACATAACAAAACAGAAACAGAGTTATAGATACAGAGAACAAACATGCCTGAGGCGAGGGGAGTAGGGGAGGAAAGAAATAAGTGAGGGAGGTTAGGAAGTACAAACTTCCAGTTGCAAAATAGATGAGTCATGGATATGAAACATACAGGGTGGGGAATATAGTCAATAACTATGCAATATCTCTGTATGGTGACCTAGAGTAACAGGACTTATCATGGTGATCATCTTGAAATGTACAGAAATATCGAATCACTATGTTGTGTAACTGGAACTAATGTAGTGCTGCAGACCAATTATACTTCAAAACAAAAGAAACAAACAAACTCACAGAAAAAGAAATCCGATTAGTGGTTATCAGAGGTGGGGGTGGGGGAAGAGGAATTGGATGAAGGTGGTCAGAAGGTATAAACTCCCAGTTATAAGTAAGTACTAGGATTATAATGTATAACATGATAAATATAATTAACAGCTGTATGTGACATATGAAAGTTGTTAAGAGAATAAATCCTGAGAGTCCTCATCACAAGGGAAAATATTTCTTTTTTTTTTTTTTTTTCTTTTTGCGGTACGCGGGCCTCTCACTGTTGTGGCCTCTCCCGTTGCGGAGCACAGGCTCCGGACACGCAGGCTCAGCGGCCATGGCTCACGGGCCCAGCCGCTCCACGGCATGTGGGATCTTCCCGGACCGGGGCACAAACCCGTGTCCCCTGCATCGGCAGGCGGACTCTCAACCACTGCGCCACCAGGGAAGCCCTTGGGAAAATACTTCTTTATTTCTTTGATTTTGTATCTATATGAGATGATGGATGTTCACTAAACTTATTGTGGTACTTACTTCATGATGTATGTAAGTCAAATCATTATGCTGCACAGCTAACATTCTATAGTGTAAATCAATTACATCTCAATAAAACTGGAAGAAAAAATGAAAATGGATTTTAGTCCCCAATCTGCCACTAACTAGCCATGTGATCTTAGATCAGTGATTTCAAATCTCTGAGCTTAATTTCCTCATCTGTGAAATGAGAGGTTTGGATTAGAAAATTCAATTTCATTCAGATGTATTTGTCAAATATTTATTGCATGCCCATCGCTGAAGCTACAAAGATAAAGGAAATGCAGTCCTTTCCTTCATGCAGGTGGAGTTAAGGCTGCTGGACAGTGTGGTGGGAATTATTGACCAGTGGATGGGGCCTGGGCAGGGAAGGAAGTGACACTAAGTAATGCTAGTAGAGACTTGAAGTCAACCTGAGCAGGGCAGATTTAGTGTGAGTGAAAGTCATGTAAAGGAAACTGTGGTCAGAAGTTGGATTTGGGGATTTGAAATTGTCACATGTAGAGAAGTTCTGACTGATGAAGAGATTACATTGTGTGGGCTTTAAATTATGAATGTATGATTTCACAACTCATATTTGAATTCCTACAAGTAATCCCTTACAATGAAACAATAAAGCTCACAGCAGTAGTTAACTGTTGCCAAGTCTTTTGGTCTTTGGTGAGCTTTAGGAATCTAGACCTCCTCAGAAAGATCAGCAGTTATGCTTCCCTGGGTCAGGGCACATTAAAATTGAATCGCCAATCCAGGCCACTCCAGACCACACAAGATGCTAAACCACAGTTCCAAGTGTGTTCTTGTGTTTAGCTGTCAAATGCCAGAACTTGCCCTATTGCCCATTTTATTTCAGCGTGTCATAATTGGTTAGTTATTTTGATTTTTTTTCAATCTTAACTTTGAAAAAATTTCCAGGTATAGAAAAGTTGGAAAAACGGTATACTACACACCCTTAAACCCCTCACCTACATTAACCAATTATCAATAATAAATAAATGCCACATTTTCATCCTGTGTGTGTGTACATACTTCATGTGTATGTATATATGTATCTATATGTATATATATACATGTATGTATATGTACACGTCATCTTTAAATATTTCAGCATGTGTTTCTTGAGAAAAATGACATTTTCATCCTGTGTGTGTGTACATACTTCATGTGTATGTATATATGTATCTATATGTATATATATATACATGTATGTATACGTACACTTCATCTTTAAATATTTCAGCATGCGTTTCTTGAGAAAAGGGACATTTTTATCCTGTGTGTGTGTGTACATACTTCATGTGTATGTACATATGTATCTATATACATGTATGTATGCGAACACTTCATCTTTAAAAAGCACTTTATCAGAGTCTTCTCTCTTTCCAAATATTCTCTTTATTCCTCCTTCCAGCTGCCCGTGTGCACAAGGGAAGTTGAGTTCATACATATATGTTTTCCACTATCAACTGCACCCCTGTGGCAGACGTTTTCTGACATCGCTCCTATTGAGAGATGGGATCCGTGTCCTCTCGCTTCGAAACTGAGTGGGTTTTGTGACTGTTTAAGATCCACAGAGGGCAGTGGAAATGACATTATGTGACATCCGAGTCTGGGTCATAAAAGTTGATGCAGCTCTGATTTGCTCTTGGGAATATTCACTCTTGACCTTCAGCTGCCATGTATGCAACCCGCCTGTGCTAAGGCCGCTGTGTTACCGGGTCCAAGCTCGTATTGATGGCCTCATGACAGGCCAATAAATCGAGAGACGAGGTGTTGGGGCAAGGAATATCAATTTTATTAGAAAAGCCAGCAGACCAAGATGATGGTGGACGAGTGTCCCAAAGAACCATCTTTCCCCAGTTAAAATTCGGGCTTCTCTTATACTCAAAGGGGAGGAGGTATGGTTGATTGCTGCAAACTTCTTGGTGTCGGAATCCTCTGTTCTTGGAGCTGTCGCTGTAGGTTGATCACCATGTTCCTGTAAACCTCGACAAGACAAACGTTACTCTCTGTTCTACAACTTTTTATCTCTATACGAATAGAAAAGTGTACACCTTTAAAGGTCAGAGCCTTCAGAATGGGCTCTCCTGTATATTTCAGGGTATGGGCAACATTCTAACTTGTGGCAAAAGCAATAGAATACAAAGATTAAAGTAAAAGAAACAGTTCTAACATGGAGTCAGGTTTATTCTTCCCTATTACAACTGTACTAGCAGGAATACAGAATCAACTCCCAAGGAGACCACAGGGAGAGAGCCTGAGACCACAGAAACAGATGACTGGGCAGCTCTCACTCCCCCTCCCATTCCCCTTCCCACTACTCCAGCTCTAGCTATCAACTACTGGGTGTTGTTTCAAGCAATTCTGTTTGGGCTGATTTATTTTATGTGCAATAGAATAAATCAGCTTCTCTTCCTTCCAGTTTGCCACTTTTTTCTAAAGCGCTGGGTTCCTGTGCTTCTGATTGGTCTAAAAAAATGAAGCAGCTCAGTGATTGAGGCACAGGGATGTGGCTATTAGAATGTAGTATCTGAACACAGACCTACGGACCATATCACTGTCACCGGAGGCTTCCTTTTGTTTCTGTGTGCAGTGAAACCTCAGCCCTCCTTTTCTTGCTTAAGAATGGCTGTCTTCTCCCACAACACCCACATTTCAGAATCTTAACAGATAAAAGCAATGCCAAGTGAGTCCAATTTAATTTAGCGAAGGCCTGGGTTTGGGACTCAGAATTGTTGCCTTTGGGTTTCTGCTCTGCTTGGTTTGTCATTGAAAGGACATCGGCATCCTTTGAGCCTCCATTCTTCTCTGAGCTGGGACCAATACCTCTCCTATCTGCTTCGCCAGGGTACTGAGAGCCATATGTGATCGAATATTAGAAAACATGTAAATTGTAAAACAGTGACTAAACATAAGAGATGATAGATATCGTCGTCCCTGGGAAGTTATTCATCTGCTTTAATTTCCTCATCTGCAAGGTGGGAACAGTATAACACCACATTCCTCCTGCTCTCATCAAAATACTGCTTTAAGCATCCACAATATTATCTAAAGTCACTCAGATTGGGGGGTGGAGGAGAGGTCAGGGTGGAATATGTTAAGTAAAATACAGAGTATGTATTCAACAAATATACATTGAGTGGCTACTATATATTGGCACTAAGCTAGATGCTGGGCATATTGCAATCAAGAAATGGTCCTTCCTCTCAAGGAGCTTACTGTCCAGTGGAATGTTGTTATGGACGCATAAGGAGTCTATTTCAAGACAGCTGAAGAGGGGAAATCAGAGAGAGTGACCAAGGTGGGCTCAGATCTCCTGGGTGGCCATGTAGCACGGTGATGAAGAGCACAGAGTCCGCACTTGACTCCTTGATTCCGAATCCTGCTTCCACCACTTATTGCTGTCTGACCTTGGAAACATTATTAAGCTCTCTGGGCCCCAGTTTCCTCATCAGTAAAAGGAGAAGACTAAGCAACCTCAAAGAATTGTGGAGGGACTACATGAGCCAATGCTTGTAAAGCATTTATCACAATGTCTGGAACACAGAGTAAACATGCAAAAATGTGAACTGTTATTACTATTATTATTACATAGTGCTGTGGAACATTTATAACATGGAGCCCATAGTTTTGGAGGGGAAGTCAGAGAAGGCTTCCCAGAAGTAGTGACATCTGAGATGAAATCTGAAGGATGATAGGCATTAGCAGGTCAGAGACAAGGTACTGGGAGTGAGATGAGTATATACCAGGCAGAAAGAACAGTCAGATTTCATGTGCACAAAAATCGTCTAGGAGTCTTGTTAAAGTGGATTCTGATTCAGTAGCTCTGGAACAGAACATTTCTAATGAAGTTCCCAGGGAATGCTGATGACGCTGGTGCCTGTTCTACACTTCCACTTGGTAGCAAGGTTCTAAATGGGTGCAAAATCTCAAAAGGATACAGCAAGCTATTTAAGGATGGTTGGCATGAAAATGGGGGTTGGGGACTCTTGGGTTGAGTAGAGAGAAGTAGGAGAGATGAGGTCTAGGATGCTGATCACAAAGGGGCTAAATCACAAAGGGACTTACAAGTTAAGAGAAGAAAAAAGCAATTTGGAGCAGCAAAGAGGGCTTTAACTGCCAAGTGGAAAGTGGGTTGGAGGAGAACCTCTCTAGAAGAAAGGTGACCAACTGAGAGGCTTCTCCTCTCAAGTAACAGTAGGTGAGAAATGATGGTACAAGCTATGGCAGTGGCCCTGGGGATGGAGAGAAGTGGAGGAATTCAAGAGCTGTTAGAAGATATGATCAACAGTTTAGTGATTGACTTGCGTGGAGGGTGAAGGGAATAGAGAACACAAGAAAGGCACAGCACAAGGTTATCAGTTCGTCTCAGCTGCCTACAGTCAACACATAATTACAAAGCACATGGAGAATAGCTGCTCATCGATGGCACACAGAGGCACTGTCTTCTCCACCTGAGATGCTCCTGCTACTTTTGGCAATCGTTGACCTACTGTTTTCAAAATACCTTCATTTCTACTAACTCCTCAAGGCCTAATGGAGAAACACAAAACCAGGAACGTAAATCTGTACTTCATAATTTAGCACTTACTCTCTTATTTTATTCATTCCTTATGTGGGGTGTGTTGGCCTCCCCAAATTAACTATTACTCTTTGCGGGCAAGGGCCGTATCAGATCTATTGTTTCCATTCCCCACAGTGGCGATGACCAGGTAGGCAGTTAATACATGCTAGTTGACTAGTTGATAGAATAACATCTAGATGTTTACACGTCAGTGCCATTTATTACACATGAAATGATGACAATATCTGTCAGGTGCTGAGTGTTTTATATACATTATAAATGACATCATCTTATTTGGTTTATCAGAATCCTCTGAGACCCTTATATCCGGGCAGCTGCGGTAATAACTTGTTTGACTACAGCTTCACTTAATTCTTTTAATAGAATGAAAGCCTATCCCATTACTGTTGAACTCTACTGCCATCTACTGTTCATGTGGTAAGTTAAGCTATCGTGCTGCCCACCTCCTTTCTTCTTTACTATTGAATGTATGTTTTCTTCAGATCTCAAGGGCTTTCTATGCTTGGAGTTTCAATCCAGAGAAGATGCAATTTTCTAATAGTTTCTGGCATTTCATTATAACAACCCAACATGATATTGACAATTTTTTTCTCATTGGCAAAAAGAGTTTATGCCTTTATGGAATATTAACCATTTAAAAATGTAATGACACAATGGTCTTTTCACAGGCTTTTTTTTTCTCCAGGAAAATTAAAAGAAAAAGGTCATGACATTTCTGAAGAATTTTTTCTCTACCTTTAGAAGACATCATTAAACTGGACAGCTACCTAGGCTAAACTTCATTCAGGGTGTAAATCTTAACTCATCCTTCAAGGTCCTCCTCTCAAATGATACCTTCTTCATAAAACATTCCCTAATTCTTCATTCTAGAAGTCAATTCTCCCCTACACAATTGGTAATTGTTATAATGAACCACATGGTGGAAGCACAACAAAAATTCCAAAATTAGGGCTTTCCTGGTGGTGCAGTGGTTGAGAGTCCGCCTGCCGATGCAGGGGACGCGGGTTCTTGCCCCGGTCAGAGCGGAGTGGCTGGGCCCGTGAGCCATGGCCGCCGAGCCTGCGAGTCCGGAGCCTGTACTCCGCAACGGGAGAGACCACTGCAGTGAGAGGCCCGCGTACCGCTAAAAAAAAAAAAAAAAAAAAAAAAAAAAAAATCCAAAATTAAAACCAAAACTTTATAAATCGTTTCCGCTCATTCTTTCTTCTCTGATGGTTCTTGTTTTTCTATTGTAGACAATCAACATAAAACTGGGCTCTCAGCTGTAACAATCTCATAAAGGGCTTTGTTTTAAGAAAGAGAACGTTTTAGGAAGGACAAGGACAGAAGCAGGGACACGTGTTGGGTGATCTGATGAGAATTCAGGCAATTTATTTTGTCTTTGCTCTGAGACTTAAGCCAACTCGCTGTTCTTAAGGTTCTAGATGGTGAAGATTTCAAAGGTTAATGAAGTGACAGTAGACCGGGTCTTAAACCCTTGCATATTTCCCCTCTAATGCCCTATTTTAGTATGAAAATGTTAGTTTAAAAGGGGAGGGCGACACCAGGTAAATTTCTGGCATAGTTAAGGTGTCTGGAAGTAGTTCAGTTGGATTGTATTTAATGGGAAGGCCGTGCGGTGGTGACCAAGGCCCAATTCCTTGAATTTCATAGACCTAGACTGAAGCCAGTTCTGCTACATAAACTGTGTTTTAGCGCGTCACTTTAGTTTCCGCAAAGCATAGGACTGGTCACTTCCTCTTCGGTGCACTGTATGTATTTCTACCTAGGTCCCTTTCATAGATGTTTGTATGCTTTTCCTCTTTCTTGTTCCAGGTCACAGCACCTTGGCGCTCGCCCTCTGGGCGTCTGCGGCGTCCGGCCGCGCCCCTCCCTTACACCTGGCGCTTCTGTGTGGTCACAATCACCGCCTCAATCCCATGAGTCATCTCTTCACGGCCAATGGATGAAAATCGCCAAAAGTTACGGCAGCCCCACGCTCTGAAAAGGGATTACTGCTCAAGTGGAGGGAGGCAGGTCAGGGATCTCTTTTCGTCGTCCCTTTTTCCCCAGCCTTTTCTCAAACGGAATGTTTGTAGGGGTGGCGGGTGCGGCGGTTGGCTTGCAGGTAGAGCTTTTTCCTGCTAGGAACACAAATCTTCCATTCCCGCTGTTTTTCCGGAAGCATTCTCATCGGACCTAGGCGGGGACCGACTTCCGGATCGGACTCCCCTGTCTTCCGAGTTTCGAGCCCGCCGCTTCCGCCCGGAGTTGCTTTAGGCTCCGGCTGCGAGTAGCTACTTCCACCAGGAGTCCGTAGCGTCTCGGACGTGGAAAGTGGCCCTGGGTCGGCCTCCTTCTTGTCCCCTCAGCCTGCCCACCCCGAGGCCGGGTCCCCAGGTGGCGGCGGTGGCGGCTGGGCCTGTCGCGGAGCGTTCTCTCTGCCCGAGTCCTGGGCCTGGGGGAACAGAGCGGTGAGGGAGCGACGCCCGGCCTGGCCCAGCCCCGGTCCAGCCCCGGCTTTCCCGGGGCCTGTGACGGTGGCCACAGGCCTCGCCGCGCCCACCCCAGCCTGGGGCGGGGCACGACCTCCCCGCCCGCGTCCCCGCCCCTCCTGCCTGCCCAGCGCCTGGGCATTCCCTTCAGCCCAGCGGCGGCGTAAAGGTCTCGCTCCTCCGGGACTCGGCAGTCCCCTGGTTCCGGCCGCTGGGGAACATGGAGTTTGCGGAGCTGATTAAGACTCCACGGGTGGACAATGTGGTGCTGCACCGGCCTTTCTACCCGGCCGTCGAGGGGACCTTGTGTCTTACTGGCCACCATCTGATCCTGTCCTCCCGGCAGGACAACACGGAGGAGCTGTGGCTCCTCCATTCAAACATCGACGCCATCGACAAGCGGTGAGTGCCTATCCCACCCCTTATTCCGCGGGGAACCTGGGGTCCTCAGGTGCAGGTCTGCGGAAACGCGTCCCATCGCCCAACCAGCTAGCAGATCGAGCCCCCTCTGGCCTAGATTGAGGATTTGAGTTTTAGAAAGCAGAAAACCATCCAAATGAGATCCCTGGTTTCCATTCAGTTTGGCTGGGTTATCACGTGGTTGTTATCGTGATTATCATTTTTGGTACATAACACCATGTGGGGAGATATGCAACGTTTTCTTTTAAAATTTCCTTGCACCGTCATATTCCCTCAATGTTAATTGTCTATCAAGGTTTATGAAGTTGTGATTGAATGTGATTTAGGTAAAGTCTTTACTTGCCACTTTCGAGTATGTAGACTTTAGTATGTAGTGTCTAAATTCCACAAAACCTTTTCCCCTCCTCTCAAAAATGTTCAGTTTATCATATTTCCCCTTATTTCTTACCTTCTGGGTCATCAATTTAAGACTTCCCATTATGGGAGATTATAATGTCTTTTATTTATTTTTACCCTGTTTGGCTTTTGGAAAGGACAGAGTAGGCTCTTAAACAAAGGTATTAATTAATTAACCTCTTAATTTGCACCCCAGACTCTGTCTTTCCAGGGTAGTGCCTTAGAGATAAAAAGTTATACTTCCTTTGCAGTCAGAATTATCATTTCTCCAATGGCTTTGTACTTACTCTAGCCAGAAGAAGGTAAATTGGTTATCCAGTGAACACTAAAGTATAAATGAATGACAACAGTTTTTTCTATTGCCTCTCAAGAGAATTTGGGTACAGTATTAAGAAGATTCCTAGAGAGGTTATGCCTTAAAACAAAATACTTTGTAATAGTAGAAGTTAAACAAAACGGGTGAAGTGGTGGTAAATTTATTTTTTCAAGCAGAGGGCTCCTATTAGATTCCTGAGATCACCTTCTCCTGTGTAAAAGTTTTCAGCTGTTACTCATCTAGCAATATTCAGTTTAACCATTTCACTCTGCCACCCCTTTCACAGGTTCTTCTGTTAATCCCACAATGAGAAGTAATTCCCCTCACCTTGAAATCCTATAGCTCTTTAATTATACCTCTTTCATAAGTATATTTTACAATCTGTATTTTGATAGTTACATATATGTTAGCTCCTTGACCAGGACACAAATTTGGTTAATTTTTATCTCCTTCAAAACTGTGGCATGGGTAGATAGGCACATAGGAAATAAAAGGATTAACCACTGAATGGTCAGTGGTGCCGTAGAATACAAATTAGAGTTTCTTCATGCCACCAACTCTTTTCTTTCTTCCTTACCTCTTTCTGTGGTTGCTTTTCACTCTCTCATTTCATCGTATTTACCTAGCATTTACTACATGCTGGTCCTGGTTGGGCTAAACCAAGTATTTAAGATAAGCACTTTTTAATCTGTTAGGGGAGAAATGACAAACTGTACACATTTATCTTTTTCCTGGGAAGCAGCATGATGTAATGGAAAGAGCTAGTTAGCTAATGGTCAGATCAGAGTTTGTTGAGTTGTTGCTTTCAAAAGAGTTACTTCCATGTGGCTCCTATATGCTGAGCTCTGTCTGGGCTGTGCAGATGTGGTGGTGACTAAGACAGATGAGGAGCTTATGTACTAGTGGAGGAGATGGACATTCGCATAAGTCAACAAATAAATATATAACAACGTCAGGTAATAAATGCCAGGAAGGAAAATAAAGGAAGATGTTAGGATAGAGAGTGCCTGGAGTCAGTTCAAGAAGACAAGTGACATTTGAATTAATGAAGGGAGGAAGCCTGCAGTGTGAATATTGGAGGAAAGAGCGTTCCAGCCAAAGGGAATGCAAAGGCAGAGACTTGAGACAGGACCATGCCTGGCTTGTAGGAGGAAGAACAAAGAGGCAGGTGTGGCAGGAGGGCAGTGAGCATGGGGTAGAAGCTAGGGGGACTAGGGAGACGTCAGAAACGTGGTTGGAGGGATAAGCAGGGGCCAGATGGTGTAGGGCCTGTTACGCCATTGGGATGGTTTTCATGGGAAGCCTTGGAGAGTTGAAAGCGTGGAAGTAGCAATCGCTAGACTTCTAGAAGATGATTCTGGTAGCTGGCAGAAAATGGATTGTAGAAGGGCAGTGATTTGTTAGCAAATCATTAAAAAATTTTTCCCCTTTCTGTGGATTGACTGTGAATTTCCTTGGTGTTTCTTTCCTTCTTTTTTTTTTTTTTTTTTTTTGTGGTATGCGGGCCTCTCACTGTTGTGGCCTCTCCCGTTGAGGAGCACAGGCTCCGGACGCGCAGGCTCAGCGGCCATGGCTCACGGGCCCAGCCGCTGCGCGGCATGTGGGATCTTCCCGGACCGGGGCACGAACCCGTGTCCCCTGCATCGGCAGGCGGACTCTCAACCACTGCACCACCAGGGAGGCCCCCCTTGGTGTTTCTTTATCTGGTGATTTTTTTTTTTTTTTGGCACCAGTTCCTTATATACTCTCTAGGTATTAATTCTTCGCTTAGACATTGCAGATATCTTCTCCATATCTCTCACCCATTTGTTAACTTTTGTGTGGTGCCCTTTGTGGAACAGAAGTCCTAATTTTAATACAAAATTCATTGATACTTTATGGTTTGTGCTTTTTAAGTCTTAAGAAGTCCTTCCTTATCCCAAAATTACTAGGATATTCTCCTACTTTTCTTCCATATTAGTTTTATAGTTTTACCCTTCATTTTTAGGTCTTTAATTCATTTGGATTCTACCTTTGTTTCAAGTGTGATGAGAATCCAACTTTGTTTTTCTTCATGTAGCAAGCTAGTTTTCCTAAAACCATCATCTAACAACCCATCCTTGACTGATTTATCATATATCAGATGATTTTATATATATGTATATATAATATATACAGCTTTTGCTGTGCCCCGTAAGTTTTGTAATGTCACTTTTTTGGTCTGTGTTTTATAATTTCCCTTGTGATTTCTTCTTTGATCCATTGGTTGTTTAAAAGTGTATTAATTTCCATAATTTGGTGAATTTCTCAATTTTACTTTTGTTACTGATTTCTAACTTCATCCCATGTGGTCAGAGAAGATACTTTGTATGATATCTTTTTTTTTTTGGCTGCACCTAGCGGTATGCGGGATCTTAGTTCCCATACCAGGGATCTAACCCATACCCCCTGCAGTGGAAGCTCAGAGTCTTAACCACTGGACTGCCAGGGAGGTCTCTATATCTGTCTTTTTAAATCTGTCGAGACTTGATTTGTGGCCTAACATACAGTCTATCCTGAAAATTGTTCCATGTGCACTTGAGAAGAATGTGTATCCTATTGTTGTTGGGTAGCGTGTTTATGTCTGTTAGGTCTAGTTAGTTTATTGTATTAAGTCCTCTGTTTCCATATGTATATCTGTTTGGTGGGGTGTTAAAGTCTCCAACTATTATCGTAGAACTGTCTATTTCTCCTTTCACTTCGGTCAGATTTTGCTTCAAATATTTTGATTGTTGTAGGATGTGTAAATGTTTATAATTGTTACACCTTCTTGCTGTGTTGAACCTTTTATTAATAGATAATGTCCTTTGTCTCTCATAACCATTTTTGATTTATAGACTATTTTGTCTAATACTAGTAAAGCCTTCTTTGCTGTCTTTTGGTTACTGTTTGCTTGGAATATCTTTTTCCTCCATCCCTTCAATTTCAACTTGTTTGTGTCTTTGGATCTCAAGTGAGTCTCCTGTGAGACAGACTATAGTTGGATCGTATGTTTTTTTTTGTTTGTTTGTGGTACGCGGACCTCTCATTGTTGTGGCCTCTCCCGTTGCGGAGCACAGGCTCCGGACACGCAGGCTCAGCGGCCATGGCTCACGGGCCTAGCTGCTCCGCAGCATGTGGGATCTTCCTGGACCGGGGCACGAACCCGTGTCCCCTGCATCGGCAGGCGGACTCCCAACCATTGCGCCACCAGGGAAGCCCGGATCATATGTTTTTATCCATTCTGCCAATGTCTATCCTTTGACAGTTTAATCCGTTTACATTTAAAGTAATTATTGGTAAGGAGGGACTTACTTCTGTCATTGTGCTGTTTGTTCTCTATATGCCTTAAAGCTTTTCTGTCCTTCATTTCCTTCATTATTGTCTTCTTTTGCACATAGTTGATTTTATTGTAATGAAACGTTTAAAATTTTTTCTCATTTACTGTTGTGTATATTCTGTAGCTGTTTTCTCTGTGGTTACCATGGGGATTAAATTTAACATCCTAAAGTTATAATACTCTAATTTGAGTTTATACCAGCTTAACTTCAAAAACATACAAAAACTCCTTTATAGCTCTGTCCCCACTGCTTTCCATTGATGTCATAAAATTACATTTTTATGTATTTGGGCCTGAAAACATAATCTAATAATTCTTTTAAATGTATTAGTCTCTTAAATGATGTAGAAAATAAAATGTGCGTTTACAAACCATTGTTACAATAATACTAGATTAAAAAAAAATAACTTTATTTATTTACTTTTGGCTGTGTTGGGTCTTCGTTGCTGCACGTGGGCTTTCTCTAGTTGTGGCAAGTGGGGGCTACTCTTCATTGCGGTGTGTGGGCTTTTCATTGTGGTGGCTTCTCTTTGTTGCACGGGCTCTAGGTGTGTGGGCTTCAGTAGTTGTGGCATGTGGACTCAGTAGTTGTGGCTCGCAGGCTCTAGAACGCAGGCTCAGTAGTTGTGGCACACGGGCTTAGTTGCTCTGCGGCATGTGGGATCTTCCCAGACCAGGGCTCGAACCCATATCCCCTGTATTGGCAGGCAGATTCTTACCACTGCGCTACCAGGCAAGTCCCAATACTAGCTTTTATAATTGCCTTTTATTTTACCTTTTTGAGATATTTATTTCTTCATTCAGCTTCAAGTTACTGTCTAGTGTCCTCTCATTTCACCTTGCAGGATTCCCATGAGTATTTCTTGCAGAGCAGGTCTAGTGCTCACAAGCTCCCACAACTTTTGTTTATCTGGGAATGTCTTAATTTCTCCCTCAGTTTTGAAGGACGGTTTTGCTGGATATCAGATTTTAGTTGACAGTTTTTCCTTTCAGCACTTTGAATATATCAGCCCACTGTCTTCTAGCCGCAGAGTTTTTGAGTTCCTGGTGTGGGTCTCTTTGAGTTAATCTTACTTTGAATTCATTGAGGTTTTTGGATGTTTATAGTCATGTCTTTCATCAAATTTGGGAAATTTTCAGCCATTATTTTCTCAAATATCCTCTCTGCCCTTTTCTTTCTCTCTTCTCTTTCTGGGACTCCCACTGTGTGTGTGTTGGTCTGCTTATTGGTACCTCACAGGTCACTTTTCTTTAATCTTTTTTTCTTTCTGTTTCTCAGACTTGATAACTTCCATTGTCCTGTCTTTAAGTTTGCTGATTCTTTCTTCTGCTTTCTGAGAATCTGCTTTTGAATCCCTCTTGTGAATTTTTGATTTCAGTTTTTATACTTTTCAGCTCCAGAATTTCTTATTTTTTTTTTACGTTTTCTATCTCTTTATTGATACTTCTGTTTTGTTCACACATTATATTCTTGACTTTCTCCATACCTTCCTTTAGTTCTTTGAGCATCTTTAAGACTGTTAAAGTCTTTGTCTAAGATATCATCTTCCATCAAGTCTTTTTCAGGGACAGTTTCTGTTTATTTTTTACCTTTTGAATGGGCCATGCTTTCCTGATAATTTCTCTGCCTTGTGATTTTTTTTTTTCTTTGCTCAACACTGGATATTTAGATCTAATAATGTGGTAACTCTGGAAAACAGATTCTCCCTCTTCCCCAGGGTTTGCTGTTTGGGGGGGTTTCTTTTGTTTATTATTTTTGCTTTTTTGACTGCTGTAGGATGTCTATATGCCAAGGATCAGCCTGAGGTGTAAACTTAAGGCTTTCTCAAGTCTTTTCTGAGCCTGGGTATGTGTAGTCACAGTCACTTCCTAATTTTCCTATATATACAGTTGTTTTCAAATGTCCTGATCTTTAATGTCTGGTTCCTGAAAGGGGAAAAGTGAAAAATGAAGAGGAGTGGGAAGAGAGCTGACCCTGTAAATCCACTGAAAGTCACTGATTGGGGGCTGGAGGCAGCTTGCAACAGTGGGAGGAATTGCAACAATGGCTGCCTGCCTCTTTGCACCTCTGTGATCAGAATCAGCAATCTACAATCACAGCACAGACCCCTGATATTTGGAGGACAGGGTCCTTTCTGCCCACCCTGGCTCCTATAAGCTGTGTGCAAGCTGCTCCAGGAACATACACACAGCTGCCTGTCACTTGGGTGGGGGTGGGGAATGGGTAGCTGCTATTTTGCTAAGAGCTGATTATATCCAAAGTTAACTGCAATTTATTATCCAAGTCTTTCCCTGGAAGTTGCAAGCCTTTAATAGACATCAGAGTTCCAAAATAGGTACAGCAAAGAGATTCTGCCAGTGCAATTGTTATCTAGGTGGGAAGACAGATTCCTAATGCTTCTGATTCCACTGTCTTCCAGAATCCTTTCCCTTGTTAAGGTTTGAGGGTTTTTTTTTTCCTAAGTATATTCTGACACAAGTCTTTTATCAAATATAAGATTTGCAAATGTTTTCTCTCAGTCTGTGGCTTGTCTTTTTATTCTCTTTAACTGTGTCTTTCAGAGAGCAAGCATTTAAAATTTTGAAGACATACAGTTTATTAGCTCTTTTATAGACTGGGGTCGTGATAGCTAAGAAATCTTTGCCTAACCAAAGGGCACAAAGATTTTCTCCCATGTTTTCTTCTAGAAGTTTTATAGTTTTAGGTTTAGATATACGATCCATTTTTAGTTAGTTTTGTATGTGGTTCATGTATAGATCCAAATTCTTTTTTCGTATAGATATCTGATCGTTGTAGCACCATTTCTTGAAAAGTCTGCCTTTTCTTCAATGAATTGTCTTTGCACACCTTTGTCCATATATAAGTGAATATATTTCTAGGCTTTCTGCTCTGTTCCATTTATCTATTTGATGCCATTGCTGCCACAGTCTTTATTTTTATATTAAGTCTTTATATAGTGTTAGCTGTCTGATTTTGTTCTTATTCCAAGTTGTTTTGGTTATTTGAGGTCATTTGCATTTCCATATGAATTTTTAAAATATTTATTTATTTATTTATTTTTGGCTGTGCCGTGCAGCTTGCAGGATCTTCGCCGACCAGGGATTGAACCTGCACCCTCATCCGTGAAAGCACGGCATCCTAACCACTGGACCGCCAGGGAATTCCTCCATATGAAGTTTAGAATCAGCTTGTCAATTTCTTTTTAAGAAAGGCCTGTTGTGAGAATTGTGGTGAACCTGTTGATAAGTGAACTTGATGAGAATTAACGTAGGATATCATAATATTGAGTCTTCTGACTTACGAACAAATCTCTCTCTCCATTATCTTATTTAGGTCTCAAATTTCTTTCAGCCATGTTTTATAGTTTTCACTCACAGGTCTTTCACATCTTTTGTCAGAATTTCCTCTATGTATTTCATATTGTTTTATGCTATTTCAAGTGATATTTTTCAAATTTCAGTTTCCAGTTACTTGTTTGTTATTAATCATTTATAAAAATTTTAATTTATTTTATTTTTGGCTGCATTCAGTCTTTGTTGCTGTGCATGGGCTTTCTCTAGTTACAGCAAGTGGGGGCTACTCTTCGTTGTGGGGCACGGGCTCAGTAGTTGTGGCTCACGGACTCTAGAGCGCAGGCTCAGTAGTTGTGGCGCCTGGGCTTAGTTGCCCCGCATCATGTGGGATCTTCCTGGACCAGGGCTCAAACCCATGTCCCCTGCATTGGCAGGCAGATTCTTAACCATTGCGCCACCAGGGAAGTCCAGTACAATGTTGAGTAGAAGTGCTGAGAGGGAACATCCTTGTATTATTCCTGATCTTAGTGAGAAAGCATTCAGTCTTTCTCATTAAGTAGGCTATTAGTGGTAGAGTTTTTTAGTTTTTTAGTTTTTGTAAATGCTCTTATCAGGTGGAAGAAGTTCACTTCTGTTCCTAGTTTGCTGAGAGTTGGGTTGTTTTGTTTCATTTTAAAATCATGAATAGCTGTTGGATTTTGTCAATGCTTTTTCTATATCTATCGAGATAAGCATATTGTTTTTCTTCTTCAGTTTGTTAATATGGTAAATTACTTTGTTAAACCACCCTTGCATTTTGGGGATAAACCCCATTTGCTCGTGATACATTATCCTTTTTATATATTGTTGGATTTAATTTGCTAATGTTTTGTTTAGAAATTTTACATCTATGTCTATGAGGGATACTTGTCTGTATTTTTCTTGTAATGTTTTTGGGTTTTGTATTTGGGAAATGCTGGACTTTAGGTGTGAATTGAGAAGTAATTGCCTCTTCTCAGTTTTCTGGAAGAGTGTGTCTTGACTTAATAGTATTTTTTCCTTAAATGTTTTATAGAATTCATCAGTGAAGCCACCCAGGACTGGAGTTTTCTTTGTGGGGAAGATGTTATTGAACATTTCAGTTTATTTAGTAGATATAGCTCTAACCAGGTTATTTATTCTTGAATGATCTTTAGTAGTTTGTATCTTCTGAGGAATTTGTCCATATCATTTACCTTGTTGAATTTATTGGCATAAAATTGTTCCTCTTATTCCCTTATTATTTTTTAATGTCTGTGGAGTCTGTAGTGATTGTAACCTCTCTCATTTCTGACATTGGTAAATTGTGACTTTCTTTATTCCTGATCAGTCTGACTAGAATTTTATCACTTTTATTGATCTTTTGAAAGAGTCATTTTTGCTTTCATTGTTTTTCCCTAGAATCTTCTCTTATTTCATTAATTTTTTTCTTTTTATCTTTATTTAATTTTCTCTGCTTTGGATTTATCTTGCTGTTCTATTTCTAGTATAGTGGAATCTGAGGTCACTAATTTGAGACCCAAATTTTCTTCATTAATTTCCTTCTTTCCTAATGTAGGTGGTCTCCTCAGACTCTCAACCCCACTCAGTTTTCCTCTCCCTTCACTATAACTTGGAAAATCTCAAAACAGTAAATTGGGGCAGTCACTGAACTCACCCATCTCCCAGAGAGCTCTGTTCTTTGTTGTCTGATGTTCAGTGTCTTGAAAACAGTCTTTCCTTATATTTTGCCCAGTTATTTTGGTTGTTTCAGGTAGGAGGGTAAATCTGGTCTCTGTTATTCTACTTTTGCCAGAAGTGGAAGTGCCAAGAGTATGAGTTTTCAAAATACATTTCATAAGAGGCATTCCACTGTGTTGTTTAGTTGTGGATATCTGGTGGAATTTTCTTTGCTAGGATTTGACCCATGTTGATAATTTTTGCTTATCCAAATTCACAGTGCAGTGATGTTGGGCATGGGGGTATTTACAGTTGCAGTAGAATTTGGGAAGAGTAGCTGTAGGAGTCGTTTTCCTAAGCTAGGCACAGTATAAATAAAATTATCTGCTTTAGATCAATCTAAGAATTCTTAGTTTAGGGAATACTCAGAAGTATTAATGGGAAAGAATTGGGGCAGTCAGTGGCAAAGCAAAAGAAAAATCAGAGCTATCAGCAAGTGCAGACCAAAAAAAAAAAAAAAAACAACAAGAAAAGGAAGACAAAAATCCCAACTAAGGTAAAATTAAATTTGTTCAAAACTTACTGATACAAAATTTATGATTACACGTGGCATTTACTCTGAAGGTTTCCTTGACTTAGAATAGATATTGCAAGTTAATAGGTTTTAAAGACTGAACAAAAGATACTTATTTTTCAAATCAACTGTTGTAAGTTTGGAAGTAAGTAAAATCTGAAATGAACTGTTTTTCTATGCTTTGGAAATATCTCTACACAAACACTTAATACATTAATTACAGATCTGTTTTTCCTATTATTTGCAGTAAGACCCCTAATAATCTCCATTAAATGAATTGGCCTAGCATGAATTACTTTATATATTTGAAAAAAAATTTAAATACATATATTTAAAATTATTTGTGGCTCACATTTTAATGATGCAGGCTTGATTCTTCCTTAATTAGATTACTAGGGGAGAAGAAAGTTGAATACAGGCACACGGCAGAGGTATTGCAGCTTTAGTTCCAGACCACCTCAGTAAAGCCGATATGGCAATAAAGCAAGTCACATGAATTTTTTGGTTTCCCAATGCATGTAAAAGTTATTATACACTATACTGTAGTTTATTAAGTGTGCATTATATCTAAAACAACAGTGTACATACCTTAATTAAAAAATACTTTATTGCCAAAAAATGCTAATCATCATCTGAGCCTTCAGTGAGTTGTAATCTTTTTGCTGGTGGAGGGTCTTGCCTCAGTGCTGATGAATGCTGACTGATCAGGGTGATGGGTGCTGAAGGTTGAGGTGGCTGTGAAAATTTCTTAAAATAAGACAGCAGTGAAGTTTGCTACATTGATTCTTTCCTTTCAAGAACGATCTCTCTGTAGCATGCAATGCTATTTGATAGCATTTTTCGCACAGTAGAACTTTTTTCAAAATCAGTAAATCCTTTCAAACCCTCTTGCTGCTTTATCAACTAAGTTTATGTAATATTCTAAATCCTTTGTTGTCATTTCAACAGTCTTCATCAGGTGTAGATTCCATTTCAAGAAAACACTTTGTTCAACTCCTTATCCATTCAAGTTTTATCATGAGACTACAGCAGTTCATTCACACCTTCAAACTCCACTTCTAATTCTAGTTCTCTTGCTATTTCCACCACATCTGCAGTGACTTCCTCCACTGAAGTCTTGAACCCCCAACATTATCCTTGAGGGTTGGAATCAACTTCTTCCAAACTCCTGTTAATGTTAATATTTTGACCGCTTCCCATGAATCACAGATATTCTTTTTTTTTTTTTTTTTTTTTTTTTTAATTTTTATTTATTTGGCTGCACTGGACGTTCATTGCAGCACACGGGATCTTTAGTTGTGGCATGTGGGATCTTTATTTGCAGCATGCGGGATCTAGTTCCCTGACCAGGGATCAAACCCAGGCCCCCTGCATCGGGAGTGCGGAATCTTACCCACTGGACCACCAGGGAAGTCCCCACAGATATTCTTAATGGCATCTAGAATGGTGAATCCTTTCCAGAAAGTTTCAATTTACTTTGCCCCGTTCTATCAGAAGAATCACTATGTATTGCAGCTATAGCCTTTTGAAATCTGTTTCTTTTTTTAAAAAATTAACTAACTAATTAATTAATTAATATTTGGCTGCGTCGGGTCTTTGTTGCTGCGTGTGGGCTTTCTCTAGTTGCGGCAAGTGGGGGCTACTCTTCGTTGCGGTGCGCGGGCTTCTCATTGCGGTGGCTTCTCTTGTTGCGGAGCACGGGCTCTAGGCATATGGGCTTCAGTAGTTGTGGCACGCAGGCTCAGTAGTTGTGGCTTATGGGCTTAGTTGCTCCGCAGCATGTGGGATCTTCCCGGACCAGGGCTCGAACCCTTGTCCCCTGCATTGGCAGGTGGATTCTTAACCACCGTGCCACCAGGGAAGTCCCTGAAATATATTTCTTAAATAATAAGATTTGAAAGTCAAAATTACTCCTTGATCCATGGTCTGCAGAATGGGCATTGTGTTAACAGGCATGAAAACAACATTAATGTCATTGTACGTCTCCATCAGATAATGGGTGATCACGTGCATTGTCAATGAGCAGTAATATTTTGAAAGGAATCTTTCTGAACAATAGGTCTCAACAGTGAGCTTAAAATACTTAGTAAACCATGTTGTAAACAGATGTGTTGTCATCCAGGCTTTGTTGTTCCGTTTATAGAGCACAGGCAGAGTAGATTTAACATAATTCTTAAGGGCCCTAGGAATTTGGGAATGGTATATGAGCATTGGTTTCAGCTTAAAGTCACTAGCCACATTATCCCCTAACAAGAGGGTCCGTCTGTCCTTAGAATCTTTGAAGCCAGGCACTGACTTCTCCTCTCTAGCTACGGAAGTCCTCAGATGGCATCTCCTTCCAATATAAGGCTTTGTCTACCTTGAAAATCTGTTGTTTAGTGCAGCTGCCTTCATGAATTATCTTAGTTAGATCTCCTGGATAACTTGCTGCTTCTTCTACATCAGCACTTGCTGCTTTGCTTTTACTTTTATGTTATGGAGATGGCTTCTTTCCTTAAATCTCATGAACCAACTTGTGCTAGCTTCAGACTTTTCTTTCATAGGTTTCTTGCCTCTCTGCCTTCAGAGAATTAGAGTTAGGAACTTGCTCTGGATTAGGCTTTGATTTACGGGAATGTTGTGGCTGGTTGATCTTCTATCCAGACCACTAAAACTTTCTTCATATCAGCAATTAGGCTGTTTTGCTTTCTTATCATTCATATGTTCACTGGAGTAACACTTTTTTTTTTTGGGGGGGGGTGTGGTTCGCGGGTCTCTCACTGTTGTGGCCTCTCCCGTTGCGGAGCACAGGCTCCAGACATGCAGGCTCAGCGGCCGTGGCTTACGGGCCCAGCCGCTCCACGGCATGTGGGATCTTCCTGGACCGGGGCACGAACCCGTGTCCCCTGCATCGGCAGGCGGACTCTCAACCACTGCGCCACCAGGGAAGCCCTGGAGTAACACTTTAATTTCCTTCAAGGACTTTTCCTTTGCATTCACACCTTGCTACCTATTTGTCATAAGAGGTGTAACTTTTGGCCTGTCTCGACTTCCTCACTAAGCTTAATCCTTTTTAGCTTTTGATGTTAAAGTGAGATGTGTGACTCTTCCTTTTACTTGAGCTCTTAGAGGGCATTATAGAGTAATTAATTGGCTTAATTTCAATATTTTTGTGTCTAAGGGAATAGAGAGGCCTGAGGAGAGAGAGAGAGATGGGGAAACAGCAGTTGGTGGGGCAGTCAGAGGACACACATTTATCAATTAAGTTCACTGTAGTATATGGGCATGGTTACTGGTGCCCCAAAACAATTAAAATAGTAACATCAAAGATCATTGATCACAGATCACCATAACAAATATAATAACAACAACAATAATAATAATAATGTTTGAAATATTGTAAGAATTACCAAAATGTGATGCAGAGAGATGAAGTGAGCAAATGCTTTTGGAAAAATGGTGCCGATAGACTTGCTGGACACAGGGTTGCCACAAACATTCAGTCTTTAAAAAACTCAGTATCTGCAATGCTCAATAAAGTGAAGTGCAATAAAAGAAGGTCTGCCTGTGTAGATGGTGATTATAACCTCCTCTTTTTAAAGAAATAATCATATACTTTGAGTTGGGAGTATATAGGTCCCTAAGCATAATTTATAATTTTTTATAGGTTTGTGGGACCACTGGGTACCATCATCATAAAATGTAAGGATTTTCGAATTATTCAGTTGGATATTCCTGGAATGGAGGAATGTTTGAATATAGCCAGTTCCATTGAGGTAAGTATTTTGGAAGCAAAATGTGATGAAAATAAATAATCATTAAAAGGAACCTTATTTTCTGCTTCACTGTAGCTCTTATGTTTTTTTTTTTAACATCTTTGTTTATTGGAGTATAATTGCTTTACAATGGTGTGTTAGTTTCTGCTTTATAACAAAGTGAATCAGCTATACATATAAATATATCCCATATCTCTTCCCTCTTGCGTCTCCCTCCCACCCTCCCTATCCCACCCCTCTAGGTGGTCACAAAGCCCCGAGCTGATCTCCCTGTGCTATGCGACTGCTTCTCAGTAGCTATCTATTTTACATTTGATAGTATATATAAGTCCATGCCACTCTCTCACTTCGTCCCGGCTTACCCTTCCCCCTCCCTGTGTCCTCAAGTCCATTCTCTACGTCTGAGTCTTTATTCCTTTCCTGCCCCTATATGTTTCTTTTAGATATTTAGTCACGTTTGTGACTCAAATATTGAAGACTGAATGGAAGAGCCTCACCCTGAGTCACTGTTATAGGAATGTAAAAAGATTTTATTGACTTACAGTTTTTAATGCTGCTTATTCTTCTGGGTTTATGGATGTTGTAGCATGTGACAGGAATTCCTTCCCTTTTAAGGCTGAATAATATTCCATTGTGTGTATATAAATGCTGAGACTTTTTAAAAACGTTATTTCTTTTGTAAAGCAAGTAATTATCAACAATGATTGTAGTCTTGTTTGTTTTTAGTAAATCTGAATTTCCATAATTATGTTTGCTTAAGACAGGATGTATTTTATATTTACAGAAATGATATTGAATATCTGTTCAGATTAAAAATAATAGAAATTTTACTTGGATGATTTAATATTTAAATTGAAGAGCTCACACTGTTTTCTTTCCCATTTTAAACGATTTTGGTATACCCTCAGATTTTAAGTTGCTTTATTTTAAATCATTGCCACTAAATTATAGCAATTAACTTTATGTTTACAATATTTTCTAGGTAATTATATAGAGACACTGATTTGTTTTTCCTTCTGTCTTTGAGTGACTGATCTGGAGTTTGTATGCAAAATAATGCTATTGGCTTAACTGTTACAGGGGACAGAAAGGCTTAAATCTGTAGGATCTCATTTGGCTTTTAAACAAAAATAGAGAAACAGAGGAACCACTGTTGTGGTACTGAGAAAATGGCATGTAGCATTTTTCTTTCTGCTTTTGCTAAATTTTACTTAAGTAAATGAGAAGATGAGCTGAACTGTTTGTCTTACATATTCATCATTTGGAAATAACACAGTAAAGTTGATTTGGCTGAATTTGCTGACATGAGTGAGAAACGCACTGTGGCTTCTAGGCTGTTAAAGGGAAATGCTGTCCTGCTGTTTGGGCCAGGGAATGCCACTCACCCACTTCAGTTGAGCATGTGTTTTTTTTCAGTTGTGGGGTTGGATTTTCACTGAGCTGTCCACATTTTTTTTTTCTTATCCCTTTTATAACTTGTAAGATAGATGGTGGGTGTTAGTGAAGTTGCCTGTGGTGAAGAAACAAGGCAAAGCCTATTACCCCACTTGCTGATTGCATTTACTTAACTTCTTGGCATCTGACACTAATCAGTTTATTTAGCTACACATATTACCTAAAGCTCTGTAGAAACTGACTGATTATGTAGAAGCCTTACGGCTGAAAAGAAGCAGTAAGTAATTTGACCTTGTTTTAACAACATAGTAAATACACATGGTGTACTTGGGCTCTCGCCTTTTCCTGGCATCCAATTTCCCTCCCTTCTTCTATACATCTTGACATAATTTGGTAGTAATAAGTGCATTTCTTTTCTTTTTTTTTTAAAGAAGATGTTGGGGGTAGGAGTTTATTAATTAATTAATTTATTTTTGCTGTGTTGGGTCTTCGTTCCTGTGCGAGGGCTTTCTCTAGTTGTGGCAAGCGAGGGCCACTCTTCATCGCGGTGCGCAGGCCTCTCACTATCGCGGCCTCTCTTGTTGTGGAGCGCAGGCTGTGGACGCGCAGGCTCAGTAGTTGTGACTCACGGGCCTAGTTGCTCCGCGGCATGTGGGATCCTCCCAGACCAGGGCTCGAACCTGTGTCCCCTGCATTAGCAGGCAGATTCTCAACCACTGCGCCACCAGGGAAGACCAGTGCATTTCTTATAAAGCACGGTTGAACTATGCTTTATTATCAAAATCCATATACCCAAATATATTCTGATGCCATAAATAGAATCCCATTGGAAGAATAACTGGCAAGTGCTTGGTTTTCTAAATTATAGCAGGAAGTCAGATGAATCTTATTTTCTATATAGTTTCAATGGCCTTTTAGGGTTGAAATGACTTCAGTTCTTTGAGCATTAATGTGTTTAAAGGAAAAGTTCTGTCTCTGGTGACATGAAATGTAATCACGACAAGTCTGAGCCTGAGTGCTTATTGCCTGCCAGAATGGTTGCTGACATGCATTTAAAATAATGGTTGTGGGCTTCCCTGGTGGCGCAGTGGTTGAGAGTCCGCCTGCCGATGCAGGGGATATGGGTTCGCGCCCTGGTCTGGGAGGATCCCACGTGCCGTGGAGCGGCTGGGCCCGTGAGCCATGGCCGCTGGGCCTGTGCGTCCGGAGCCTGTGCTCCGCGGCGGGAGAGGCCGCAGTGGTGAGAGGCCCGCGTACAGCAAAATAAAATAAAATAAAATAATGGTTGTACCGATCACAATGGAATACAGTATGGAGGTTCCTCAAGGAATTAAAAATAGAACTACCATATGATCCAGCAATCCCACTTCTCAGTATATATCCGAAGGAAACAAAATCATTGTCTTAAAGAAATATCTGTACTCCCATGTTCACTGCAGCATTATTCATAATAGCCAAGGTGTAGAAACAACCTAAGTGTCTTGTTGATGGATGAATGAGTAGGGAAACACACACACACACACACACACACACACACACACACACACACACACACAGGAATATTATTCAGCCTTAAAAAAGAAAGCAGTCCTGGGCTTCCCTGGTGGCGCAGTGGTTGAGAGTCCGCCTACTGATGCAGGGGACACGGGTTCATGCCCCGGTCCGGGAAGATCCCACATGCCGTGGAGTGGCTGGGCCCGTGAGCCATGGCCGTTGAGCCTGTGCGTCCGGAGCCTGTGCTCCGCAACGGGAGAGGGCACAACAGTGAGAGGCCCGCATACCGCAAAAAAAAAAAGAAAGCAGTCCTGCCATTTGCAAGAACATGGATGAAACTGAAGGGCGTTGTGTTAAGTGAAATAAGGCAGACAGAGAAAGACAAATACTGCATGGTATCAATTATATGTGGAATCTAAAAAATAAAAAAAAGCAAACATAGAAACAGGGAGTAGAAAAGTGGTTTCCAGGGGCTGGAGGTGGGTGAAATAGGGAGAGGTTGGTAAAAGTTACAGATGTTTATGAGATAAGGTTTGAGAATCTAATGTGTAACATGGACTATAGTTGATAACACTGTATTATGTAATTGAAGTTTGCTAAGAGAGTAGAACTTAAATATTTTCATAAACAACAACAGAAGGTAGATATGTGAGGTGATGGATGTGTTAATTAACTCGGGGGAAAATCCTTTTGCGATGTGCATGTGTATCAAATCATCACTTTGTACATTTGAAATATCTTACAGTTTAATAAAGCTGCCAATTTATACCACAGTAAAGCTGAAAAATTTTTTTTAATATTGCGAAGAATATCTTTTAAATAATAAAATAATAAAATTTAAAAATTAAATAAATAAAATAAAATAAAGGTTCTACTGACCTAAAAGGAGGTAGCTTTATTCTGAGAGCTTGGGGATGTTAGCATGATGTTGGGCCCTCTTCTCCGCCTCCAGCTGAGTGTCTCCAAAACTACTGCAGTTTGAATTATGCGAATTGATTTTGCTGCTTTTTTTTCCCCGCTCACAGAAATGCTTTCTAAAACTCCCCTGTCAGAAGATGAAACTGCCAGGTGATGTTCCGTTTTTCAGTTCCTCCATCTAGTCAGGTTTCCCTGGTGGTGTCACCAGAATTCAAGTGCTTCAGATGGCAATAGGCTCATTTTGGGACCACAGAGTTATTGCCCCGGTTTTGGGTCAGTGTAGCATAAAGTATGAGGATACCTGACCATATCACTCTAGGAAGGGAGGAAATTTCACATTGATGGAGGCGATGTGGAACATGTAACAGCTAAAATTATTTTAGAGTTTATTATGTGCCAGGCACTGTTCTAGCCCTGTTACATACATTTTCTCTCTTAATGCTCCCAACAGCCCTAAGAGGTAGCCCTATGAGGTTATTTCCTCTACTTTACAGCTAAGGAAAGTGAGGCGTAGAGTGGTTACATTACTTAAACACTCTTGCATTGGCATCTGGAATTTGAGTCCAGCAGTCTGACTCCCTTCTGACTCTTTGGCTACTGAGCTTTTTTACAATTGCTTACACACACTGATTTTAAATAATTTACATATGTTTCTGTATAGTTAATAACTGGATTTTGAGCCAAGGCCTTACTGACTAACCAAAACCTATTCTCTGATCCCCAGAAATATTTGGACCTTTTTATTAGGGTTTATTAAATGGTCTCAAGAAGGAGTTTTTTCATTTTTCTCCTGAGTAGGTGTGCACATTGTTTTGTTCTTTTGTTCATTCAGCAAATGCTAATTGAGTGTATGTTATGTGCCAGAAACTTAGTTAGAGGCTGAAAGCATGGTAATTAGCCTCAGTAAGGTATAATTGTATCTAGTGATAAATACCATGTTAGAGAAATATATTGGGTGTCCATCATTATTAGGCCGTATTTAATACCAATTTGGCAATTAGAAAGTGTTCAAAATCGTGAAATGTTCCAATTTTCTTTTTTATTTCTTTTTTTCCCCTAGGCATTGTCTACCCTGGACTCCATCACGCTGATGTACCCTTTCTTTTACCGGCCTATGTTTGAAGTGATAGAAGATGGCTGGCATTCTTTCCTTCCTGAGCAAGAGTTTGAACTCTACTCTTCAGCTGTGAGTAACTTTTGAGAGAACTATGGGTAATGAGAAATAACCCAGCACTTTACTTGTGAAAATGGTCACTTCCTTTTGACGAGTAATAAGGTGCAGTTGACTTATCCATGCCTAAAAGAAGTATCTATTAGCTATTAGTGCTGCAGCCTTTGCCGTTCAGAGATTTGCATAATTTGTTCCCAGTGCTGCAGCTTAAGTAATTTTTCTTCTAGTGGATTTACTGATAAAACATTAAGATCTTCATAAAGATAGTCCTGAAAACAGCTTTATATACAGTAATTAGGTTCTGAGCCATCTCCCAAAAGTCTGTTGAACCCACTGTGTATCTAGGAGAGCACTAGAGAACCATGTATCAGTTTGTTTTTGTGGGATGATTTTTGTGATTTTATAATTTGGGTTACTAAGACAAGTGTACTAGATCCACTGCTCTTTCTGGAAGATTGGAAGATTGGCAGTTGGCAGGACCTTCCTGCACACTTTCTGCTTCTACTGCTGCCCACCCTCCTGAAGCCATTTTTTTCTTAGCTTTTGTTAATACTTTTTCCATCCTGATACTTGTTTTTCCTGTTAAGTATTCTGCCAGTGGACGGTAATAGTACCCAAATAACCTGTACATATGGAATGAGAAGATATACATAAATGCCAGATTAAAAACAATCAAGGTTTTTCTATCCCACTTTTACTTAGGAGTGGGATGTTGTTTATAAAGGTTTTTTGCTTTCACCAAAAAAGAAACATCTGAGTCTGTCATTGAGTGTTCCCTCCCCTTCTCCCTTAACTGGCTGAAATGTACAAATACCCGAAAAAAGGAATGGGCTGTATCTCATTAGGAAAGAAGCTGCAATTGTCCAATAAATAGAAGCTGTTGGTCTTAAAAAAAAAAAAAGTGTTTTTTTTTGTTTTTTCTTTTTACTACTTTTCTTTTTCCAGCATACCTCTCTGTAAATGGGTCCTAGGAGGATCAAGAAGTAGGGACCAGGGTGCCATGTAGTTTAAAGAACAAAGATGTCCATAGCAGCAAAGTGAGAAAGGAAGGGGAATTTTACATTCTTGTGTATGGAGCATTTTTTTTTTTCCCACATCTTTATTGGAGTATAATTGCTTTACAGTGGTGTGTTAGTTTCTGCTTTATAACAAAGTGAATCAGTTATACATATACATATGTTCCCATATCTCTTCCCTCTTGCGTCTCCCTTCCTCCCACCCTCCCATCCCACCCATCCCACCCATCCCACCCATCCAGGTGGTCACAAAGCACCGAGCTGATCTCCCTGTGCTCTGCGGCTGCTTCACACTAGCTAGCTATTTTACATTTGGTAGTGTATATATGTCCATGCTACTCTCTCACTTCATCCCATCTTACCCTTTCCCCTTCCCATATCCTCAAGTCCACTCTCTAGTAGGTCTGTGTCTTTATTGCTGTCTTACCCCTAGGTTCTTCATGACATTTTTTTCCCTTAAATTCCATATATATGTATTAGCATTTGGTATTTGTCTTTCTCTTTCTGACTGACTTCAGTCTGTATGACAGACTCTAGGTCCCTCCACCTCATTACAAATAGCTCAAATTCGTTTCTATTTATGGCTGAGTAATATTCCATTGTGTGTATGTGCCACATCTTCTTTATCCATTCATCTGATGATGGACACTTAGGTTGTTTCCACTCCGGGCTATTGTAAATAGAGCTGCAGTGAACATTTTGGTACATGACTCTTTTTCAATTATGGTTCTCTCAGGGTATATGCCCAGTAGTGGGGATTGCTGGGTCAAATGGTAGTTCTATTTGTAGTTTTTTAAGAAACCTCCATACTATTCTCCATAGTGGCTGTATGAATTCACATTCCCACCAGCAGGGCAAGAGGGTTCCCTTTTCGCCACACCCTCTCCAGCATTTATTATTTCTAGATTTTTTGATGATGGCCATTCTGACTGGTGTGAGATGATATCTCATTGTACTTTTGATTTGCGTTTCTCTAATGACTAATAATGTAGAGCATTCTTTCATGTATTGGTTGACAGTCTGTATATCTTCTTTGGAGAAATGTCTGTTTTGGTCTTCTGCCCATTATTGGATTGGGTTGTTTTTTTGTTATTGAGCTGCATGAGCTGCTTATAAATTTTGGAGATTAATCCTTTGTCAGTTGCTTCATTTGCAAATATTTTCTCCAATTCTGAGGGTTGTCTTTGTTCTTGTTTATGGTTTCCTTTGCTGTGCAAAAGCTTTGAAGTTTCATTAGGTCCCATTTGTTTATTTTTGTTTTTATTTCCATTTCTCTAGGAGGTGGGTCAAAAAGGATCTTGCAGTGATTTATGTCCTAGAGTGTTCTGCCTATGTTTTCCTCTAAGAGTTTGATAGTTTCTGGCCTTACATTTAGGTCTTTAATCCATTTTGAGCTTATATTTGTATATGGTGTTAGGGAGTGATCTAATCTCATACTTTTACATGTAGCTGTCCAGTTTTCCCAGCACCACTTATTGAAGAGGCTGTCCTTTCTCCACTGTACATTCCTGCCTCCTTTATCAAAGGTAAGGTGACCATATGTGCGTGGGTTTATCTCTGGGCTTTCTATCCTGTTCCATTTATCTATCTTTCTGTTTTTGTGCCAGTACCATACTGTCTTGATTACTGTAGCTTTGTAGTATAGCCTGAAGTCAAGGAGCCTGATTCCTCCAGCTCCGTTTTTCGTTCTCAAGATTGCTTTGGCTGTTCGGGGTCTTTTGTGTTTCCATACAAATTGTGAAAGTTTTTGTTCTAGTTCTGTGAAAGATGCCAGTGGTAGTTTGATAGGGATTGCATTGAATCTGTAGATTGCTTTGGGTAGTAGAGTCTTTTTCACAGTGTTGATTCTTCCCATCCAAGAATATGGTATATCTCTCCATCTATTTGTATCATCATTAATTTCTTTCATCAGTGTCTTATAATTTTCTGCATACAGGTCTTTTGTCTCCTTAGGCAGGTTTATTCCTAGATATTTTATTCTTTTTGTTGCAGTGGTAAATGGGAGTGTTTCCTTGATTTCACTTTCAGATATTTCATCATTAGTGTATAGGAATGCCAGAGATTTCTGTGCATTAATTTTGTATCCTGCTACTTTACCAGATTCATTGATTAGCTCTAGTAGTTTTCTGGTAGCATCTTTAGGATTCTCTATGTATAGTATCATGTCATCTGCAAACAGTGACAGCTTTACTTCTTCTTTTCTGATTTGGATTCCTTTTATTTCCTTTTCTCCTCTGATTGCTGGGGCTAAAACTTCCAAAACTATGTTGAATAAGAGTGGTGAAGGGCTTCCCTGGTGGTGCAGTGGTTGAGAATCTGCCTGCTAATGCAGGAGACACAGGTTCAAGCCCTGGTCTTGCAGGATCCCACATGCCGCAGAGCAACTAGGCCCGTGAGCCGCAACTACTGAGCCTGCGCGTCTGGAGCCTGTGCTCCACAACAAGAGAGGCCGCGATAGAGGTCTGCGCACCATGATGAATAGTGGCCCCCGCTTGCCACAACTAGAGAAAGCCCTCGCACAGAAATGAAGACCCAACACAGCAAAAATAAATTGATTAATCAATAAACTCCTACCCCCAACATCTACTTTAAAAAAAAAAAAAAAAAAAGAGTGGTTAGAGTGGGCAACCTTGTCTTCTTCCTGATCTTAGTGGAAATGCTTTCAGTCTTTCTCCATTGAGGATGATGCTGGCTGTGGGCTTGTCATATATGGCCTTTATTATGTTGAGGAAAGTTCCCTCTATGCCTATTTTCTGCAGGGTTCTTATCATAAATGGGTTTTTAATTTTGTCGAAAGCTTTCTCTGCATCTATTGAGATGATCATATGGTTTTTCTCCTTCAATTTGTTAATATGGTGTATCACGTTGATTGATTTGCATATATTGAAGAATCCTTGCATTCCTGGAATAAATCCCACTTGATCATGGTGTATGATCCTTTTAATGTGCTGTTGGATTCTGTTCGCTAGTATTTTGTTGAGGACTTTTGCATCTATGTTCATCAGTGATATTAGCCTGTAGTTTTCTTTCTTTGTGACATCCTTGTCTGGTTTTGGTATCAGGATGATGGTGACCTTGTAGAATGAGTTAGGGAGTGTTCCTCCCTCTGCTGTATTTTGGAAGAGTTTTAGAAGGATAGGTGTTAGCTCTTCTCTAAATGTTTGATAGAATTCTCCTGTGAAGCCATCTGGTCCTAGGCTTTTGTTTGTTGGAAGATTTTTAATCACAGTTTCAATTTCAGTGCTTGTGATTGGTCTCTTCATATTTTCTATTTTTTCCCGATTCATTCTTGGCAGGTTGTGCATTTCTAAGAGTTTGTCCATTTCTTCCAGGTTGTCCATTTTATTGGCATAGAATTGCTTTTAGTAATCTCTCATGATCTTTTGTATTTCTGTAGTGTCAGTTGTTACTTCTCCTTTTTCATTTCTAATTCTATTGATTTGAGTCTTCTCCCTTTTTCCTTTTTTTTTTTGCGGTATGCGGGCTTCTCACTGTTGTGTCCTCTCCCATTGCAGAGCAAAGGCTCTGGATGCGCAGGTCCAGCAGCCATGGCTCACGGGTCCAGCCGCTCCGCGGCATGTGGGATCCTCCCGGACCAGGGCACGAACGCGCCTCCCCCGCATCGGCAGGCAGACTCTCAACAATTGCGCCGCCAGGGAAGCCCCTCCGTTTTTATCTTGATGAGTCTGGCTAATGGATTATCAATTTTGTTTATCTTCTCAAAGAACCAGCTTTTAGTTTTATTGATCTTTGCTATCGTTTCCTTCATTTCTTTTTCATTTATTTCTGATCTGATGTTTATGATTTCTTTCCTTCTGCTAACTTTGGAGTTTTTTGGTTCTTCTTTCTCTAACTGCTTTAGGTACAAGGTTAGCTTTTTTATTCAAGATGTTTCCTGTTTCTTAAGGTAGGATTGTATTGCTATAAACGTCCCTCTTAGAACTGCTTTTGCGGCATCCCA
The DNA here is from genome assembly GCF_008692025.1 of Phocoena sinus. NCBI lineage: Eukaryota > Metazoa > Chordata > Mammalia > Artiodactyla > Phocoenidae > Phocoena > Phocoena sinus. The sequence goes on from NC_045768.1 coordinate 107,913,884, forward strand.
TAGGTTTTGGGTCGTCGTGTCTCCATTGTCATTTGTTTCTAGGTATTTTTTGATTTCCTCTTTGATTTCCTCAGTGATCACTTCGTTATTAAGTTGTATATTGTTTAGCCTCCATGTGTTTGTATTTTTAACAGATCTTTTCCTGTAATTGATATCTAGTCTCATAGCGTTATGGTCGGAAAAGATACTTGATACAATTTCAATTTTCTTAAATTTACCAAGGCTTGATTTGTGACCCAAGATATGATCTATCCTGGAGAATGTTCCAGGAGCACTTGAGAAAAATGTGTATTCTGTTGTTTTTGGATGAATGTCCTATAAATATCAATTAAATCCATCTTGTTTAATGTATCATTAAAGCTTGTGTTTCCTTATTTATTTTCATTTTGGATGATCTGTCCATTGGTGAAAGTGGGGTGTTAAAGCCCCCTACTATGAATGTGTTACTGTCGATTTCCCCTTTTATGGCTGTTAGTATTTGCCTTATGTATTGAGGTGCTCCTATGTTGGGTGCATAAATATTTACAGTTGTTATATCTTCTTCTTGGATCGATCCGTTGATCATTATGTAGTGTCCTTCTTTGTCTCTTCTAATAGTCTTTATTTTAAAGTCTATTTTGTCTGATATGAGAATTGCTACTCCAGCTTTCTTTTGGTTTCCATTTGCATGGAATATCTTTTTCCATCTCCTCACTTTCAGTCTGTATGTGTCTCTAGGTGTGAAGTGGGTCTCTTGTAGACAACATATATATGGGTCTTGTTTTTGTATCCATTCAGCCAGTCTGTGTCTTTTGGTGGGAGCATTTAATCCATTTACATTTAAGGTATTTATCGATATGTATGTTCCTATTCCCATTTTCTTAATTGTTTTGGGCTTGTTATTATAGGTCTTTTCCTTCTCTTGTGTTTCTTGCCTAGAGAAGATCCTTTAGCATTTGTTGTAAAGGTGGTTTGGTGGTGCTGAACTCTCTCAGCTTTTGCTTGTCTGTAAAGGTTTTTAATTTCTCCATTAAATCTGAATGAGATCCTTGCTGGGTAGAGTAATCTTGGTTGTAGTTTTTTCTCCTTCATCACTTTAAATATGTCCTGCCAGTCCCTTCTGGCTTGCAGAGTTTCTGCTGAAAGATCAGCTGTTAACCTTATGGGGATTCCCTTGTGTGTTATTTGTTGTTTTTCCCTTGCTGCTTTTAATATGTTTTGTTTGTGTTTAGTTTTTGATAGTTTGATTAATATGTGTCTTGGTGTGTTTCTCCTTGGATTTATCCTCTATGGGACTCTCTGTGCTTCCTGGACTTGATTAACTATTTCCTTTCCCATATTAGGGAAGTTTTCAACTCTAACCTCTTCAAATATTTTCTCGGTCCCTTTCTTTTTCTCTTCTTCTTCTGGAACCCCTATAATTGGAATGTTGCTGCATTTAATGTTGTCCCAGAGGTCTCTGAGACTGTCCTCAGTTCTTTTCATTCTTTTCTCTTTATTCTGCTCCGCAGTAGTTATTTGCAGTATTTTATCTTCCAGGTCACTTATCCGTTCTTCTGCCTCAGTTATTTTGCTATTAATCCCGTCTAGAGTATTTTTAATTTATTTTATTGTGTTGTTCATCGTTGCTTGTTTCAGCTTTAGTTCTTCTAGGTCCTTGTTAAATGTTTCTTGCATTTTCTCTATTATGTTTCCAAGATTTTAGATCCTCTTTACTATCATTATTCTGAATTCTTTTTCTGGTACACTGCCTATTTCCTCTTCATTTGTTAGGTCTGGTGGGTTTTTTCCTTGCTCCTTCATCTGCGGTGTGTTTTCTGTCTTCTCATTTTGCTTATCTTACTGTGTTTGCGGTCTCCTTTTTGCAGGCTGCAGGTTCGTAGTTCCGGTTGTTTTTGGTGTCTGTCCCCAGTGGCTAAGGTTGGTTCAGTGGGTTGTGTAGGCTTCCTGGTGGAGGGGACTCTTGCCTGTGTTCTGGTGGATGAGGCTGGATCTTGTCTTTCTGGTGGGCAGGTCCACGTCTGGTGGTGTGTTTTGGGGTGTCTGTGGACTTATTATGATTTTAGGCAGCCTCTCTGCTAATGGGTGGGGTTGTGTTCCTGTCTTGCTAGTTGTTTGGCATAGGATGTTCAGTACTGTAGCTTGCTGGTCTTTTGAGTGAAGCTGGGTGCTGGTGTTGAGATGGAGATCTCTGGGAGATTTTCGCTGTTTGATATTATGTGGAGCTGGGAGGTCTCTTGACCAGTGTCCTGAAGTTGGCTCTCCCACCTCAGAGGCACAGCACTGACCCCTGGCTGCAGCTCCAAGAGCCTTTCATCCACACGGCTCTCTAGCTTCCTACCCCAGCTATACTGAATTCCTTGCAGTTCCCTTGATTCATTCGCCAGTTCACGCTGCCCCACCTGTATGGAGCATTTTTATATAGTTTGTGGGTATCTACCTGTATTTGCATTTATATTCAGGGTCTTTATAACATTAAAAACTGCATAGTAAGCATTCTCAAATGCATGATGCTTTTCTTTTGTATTCATTAACTACTAGCTAACAGCTACCTTAGAGGAATCCTTAGTTACTTCCTAGGTGGAAAACGGCAGTCACAGTTTGATCTGGAAGGGAGATGTCTGGATGATTTTTTTGGTTATCCAGAATCGTCGGTATAAATGACTTGCTCATGATTTATCTTGTAGTTAGGTGCCATAAGTGAACCAGTCTAAGTCTACATTCAACAACTCAACGTTCAAATCAGTCTCCTATTCTGTGCAGAAATCCTCTGTGCTAACGCATCCACGATGTGGTTGTCCAGCTTCTGCTTGAAATCTCTAGTGCAAGAGAATTTGCAAAATCACACAGTGACGTCCCAGATGGGAACAGTCCTAATACCAAGCTGAAGTTCCCCTGTACTTAGACCCCATGTTTCTGATGTTGTCTTGTGTTTTTCAGGTTGTCTTATTCCTCTACTATGAATTGTTCTTCAAATTAAGAACTTTTATGTCCCCATTAAGTTTCCTCTTCTACAGATTAAATATCAGTATTTATTTCAGCCTTTTCCCATAGTACTGAACTCAGGGCCCCACCCTGTTCTGGCTGCTTTCCTCAGCAAGGCCTTCAGTTTGTCATTGATTCTCTTAAAACATGGTACCCGTAACATTTAGCATAGATTGGAACTATTACTGATACTTTACTGTACCCCAAAGTTGCATTGGCCTTTTTCAGAATTAAATTACTAATGAAATAAACTAAAATCCCTTCATCCTTATACATGTGTTGTTAAGGGATCCTCCTTGCCTTTTTGTTTGTTTGTCCATTCATTCATTCTTATATTCAACATTTTTTTCCTTGTAGGCATTTCCTTTTGGGGTTAGCTAATTATTTAAGCAATTTGTATATTTGAATTTCTGTTTTAAATTCATGCAAATTTTGTAATCCAAAAATTTAATGAGAACATCTTTAATGGTATTTGCTTACTATTGCTAGATTATGGAAATTTTAGATAAGCAAAGCATGGTCCCTTCCTTCTAATTGTTCAAAGTCTAATAATTATCTAAGTAATTGAATACAATAAAATAAGTGCTGACAAAATTTCCACAAGACACAGGGGAAATGAAATTATTAGATCTGTGTTATAGAAAGTCAGTTCTGTTGCAAAATGCTGAGAAAATGCTTAATCGGATACTGTAATAACATAAAGTAGATGGTTGGATCAGTAGCAGAGCGGTTACAGTGCAGAAGGATTCAGGAAGTGGAATTAAAAGGAGTTGGTGACCCACTCCCTGGATGTGAGAGGTAAAACAGGCAGTGGCATCTAGGTTTTACCATTGAAATGGGAAAGACAGAAAGAGAAATGTGTTTGACAGGGAATGAGCTGAGTTCAGTTGTGGGGATGGCAAATTCAAAGGGCCTGTGTGGTACATGTCATTGAATATGTACAAGAGATAGTTTAGAGCTTATTTGAGAGATCTGTGTTAAAAATGAAATATTGAGCATAATCAATGTATACATTGTGGGAACCATGGGGAGAAGTTGATATTGCCGAGGGAAAGCATCTAAAGTAAATAGGGGGCCAAGGATGAACCATGTAAGGGATGAGTGGAGGAAAAAGCCAAGGGAAGAGCGAGCTTCAAGGAGGGGGTCACTAATGTGAAAGCTTCTTATTCATTGTTTATTGTCTCTCTTCTGGTCTAGGATACAAGCTGCTAGAATATAAACTTTAGGATGGTGGGAAACATACATGTCATTCTTATTCTCTACTGTATTCTTTTTTTTAACATCTTTATTGGAGTATAATTGCTTTACAATGGTGTGTTAGTTTGTGCTTTATAACAAAGTGAATCAACTGTACATATACGTATATCTCCATACCTCCTCCCTCTTGCATCTCCCTCCCACCCTCCCTATCCCACCCCTCTAGGTGGTCACAAAGCCCCGAGCTGATCTCTCTGTGCTATGCAGCTGCTTCCCACTAGCTATCTATTTTACATTTGGTAGTATATATAAGTCCATGCCACTCTCTCACTTCGTCCCAGCTTACCCTTCCCCCTCCCTGTGTCCTCAAGTCCATTCTCTACGTCTGCATCTTTATTCCTGTCCTGCCCCTAGGTTCCTCAGAACCATTTTTTTTTTTTAGACTCCATATATATGTGTTAGCATACAGTATTTGTTTTTCTGTTTCTGACTTACTTCACTCTGTATGGCAGACTCTAGGTCCATCCACCTCACTACAAATAACTCAATTTCGTTTCTTTTTATGGCTGAGTAATATTCCATTGTATATCTGCGCCACATCTTCTTTATCCATTCATCTGTCGATGGACACTTAGGTTGCTTCCACGTCCTGGCTATTGTAAGTAGAGCTGCAGTGAACATTGTGGTACATGACTCTTTTTGAATTATGGTTTTCTCAGGGTATCTACTGTATTCTTAGCACATGATTGGCAAGCAGTAGATATTTGTTGAGCGAATGAACATAGGAATGTGTGCATTTATGCAGGATAGGACAAAAGGACAATAAGGCCTTCTATATATCTTTGGAATCCTCTGCCAGGTAGACATATATCACTTAGTCAGTATTCGTCGAGTAAGGTTTTTTGACCATCTAAAAAACTTTCTAAATAGTATTAGCCAGTCCCTTCTTCTCTATTATATCCAAAAGAGATGTATGGTATTGAGAAGACAGAGTACTAAAACTAGCTATCAAGATATCTTATGTTGCATCCCAGATATGTTGGCTGCTTGACTTTCTGGGACTCAGTTTCCAAGTCTACACGATGAAAGTATTGGACAAATGATCTTTAAGAGTTCCTCCCCTTTTAACATGCTTTTATTCTAGAATATCATGAAATATTATTTCAGATACTTTGCTGACATAGACATATATAGTATATCAGTACTCCCCCAATCTACTACTTCAGAAATTATATACAACAAAGATGATGATAAGGTAATGGTTGAGTAGCTTCTATCTCACAAGACCTCCTGTAGATATACAATGACAAACTATGAATAAAATACAGAAAACTACTACTTGGAGGCTCTGGTAAGTGAACAGAAATCAGCATATTTTAGAGGGGCGTCAAAACTTAGAGGAAGTGAATGACAGAGTGAATTTCCTATTTTGCGGGCCTTGTCCTGAGGTCAGTGAAATTATGGCATTGATGGTATAGGACAGCTAACATTCTGGTGAAAAGCCCACTTTCTCTCTGGTGGGAGGAAGGGCTTGGGGAACCAGAGAGCCAGAGGAGGGGAACCTTGATTCTGTATGTAACCCTGAATCTCTGGCTGAATCTTGATCCATGATTGCATGGGAGAGACTGGGAGCAGTCAGAGCTAAGGTCTGAGCTGCCGTGCACCTCAGATGTTACAGAGTTTGCAGTTTAAGTCTGAACAAGCCGTTTCCTTGTAAAACAGAACCATAACACTCTTCAAAGGTGTGTAATAGAATTCAGTTTCTGGACATTCACAATGTCCAGGATACAGTCCAAAGTTAAGCCAGGATATTATGACCCGTTCTTAAGAAAAAAGACAATTAGCTCCCTTTCCTCAGCTGCCGCTAAGGTGCTTGGTCCTTCTGAGGAAGCTAAGGCCGCATTGGGGTGCAGCCCTCACTTCATCCGGTGACTAGCATCGCTCCTGGCAGCACCTGGCTAGCACTCACCCGCACCATGGCCTCTGTCTCGAAGCTCGCCTGCATCTACTTGGCCCTCATCCTGCACTACTGAGGTGACGGTCATGGAGGATAAGATCAATGCCTTCATTAAAGCAGCAGGTGTAAATGTTGAACCTTTTTGGCCAGGCTTGTTTGCAAAGGCTTTGGCCAGTGTCAGCATCGGGAGCCTCATCTGCAATGTGGGGGCAGGTGGACCTGCCCCAGCAGCTGGTGCTGCCCCAGCAGGAGGTCCTGCCCCCTCCCCGAGTGCTGTCCCAGCTGAGGAGAAGAAAGTGGAAGCAAAGAAAGAAGAATCTGAAGAGTCTGATGATGACATGGGCTTTGGTTTTTTTGACTAAACTAAACTTCTTTAGTAACACAAAAAGCTGGGCTCTTTGCAAAAAACAAAAGACAATCAGCAATTGCCAACCCCCAGATGACTCAGATGTTCAAGTGATCATACAAGATCTTTCGAGCAGCTGTTTAAACTGCCCCATTTTCCATAAAGGAGACTATGCTTAAAATGAGAGAAAAGACAGGAAACCTCAGCAGAGAAATAGAGAACATTAAGAAGAGTCAAATGGAACTCAGCATTTTTTGAAAAATTTGTATCTGAAATAAAATATTCACTAGGCTAAATGACAGAGGACAGAAACAGTAAAATTGAAATTAGAGCAATAGAAATTATTTGGAGAAATAAAGAGAGAAGAGAAATTATGGAAAAATAAACAGAGCCTCAAGAATATGTGGAACAATATCAAAATATCTAGTATATATATAATTACAGATCCAGGAGAGAATAGACAGAATAGGTAGAAAAAATATTTAAAGAAATAATGTTCAGAAACTAAAAATTTGGTGAATATTCTGAATTTAAAAAACTCAGCAAGCCCCAAACAGAATAAGTATGAAGAAAATCATGCTATGCACATCATAGTCAGACTGTCAACGAACCATGATAACATGAAGATCTTGAAAGCTGCCAGATAAAAACAACACATTACATACACAGAGACAATTCAAATGACCGTGGACTATTCATCAGAAATCATGGTGACTAGAAGACAAAACTTTTAAAGTGTTGAAAGGAGTAAAACCTATCAACCCTGAATTCTGTATCTGGTGAAAGTATCTTTCAAGGAGGAAGGTGAGACAACATTTTCGGATAAAAAGAAGCTAAGAATTTGTCACCAAGAGACCTTCACTATAAGAAGTGTTAAAGGAAGTTCTTCAGACTGAAGTGAAATAATACCAGAGGGAAACCTGAATACTCAAAATGATCGAAGAATATTGGAAATGGTAAATTCTAGGTAAATATAACAAGCTGTTTCTTTTCTTTTTAGTGTCTTTAAAATATGTATGACTACTTAGAGCAAAAACTATGGCATTGGGGGCTTCCCTGGTGGTGCAGTGGTTAAGAATCTGCCTGCCAGTGCAGGGGACACGGGTTCGAGCCCTGGTCCGGCAAGATCCCATGTGCCGCGGAGCAGCTAAGCCCGTGCACCACAACTACTGAACCTGCGCTCTAGAGCCTGCGAGCCACAACTACTGAGCCCGCGTGCCACAACTACAGAAGCCTGTGCTCCACAACAAGAGAAGCCACCACAGTGAGGAGCACGCACACAGCAACGAAGACCCAGTGCAGCCAAAAATAAATAAATATATAAATAAATTTATTAAAAAAACAAAAACAAACTATGGCATTGCCTTTGTGGTGTTTATAGTATATGTAGACATATTATGTATGGAAACTATGTCATTAAAAATGACTGGGTGTGGTGTGGCTGAATGGATATAGATCAGTACAGCTTTAAGGTTTTTACATATTATGTAATGTGGGCTAATATTTAAATTAACAATATATATTATAATCCCTAAAGCAGAGTTTCTCGAACTTGGCACTGTTGACATTTGGGCTAGATAATTCTTTGTTGTGAGAAGCTGTCCTGTGCATTGTAGGGTGTTTGGCAGTATCCCTGGCCTGCCACTAGATGCCAGTAGCATTCTTCTCCTCCAACCCCAGTAGTCTTCAGTCATTGACAGGTGTTCTCTTGGGGCAAAATCACCCCTAGCTGCGAACCATTGTCTTAAGCAGTCACTTCTTAAAAATGTTAAGAGGTATAATTAAAAGATTAATACATTAAAGTGCAATTCTAAAAAGTATTTAAATCAAAAGAAAGCGGGAAAGAAGAAACAGCAATAAAAACTGAAGGGGCAAACAGAAAATAAATGCTAGACTAAAATCCAGCTGTATCAATATTTAATATTGGTGAGCTAAATGCTCCAATTAAAAGGCAGAGACTGTCAGAATGAATTAAAGAAAAAAGCAAGGGAGTTCCCTGGTGGCCTAGTGGTTAGGATTCCAAGGCTTTCACTGCTGAGGGCTCGGGTTTGGTCCCTGGTTGGGGAACTGAGATCCCTCAAGTTGCGTGGTGTGGCCAAAAAAAGAAGAAGAAAAAAGCAAGATGCAAATATTGCTGTGTACAAGAGATGCATTTTGAATATAAAGAGACAGATTGAAAATAAATGGGTGGGGAAAATGTGCCATGAAAATAATAAGTATGAAAAAGAAGTAGCTTTATTAATTCCAGATTAAAGAAAAAAAACTTCAAGACACAGAATGTTATCAAATAAAGAGGGTCATTTCATAATAATAAAATTCAGCAGGACAACATAATGATTTATATATAAAAATAAATATTTATGCCTGATAGCCAAAATTGATGGAAATGAAGAAATAAGCAATTCTGTGATGATTGTAGATTGTTTAAACTGCCCTCTCAGCAAGTAATAGAACAACTAAACTAAAACAAAATAACAACAAAACAAGTAGAGACAGAGAATCTGAACAACACTCTCTGATATTCATTGAATACTACTTCCCAACTTCTGCACAATAAACAACATGCAAGAGCACATGGTGTGTTTTCTAAGAGAAAATATACGCTGGGCTATTAAATAAATATCAATAAATTTAAAAGGATTGAAACCATACAGTATATAATCCCTGATCACAAAGTAATTATATTAGAAATCAGTTAACACTAAGGTATCGAGGAATACCCAGAGTATTTCTAAATTAAACAAAATGCTTGTAAATAATCTGTAACTCAAAGATGAAATCAGAAAGGAAATTAGGAAATATTTTGAACTGAATGATAATATCAAAATTTGTAGAATATAGCTAAAGCAATGTTTAGAGAGAAACTTAAAATGTTAAAGTGCTAATATAAAACAAGAAGAAAGGTCTAAAGTCACCAACTTAAGCTCCAACTTAAGAAACTGGGAAAGAAAATGAGCAAAGTAACTTGAAAGAATGAAATGATAAAAATAAGAGCAGAAATGAACAAAATAACTAGAACTAATAAGTTTAGCAAGGTTGCTCAGTACAAGTGTACAAAATCTAACTGGCAATAAGCAATCTTAAAATGAATAAAATACTTAGTAATACATTTAACAAAAGGGCAGGATCTATACACTGGAAAACACAAAACATTGCTGAGAGAAGTTAAAGGACATCTAAATAAAAGGAGAAACACATGTTCATGGATTGGAAGACAGTATGGTTAAGATCAGTCAGTAATGGGCTGAGTTATGTAAAGGACCCAATAATGAATACTTTAGGCTTTGGGGGTCATGAAATCTTTGTTGCAGCTGCTCCACTCTGCTGTTACAGCATGAAAGCAGCAATAGATAATATATCAATGAATGGGTGGTGCTGTGTTCCAATAGTATCTTACAGGCATACCTCATTTTATTGCATTTTCATCTTATTGTGCTTTTCAGATATTGTGTTCTTTACAAATTGAAGGTTTGTGGCAATCCTATGTCAAGCAAGTCTTTCAGTGCCATTTTTCCAACAGCATTTGCTTACTTCATGTCTCTGTTGCATTTTGGTAATTCTGAAAATATTTCAAATCCTCCACCAGCAGAAAGATTATGACTTGCTAAAGGCTCAGATGATGGTTAGCATTTTTTAGCAACAAAATATTTTAAAATTAAGGTATGTACATTTTATTTTTTTAAGACATATTGATGTTGCACACTTAATAGACTACAGTATAGTGTAAACATAACTTACATGCATTGGGAAAGCAAAAAATTTGTGACTCGCTTTGTTGCAATATTCACTTAATTGCAGTGGTCTGGAACCAAACCTGCGATGTCTCTGAGGTATGCCTGCATTTACAAAAACAAGCAGGGGCCTGGATTTGGCTTGTGGACTATAGTTTGCTGACCTCTCATTAAGATGCTAATTCTCTCCAAATTGATTTATTGATTCAGTGCAACTCCTATCAAAATTCCAATAGATGTCTTTGTAGAAATTGCCAAGATTATCCTGAAATTTATATGGAACCGCAGAGTTACTAGAATAGCCAAAACAACTTTGAAAAAGAAATAGCTAAATTATTTACATTACTTGATTTCAAATTTTACTATCAGGTTACAGTAATCAAGAGAATGTGGTATATTGGCTTAAGGATAGATATATAAATCCATGGAACAAGATAGAGGGTCTAGAGATAAACTCTCCCATTTGTGGTCAATTTTTGCCAAAGGTGCCTAGACAATTCTATAGGTAAAGGAGAGTTTTTTTCAACTAATGGCATTGGGACAATTGGACTGATAAAAAATAGATCTAGACCTTTACTTCCATCCACAAAAATTAACTCAAAATATATTATAGACCAAGACATAAGAGCTAAAGGTATACAATTTTTTGAAGAAAACACAGGAGAAAGTAGTTATGACCATAGGTTAGGCAAAGATTTCTTAGATAAGACACTAAAAGTGACCGAAAGCAGATTAGTGATTTCCTAGTATTGGGTGTGGAGGGGAAGGTGTGGACTGCAAAGATGCACAAGGGTATCCCAGCAAACACCATGTAGGATAATCAAAAGGAAATTTTTACTTAGATGTATTGAGTTCAGCTATCGAACAGTAAGGCAAAGAGAATATCACTAAATTAACCAAAGAGAAAAGACAAATTACATACATGGTGAAACAAAATTAGAAGAGAAAAAAAACAATTTGATAAAATTAAACATCTACTTATGATAAAAGCTCTTAGCAGAGTTGGATTTGAAAGGAATTTATTTAATCTGATACAGGGTAGCTACAAAAACAAAAATACACAAAAAGCAAATCTTTTGTTTGACAAAGATGCCTGCCATTGCTACTCATAGCTGACTCAGGAAGACAAGAAGGAAAAATAAAAGGTATTAGGATTGAAATGAAAGAAGCAAAATTGCTATTAGTTGGGTTTTTTTGGCCACGCAGTACGTGGGATCTTAATTCCCTGATCAGGGGTTAAACCTGCCCCCGCTGCATTGGGAGCGCAAAGTCTTAACCATTGGACCACCAGGGAAGTCCCTGCTCTTAGTTGTTGATTATATGCTTCTCTACATAGGAAACTGAAAGAATCTTGAAATTGTAGGCATTTCTCTACACCAAACATAATTTTGAAGACATACAACTAAAATGCCGTAAAAATATAATGTTCCTAGGAGTATATCTAAGAAAAGATATGAAAGATGTTTATTGAGAGAATTTTAAAACTTTATTGAAAAATTAAGAAAGCTTTGAAAAGTGGAGGGACACTATGCTTATAGACAAGGATATTAAATATTATAAAGATGTCTCCAAATCAATCTATAAAGTCAGTGCCATCTTATTAAAACACCAGTGGGTTTTTAAGTGGAATTTGATAAAAGTTACATGAAAGAGCAAAGGATCAAGGGGAACCAAGGTTCTCTTGAAGAGCAAGAAGGAGGGAAGAGGATTCTAGGAGACTTAGCCTACTAAATACAAAGTTTATTCTAAAAGCCATGGATGGACTTGCTGCAGCTAGACAAGTGGGACAGAATAGAGAGGCCAACGTGTGGAAAGTTAATATTTTACAGAAGTGGCATTGCAGGTCAATGAAGAATCATAGCATTCTCTGGAGTAGGAAATCAGTAAGTAATACCTAATTGTGAAAAATAGCCAAAAATTAAAAAAAAAAACAAAGAACAGCTGAAAGAGTTGAAAATGGTTGCTTCTGGGGAAAGGGAATTAGATGATGTGTGAGCAGGAAACAGGTAACTTCCTTTTTAAAAAATAATTTTTTAGAAACTGTCTTTTAAATTAGTAATGTGAATAACTGAACAGTGAAAAAATTTAATTAAAAAATATGATACTGTATCTTGTAAAAGGATTTTTAAAAAAAATACATTTATCAAACATGCTTTGGTTTATCCTCCTGATACTACAAGCCATGGCCAGCATGTTAGGGCAACTCTGATTTATAGGAACATATTGAAATTTACATACACATAATTTTGTTTGTTTGTTTTTTGCTGTGCAAAGCTTTTTACAGTCTCTAAGTGATTTTCATTTTTGATATTAGAAATAATTTGTCATTTGATAGTTTTATGTTGTGTACTTTTGGTTCTTAGCATACTGAGTTTGAAATTATTTCATTGACTTCTAAGTATAATCTTTCTTAGTATTAAGTTGTTATTGCTTTAAGAGAGATGTTAACAGTCTTTCCTCATTTTTCTCCTTTTTTAAATAACAGAAATGAGCAAGGGGTTTGATGTAAGTATTAGCAGTGTTCTGTTCTGGTTAAGCATCATCTGGAGTTTTAGTCTTCCTGTTGCTGTAGTTTAAGAGTACCATTAACAAAGTAAATGGTACCAAGACAAGAAGGAATGAGATGATGTTGGCCCTGATATTCATAAATATACTTAATATATTTAACTTGGAGAATAGAAGACTAAGGGAGAAACAATTCTTTCATATATTCCATAAGATGTCATGTGAAGTGGGGAACTTGTACTGAAATCACAGTAAACAACAATAGAGGAAGTTACAGAGCAATAAGTTTTGCTCAATAGGAGGAAGAACTTTCTAGGAACTAGGGATACCTAGCACTGTAGGAAGCTGGCTCTGAAGAGTGGAGCTCCTTTTCTGTGGAAGTATTTAAGTATGGGCTAGGTATCCTTCTATTAAATTCCTGTGAGATGGCTTCTTCACTGTATGAAAATTGATCTCTAAGCTTTAAAAGTTTTCAGATTATTTTGTGACATTGAGATACTTGCTTAGCTTTGAAGTATTTTGTGTTTTTCAGACCAGTGAATGGAGGTTAAGCTATGTCAATAAGGAATTTGCTGTTTGCCCCTCTTACCCACCAATTGTCATAGTACCCAAAGCCATCGATGATGAAGCTCTTCGGAAGGTAGCTACGTTTCGACATGGAGGACGCTTCCCAGTACTCAGCTATTATCATAAAAAGAATGGAATGGTAAGTGAACAATAAATACTACTGCTTAATCGACTGGAAGACTTGGTTTGAGGTTCTTAGAAATGTTCCCCTTTTCTGTGTACCTGTTCATTGAAGTGATTAGTCTCTCCCGCTGGGACTTCTGTTATTTAAGCTTTAGGGAATCAGGAGTAGAGTGTTTTCTGTGATCAGGACATGACTTTGAATTCTTTCCATGATGCTGCTTAACCTTAGAAAAGCCCAAAGAAGTGTATCTTTAGGACTCAGTACAAAGGGAGCTAATGTTTAGTTTATACTTAAAATGAACACTCTTAGGTAGAAAAATAAATTTCTCTGACCGGAATAATGGTATGATACTTTATTTTAATTATTCTCACCAGATTTTCCTGTGAAAGGTAAATTGAACAGACGTTTTTATTTTCAGAAGGGAAAAGAGTGACACATGTCATTAGTCACAACCTAAGTAAACACAGGAGTCAGGAATTGAATAGGCAAGTGCTCACTGTGTGTTCGTTTCCTAAATATTTTCGAAGTTTATTTCTCTCCTCTTATTTTCTCTTTGTCAGTAAACTCTTCTTCTCATTTTGAATCCAGTAGTAAATGAGTGGGTAAGTTATAGCTATCTTCCATTTTCCTTTTTCCCCTGGTAGTAAGTCAAGTGTAGATATTTAGGATAAAGGGATTTCTAGAAATCAGGTCACCTATCTTGCCTGGTCAGCAGTATTTCTCTTCACTAGGGTTCACCATAAAGTATTTTAACAACTCATAAAATATATTATTGCGTCCAGTTACATGGTAAGTGCAGTCTGAGAGTTAGCCATTGTCATCCTCTGGATGACCTTCCTTGTGTTAAATTTCAGGGTAGTTAAGATAACAGTATGTATTATGGCACTGGTCCCCAACCTTTTTGGCACCAGGGACTCTTCATGGAAGACAGTTTTTCCACTGAAAGGGTTGGGGGTGGCTCAGGCGGTAATGCAGGTGATGGGTAGCGGCAGATGAAGCTTCGCTCGCCCGCCTACCACTCACCTCCTACTCTGCGGCCTGGTTCCTAACAGGCTGTGGGCTGGTACCGGTCTGCGGCCTGGGGGTTGGGGACCCCTGTATTATGGGACGAGCTTGAAATAATTCTAAACCATTCGCCAGGGAATAGATCAGTATAACAGATATTGATTTCTTGAGAAAAGTTTCAAAAGCAGACTTTGAAGTTGTAGTTTTTGGTCTTTGGAGTCAAGTGGTTAAGTCCTAGAATACTGGAAGAAGGCCACTGGAGAATAAAGAATAAATAAGTAGTTTTCAAGATATTGAAAGTGATTCCCAAAACAAGAATAATAGTACATAAATTTTTTTTATTTTACCATCAGTGCCTTTTCTCTTTATAATTCTTGATAAAACCTGCCAACCCTAAGTTTATGTAGTTGAAGCCAAAGTTTCCTGGTGTGTAGGCTGTTATCATTATCTTAATTACAGGCCCAGATCTGCTGGATAATTAATTCACTGACTAAATGAATTGTAATATTTGATCTTAAAGAGGAACTATAATTTATTATGTGAAAGTATTTTGAGATAGTAGGAAGAAAAATCGTGTAAAAGTGCAAGTCTTGTTTTTGTTTTACAATGATTAACTATTGTCAATACATAGAAACACTTGTTTTAGGATCAAATTCATCTCCGAAGTGACACACAATTTTTTTATTCTTTTAAACATCTTTATTGGAGTATAATTGCTTTACAGTGGTGTGTTAGTTTCTGCTGTATAATAAAGTGAATCAGCTATACGTATAACTTATATCCCCATATCCCCTCCCTCCTGTGTCTCCCTCCCACCCTCATCCCACCCCTCTAGGTGGTCACAGAGCACCGAGCTGATCTCCCTGTGCTATGCGGCTGCTTCCCACTAGCTATTGGTTTTACATTTGGTAGTGTATATATGTCCATGCCACTCTCTCACTTCGTCCCAGCTTACCCTTCCCCCTCCCTGCATCCTCAAGTCCATTCTCTAGTAGGTCTGCGTCTTTATTCCCTTCATGCCCCTAGGTTCTTTCTTTTTTAAACAGAGAACAGGAGTCTTTATTTATTTATAAATTTATTTATTTATTTTGGGCTGTGTTGGGTCTTTGTTTCTGTGTGAGGACTTTCTCTAGTTGTGGCAAGTGAGGGCCACTCTTCATTGTGGTGCGCGGGCCTCTCACTATCGCAGCCTCTCTTGTTGAGGAGCACAGGCTCCAGACGCGCAGGCTCAGTAGTTGTGGCTTACGGGCCTAGTTGCTCCGCAGCATGTGGGATCTTCCCAGACCAGGGCTCGAACCCGTGTCCCCTGCATTAGCAGGCAGATTCTCAACCACTGCGCCACCAGGGAAGCCCCCACCTAGGTTCATCATGACCATTTTCTTTAGATTCCATATATATGTGTTAGTATACGGTATTTGTTTTTCTCTTTCTGACTGACTTCACTCTGTATGACAGACTCTAGGTCCATCCACCTCACTACAAATAACTCAATTTCGTTTCTTTCTATGGCTGAGTAATATTGCGTTGTATATATGTGCCACATCTTCTTTATCCATTCATCTGTCAGTGGACACTTAGGTTGCTTCCATGTCCTGGCTGTTGTAAATAGAGCTGCAGTGAACACTGTGGTACATTACTCTTTATAGAATTGTTTTTTGAGATATTCTTAATGTAGCTAATTCATTTCTGCTTTCAGAAACTTTAAAAAGCAGCTACTGTTAAATTTTAGACTCTATTGTCCTTGTAGGTTATTATGCGAAGTGGTCAGCCACTCACTGGCACAAATGGGAGACGGTGCAAAGAAGATGAGA